>NC_133326.1:389061441-389366441 GCF_042186555.1 Aquarana catesbeiana
ATCATGTTGTAAAGAGCTGCGCAAACTGTTGGCGCTATATAAATCCTGTATAATAATATAATAATAATAATAATGTGTATTTTACATTTTAAGTGATTAACTTAAGGAATTTCTTTTATTTTTACTCTGTAAATTTGATTCACTTTGAACACCCAGATTTGTGCAGGCAAATGGCAAGTAAACTTGTGCTCATCCTAAGATTACTAAAGTCACTAGTGGGACTGACAAACAGGCACTAATGCCAGCATTAACCTTTGCATATCTTCTAGCGTGCCTTAAAATATGGGTCTCCCAATTATGCAAAGTACTTACTGTAGATTGCAAAAGCTAGATATAGCACATTATTGATTCAAAAGGATTCATTGTTTTACTATAAGCAAGGATGTTCTTTAAAGTGGTAGTAAACTCTGCATACCACTTGTACCTACAGATAAGCTTATAATAAGGCTTACCTGTACAGTACTGTGAATATCTCCTAAACTTGCACAGTTTAGGTGATATTCAGAGTGCATGCAGCTGATGACATAATTGGAGCATGCGCTCTGAAGGTCCAACGTACAGTGCTGGACCTTCAGAGCCCATGCCAGAAATAGCAGCTCCTGCCCGCATGTGCAGGAGTGATGTCATTGCGCCCCTGGCCACTCATGTAGCCGGAGGCCGCGAACCCGGAAGAAAAACTGGAGGAAGATGTCAGCCGTGTCAGCGGTGACATCGTCGTGTGGGAGGGCTTCATTCTAAGGTAAGTTTCTTATAATGTGGAAGTATGTGATGCATACTAGCACATTATGATATTGCCTTGCAGGATTTTTTTGATTTTTTTTTAACCACCAGTGGTTTACTACTGCTTTAAAACATAAAAAAGGCTTCTCTTGACCATGACTTAATGTTTAAAGTAAACACAGATTTGATACTCTGATGCCACGTACACATGGTAGGATTTTCCAACAGGAAATGTTCGATGTGAGCTTGTTGTCGGAAAGTCTGACCGTGTGTGTGCTCCATCAAACATTTGCTGTCGGAATTTCCGCATACAAATGTTTGAGAGCAGGTTCTCAAATTTTCCGACAACAAAACTTTGTTGTCGGAAAGTCCGATTGTGTGTACACAAGTCCGCGCACAAAAGTCCACGCATGCTCAGAATCAAGTACGAGATGGAAGCGATCAGTCTTGTAAAACTAGCATTCGTAATGGAGATAGCACATGCGTCACGCTGCAAATTTTGAAATCTTTCAATGCAGCGCATTCTCTTCTTCTTTATAATGCTAGAATAATGAAGTTGCTTTGCTGCTGATATTCACACAGAGTCCTGACAAACGGATTTTTTATTATTTCTTTCTCTTTTTTTTTTTCATAGTGATCTCCATAATATATTTTGTAATTTTGGGTGTCAAGTTACCACAACACCATTATTATCTTGTATTTTTTTTACCTCAAAGAGGTTGGTTGGTGTTGGTGTCCCTTGTTAATTTGACTTTGTATTTTTGAAATGTGCCTGTCTACTCACAAGTAAAACAGTAAAACACATAGCCAAGTATTTGTCAAAACAAAAATCTAAAATGTATTAGGGGTCATAAAAAAATTAAGAGGAAGGCAATCCTGGAGAAACAGTTGGAATTGGTAATGCCTTTGTACCCCAGGGCAGACATCAATCATTTGACAGGCAAAATTGGTAACCTGAAAAGTCAATTTAATAGGGATCACAATATGGTCCAGGGCTCCAAGAGATCGGGAGCAGCAGCAGATGACATATATGTCCCGAGGCTGTGGTCTAACAGCCTGCGTCTTTTGCCAGACCACACCAAACCCAGGCCATCACTCTCAACACTTCCTTCCATGCTGCTGTTGTGGGTTGGGTGGCTGTGTTGTTGTGGTGTTGCTGGAGGTGGTGGTGAAGGAGTAATATGGTCCAACTCACACAGGTGGCTTTTAGTTGTGAGTTTACCCCTTGTCCCCTTGTTTAGGGCCTGAAGTATTATCTCCTCACAGATGAGGCGTTGGCCCTCCTCCAATCGTTCCAATTTACTGACTGTCAGACAGCCATATGACTCGGGGCCACCAGGGGTTGTTGTGAAGACCGCAGTAGCCTGCCGAATCAAAGCAGTCGCTGACTCCTCCAGGTTCCTTGCCTTGCTGGTCCTTTTTGTTGGAAGGTGGAGGAGAGGAACCTGGGATTCGGTCAGGCTGCTTTCCATGGCCACCTCCTGGCTGAGACTTTCCATGGCCTCCACCTGGCTGAGACTTTCCTGTTTATGAAAATGGGACATAGTTTTAGTTTTTTGGTCATCAATCACACACAATTTTAAGCTCATGACTGTTGCAAATTGAATGTTACCATATAGAAAAGACTATCATTCTGACTCCAGCATTTTTCATTCTTGTCCCAATCATTTTTGGCTTCTATTGTCTATTGATATGTAAACCACTTTGTTAAATCAGAAATTAGTGTTCAATAATAACACCTAGTTAGCATCAATACATTTTTGACAAGAAATATGTTCAACAATGCTATACCTGGCTCAAGCTGGGCTCCTCAACATCTTCCTGGGTGGAAGGCCTAGGTTGGACTTCAGGAGACTCATCTGATGTTGAAGGAAGTGTGGAAGGAAGTGTAGATAGTGAGGGCCTGGGTTCCCTCTGGTCTGACAAAAAATGCAGTCTGTCGTAGTACCACAGCCTGGGTACATATACGTCATATGCTGCTGCTCCTGATCTCATGGAATCCTGGACCTTCTTGCGCTCCCTATTATATGTGCTCCTCAGGCCACCAATTTCAGCCTTCAAATAGTTGATGTTTGCTGTGGTAGTTACCGGCTTCACCAATTTCAACAGTTTCTCCAGCGCTGCCTTCCTCTTTAGCTTGTTGGAGTAGTCACTGTTTTTGACTTGCCAGAGACATGGCAGCTCCCTCTACTTGTCTATGACGTTTGGCAGGAAGTCTGGGTCTGTAAATGTATCCATTTTCTCTGCAAGACACAACACAAGACAAACCATAATCTCAGGCTAAACTCTCCTTATCTTGTCCCAATATAGGCCTCAATCTATAAGCAGTATAGGCCACTAACCACTGATGCCCCAAGTTAAAATTGTACTTTCGTTTGCACGATCGGCGCTTACGATACTCCGTTCTCCGCTCAAAGATCGTACGTACGACGCACACGTGTTATGCTTCATATACACTGCGCATGCGTGAAACTCCACCCCTGACCTTCTTTCTAGTGTATTCCCCACCCCTTCTCTTTGGCGCAGTGGGAGAGCACATGGCGGAGAGACAGCAGGTGCATGCAGAGAGCAGCAATGAGGAGTAATTCCCGGAGCAAGGCAGTTCCAGATCCAGGAGGAGATTTAAGGCCTCAAATATGTCCTATGTAGAGATGGTGGAGATGGTGGACATCTTGAAGAGGACCGACTATGATGAGAAGTATGGACCTTACCCAAACCCAAATGTGAGAAAGGCCAAGATTATGATTAAAGTTGTGAGAAGTCTGCACAGGAATTTTGGGGTACAATGATCCAAGGAGCAATTGAGGAAACGCTGGTCAGACCTGAAATTGAGGGAGCACGATCAGTACAGAAGGATTAAGAAACTGCTTCTAAAAAGTAAGTTTTTGTAGTGTGTTCCTATTATTATTATTACTTTAGTGCTGCTCCATGTGCTTTTCTTTACTGTTGTACAGTTTAAAAAAGCAAGTTTGAGGTTCGTGGGCACAGTAATCGTTCTTATTAAACATCGTTCGTTCGACCACTAATAATAATGCAGGTTAACTACATTTGTTCATGCCTATTTGTATGAAAATAAGTTTAGTACATTGTTGTCTAGATGTGTTTGTAACTAGAATGAAATGCAAACTTGATTCAGTGTAAGAAGAGGACACTCAGCAGCTGTTTACACATCTGGATGCAGGAGCACTAGTGTGGGACACCAGAACACCCTTTTTATGGTGTCCCACACAGGTGCTCCAGTGGATACTAGGGGTCTCTCCATGTGTGAAACTTTAACAAAACAGGTGAGTAATTCAGCTTTGGAAAGGGAAAATATCATGCCTTCAGCTTGGAACTCGGCCAAAACAGACAATTGGACGACACTTCCAAGCAATGTTTCATATTACTATTTCTTGCCTCAAATATCTGTGTGCTAACTACCTTTTTTGTATTCACATAGGGGAGAAAAGAATCGGGACATCTGAGGACACCACGAATCCCACACTGAATGAAGAAGGGGAAATCCCTACAAACTATGAAGATGTGGATTCCGAGGTTCAGGAAGTGGGTGAAATAGTGACCACAACAGGTCAGTGTCTGAGACCACAGCTTCAGGTATAAATATGCCTGCATATTTATAATACATGGTGTGTATTTTTTTTTTTCAGGTGATTATTATTTATTATTATACAGGATTTATATAGCGCCGACAGTTTACGCAGCGCTTTACAACATTAGGGCAGACAGTACAATACAATTCAATACAGGAGGAATCAGAGGGCCCTGCTCGTTAGAGCTTACAATCTAGGAGGGAGGGTCAAGTTATACAAAAGGGTAATAGCTGTGGGGATGAGCTAATGGAGAAAATAGTGCAGTTGTTAGATGGAGGCAGGATAGGCTTCTCTGAAGAGGAAAGTTTTCAGGGATCGCCTAAAAGTGGATAAATTTGGAGACAGTCTGACAGATTGGGGTAGGGAGTTCCAGAGGATGGGGAGAAGTCCTGGAGGCGGATATGGGAGTAGGTGATGAGGGAGCTAGAGAGAAGGAGATCTTGGGAGGAACGGAGATGGCGATTAGGTTGGTATTTTGAGACTAGATTAGTGATGTAGCTGGGGGCACAGTTGTGGATGGCTTTGTAACTTATTGTTAGCATTTTGAATTTAATTAGTTGGGCGAGTGGTAGCCAATGGAGGGATTGGCAGAGAGGGGTAGCAGACACTGAGCGTTTTGTAAGGTGGATGCATCTGGCAGCCGCAATCATGATGGACTGAAGGGGGGATAGTCTATTTAAAGGTAAGCCAATGAGGAGTGAGTTGCAGTAGTCGAGGCGAGAGATAACCAGGGAGTGAATCAGGTGGTGTGGATGTTGCGGAAGAAGAAACTCACTTCAACAGTGCAAGTGCCCAGATCTTGATCAGCGAAATAAAGGTGTGGAAACGTGAATTAGAAAAGGTCAAGGAAAACAACAATGATGTTGAAAAAAGACTCACCAACATCATTGATGTTTTAGCCAAAATCTAGCCGTTATTTTTTAAGTTTTTATATAAATTTTCAAGTAATTTGAAAGCCAAATTTTGAAGATGCACACAGTGTGTCAACATGTGCTATCAGCCATCATGGGATATCAATGTACGCGTTTTGTGGGTGCAACCCCTTCCTCTCATCTCATCTTTAGTTGTGAAGAAGGGGTTGTACCCACAAAACGCGTACATTGATATCCCATGATGGCAGATGGAACATGTTGACACACTGTGTGTCTTTTTTCTATTTTGATAGATGTAGGGAAAAGACATGCATTTTAGGCACAGGATCATGATGGAAATCCACATTTTTAAGTCCCAATTTGTGTGCATCTTCAAAATTTGGCTTTTACAGGGGTGAGATCACCCCATCTGCTGAAGGCAAAATCAACACAGTTTTGACATACTAATGTCTTATATTGCCTTCACTTTATCAAAGTTGAACTTTGTAAGTTCCTGAGTTGTGGATGTGTTATGGTTTTAAACATGCCTGTTTAGCCACAAAAAGGCTATTATCTACTGTCACAAAAACATGTTATTATACATCAAACAAAGATGTTGGTTTGTTAAAAAACCTATTTATAACGCACATGTGAATGTGCTTGGAGTAAAATGTTTTATACTCAACAATGTGTGGCTTCTTCTTTCAATGCTCAATACCAGTTTTTGGAGTAAGTTGGTGTAGTTACAGTGACAATGGGGATTATTTACTAAAAGAAAATCCACTTTGCACTACAAGTGCACTTTCAGTGCAGTTTCAGTGCACTTTCAAGTGCATTTGCAGTGCACTTGTAGTGCAAAGTGGATTTGCCTTTAGTAAATAACCCCCACAGTGCTCTAAAATTTGCCCCAATAAGGCCATTTTAGGGACTCCGAACAATTAATTGGAGTTGAAAAGGATGATTATTTTTATTATTAATGAATTACATACATTAACAACAAAAACATTGTGTGTGTGTGTAGCAGACCCATAGCACAACATAATAGTTAGCTGAAGAAGAGATTGTCACCTCATGTATCAAATAAGTTAAGTTTGCACTATTGAAGAAAATGGCCAAAAAATAAAAGGCCTTTGGAGAACCTAGGAGACAGCTAAAAGAAACACAAGCAGTAAATCAAGTGAAATATAAGTTCAGTTTTTAACAACAAATTTATTTAAAAGATGTTATACATTATCTGGCATATCAATGGACCCCCACCCGCGAAGTACTCCAGATAGGAGATAACACCTCAAATTTTGGGCCAGGTATATAGATGACGTCCTCCTCCTATGGGATGGATCCATCTCCCAAGTGGATGATTTCTTTTCCTCAATCAATAATAACAATAGGGGTATAAGATTTGTACATGAAGGCAGTTATGAGAGCATCAACTTCCTTGATCTCACCATATCGAAGGAGGAAGGTTCTTTTAAAACAATTTCTTTCTTTAAGAAAACGGATCGGAATGCTTTCATTCCCATCGGGAGCTGCCATCACGATCCGTGGCTTAGGTCAGTCCCAAAGAGCCAGTTCATACGAATGAGGCGTAACTGCACAGATATTAGGGATTACAGAGTACAGGCAGGTATCATTTTAAGGAGGTTGGAGGAAAAGGGATATAATAAGAACTTGCTGGTAGAAACAATGAATCAAGTGGAATCCATTGATAGAGCCACCCTGTTGAGTGAGGCTCCTAGAGGTGATTCGGGGGGACCCTCTTTACCGTTTATCACCAGTTTTTCCACACAACACTACCAGATCACTAAGATTCTAAAGAAACACTGGCATCTCGTGGAGAATGATAGAGTCATCAAAACAATTCTGCCTAGCAAACCACAAATCGTCTTCAAGGGTGTCCCTTCGTTGCGAGACAGAATTGCTCCCAATGTAGTGGACCCACCTACTCAAAAGTTGTCATTCTTTCAGAATCTATCGGGTTACCATCAGTGCCGCAGGTGTCAGATTTGCTCACTAAACAAGAGTAAGCAGAGGAAAACCGAGTCTTTTACATCTTTCAGTACATCTAGGGTTCATAAAATAGAGCCCTTTATTACGTGCAGCTCAAAAGGGGTGGTCTACTTATTGCAATGCCCATGTGGGCTGCAATATATAGGCAGAACTAAACGTCCCATGCAAGTCCGCCTAGGGGAACACATTACAAATATCAAAAATGGTTTCCAATTCCACTCGGTGTCTAAACACTATGCGTTACACCATAACCGGAACCCGGCCAACACCCTATTTTTAGGGATAGACAGATACAGTGCCCACTGGAGGGGTGGATCTCTAGTCAGGGAACTGTCTAGATTAGAAATGGCCTGGATCCATCGTGTCCGATGTTACACCCCCCATGGTCTGAACATCGATACCGATGTAAACGCATTCATCGATAATGGTTAACATTTGGGATATTGGCCTTACTTTGAGATCAAGGCGTCCGGTTTGGGGGAATATGATACACAGGGCACTCCTCTGTCTAGCCTCAATCGGAGGATTAGGTAGTTTAGTTCAGCAAGGGTTTATCATATTGGGGAACCCTTTCTTCCACAACCTGTAATGTTTTGTATACTATTAATCTTTATGAAGCTCCTATTGAAATAGGAGAGTAACGTTTAGACACAACACGTAGGTCTAATTTAGATGTCACTGTGCCCTTTTTTTTTAAGAGACATATTGCTTTATAGTCAGTATTGACGTTTTTATATGCAAGACTGCCAATTTTTTGCCAATTTTTGACAGCTGCGTGTCCAAAAAGCTATTGCACTTTTCTTTCCTTTTTTTAGATATACAATAAAACACAGTTAATATTCACATATATGTGCTTTTCTTCTTTCTTTGGACGTTTGATTGTCCATTTTTGGTCTCAATATTACTAGTATGGTTGGAATGTGGGGGTACATTTTTTTTTTTTTTTTCCCTGACCTGGGGGAATAGTCATTGTTATTCTTCTTTTTAATGATCTTTTAATTTTTTATAAATTTGCTTTTATACGAGTTTAATCATTTGAGTATAATCTATGTATTAATTGGTGTGGAGACAATTATCGATCCATTATGCTCTGCGAACAGGCGTGGTGGGATCCCCACACTCACAGGGTACTCTCCCCTTTTTTTTCTTTTCATCCTAGTCTGGTGCCTCTGCGAGACTAACAGACTTGAGGGCTCGGGATATACTTTGATTTCTGTTAGTAAGCTTTTAGCATTAGGCTACTTATACGAAAGTCTTTTTTAAATAAAATAAAGAAGGAAATAAAGTTCTATTCTTCATTTTTTATTCATTTTAAATAGAGGATGTTCATTTCTAGAAAAAAAAGGAATTTTTTATAACTTCTCCTGTTCATAAAAAAAAAATTTTCTCCCAGTGTAGTGACTTTCGGTTCCAAGGCGGAGGTTTAAGCATGGGGCATTATATGTGAACAAATATTATAGTGGACTATTCCGGCACGGAAAGGGTTTACTGGAATGGAATAGGAGTTTCTCAGCCCATTTTAAAGATGGCGAATTTAGCTTTGGATGCCTTGATCTCAGAAGAGGGCGTTCCTGTACAATTGATTGGATGTATATAGGTGATGTGTCAGCACACCGCCCGTACCCCAGGAAGACGACAGATTTGTCGAAACGGTGTAGGGAGGAGCGACGTGCTGACGTCACCACCATCCACCGCTGATCCCGGAAGCTACGGGCAGCAGCTGTGAGCCGGCCGGCATATGTTTGTGTACACATGCGATATGAAAGCTACAACACTGTAAGTGTATTTCTTGTAATTCCCTTAATAAATAATATCAGTATTATGCTATGGAGCTTTTTCTTTTATATCTACCCTTGGGATCTGAGTGCCAGTATACCATCTAGCGGACCCCTTGAGAGGTGACCCGTGGAGCCATAATTCTAGCAGAGACCCAGTGGCTGGGGGACACAGCCACCTGCACATACGATCTCCTTAACAAGAGATCAAAAGATCTGGTAAGGGGCAGATCGTTTTTAGGTGGAGGAATTTTCCTATCATCACACTCTTCAGGGTGACAACATTGCATGCTTCACATCATCAGAAGAGTGGTGTTTTCTCTCTTTTTATTGGTGAAAGACATTTTCAGCAAAGGAACGTTTGCGTATAGACTTTGCATATCATGCTGGATGTCTGATTGTTCATATTTATAGAGTAATCACATATGTTTCAATTTTTGGCAATTAAGTTTAATATTTGTCCCAGTAATTTTTATTCTTTCTCTAATTATCGTTTATCACTTTTTATCACATATGGGTGCACAGGTTGTAGTCATATAAATGGTTCATGATTACACTCAATTAATAGCAGCGCAGCCTTTCTTTGTCCAGATATCTTTGCCAAACTTTGCGGGGGCAAGCCAGGACTGTCAGCTTCAAGTGCTGTCAGAGTTTGATCGGCTAGGCTGGCCTCAGTCTCAACTGAGGCCACATAGTTGGCTGCATTTTTGCGTAAAAAGTTGTGTAAAATGCAGCACCAAAAATAATGTGAGTTAGTTTATATTCTGCCATATTTATAGCAGTAAGGAATAGGCAGAACCGGCTGGCCATTATGCCAAAAGCATTTTCAACCACTCTTCTGGCTCTGGCCAGCCGGTAATTAAAAACCCTCTGGTCCGGGGTGAGGGTCCTCATAGGGAATGGCCGCATAAGATGGTCCCCCTGCTCAAATGCTTCATCCGCTACGAAGACGAATGGGAGTTCCGCCACATTGTCTTCTGTAGGTGGCAAGCCCAAGCTGCCATTCTGGAGCCGTCTGTAAAACTCCGTCTGGGCGATGACTCCACCATCCAACATCTGGCCATTCTTCCCCACGTCCACATAGAGGAATTCATACGTCGCCAACACTACCGCCAACAACACAATACTACTATACCTCTTATAATTATAATAGTACGACCCCGAGTTGGTGGTGGGACGATGTGGACGTGTTTCCCATCTATTGCCCCACCGCAGTTGGGAAAGTCCCACTGGTGGGCAAACTGGGAAGCCACAGTCTGCCATTTGTGTGGGTTGAAAGGAAACTGTGGAGTCAAACAAAAAAAAATGGTACTTTTTCCCTTAACATTGCAAGCAGATTAGACACAAACACTCTTGGCCAACATAAGTATAACATTTATTGAAATGAGTATTTAAATTCAAAAATATAAGGTCCACTTATCAGATTTATCACCCCCTCTGATGGCCCATTGTAAAAATTTTAGGGGGGAGATGTTTTGGACAGGTAACCCCCTCCACTTAAGAGCTGAATGCATACATAATGTGTGTTACTTTGGCCAGTCCCTCTTACTTACACTATTGGCAGCCCACTGGACAGGTAAAAAGTTTCGTAATCCAAAAATATGAATACACACTGTACAAATTGAAGCACATTTTTACATTCTGCAATTACCTATCAAGATAATAGGAGAACAAAACTTTAAGCAGTATCATTTGAAAGTATTCAGGCAGGCCCTTGCACTACATGCTTTGGTGAATTCATCCACAAATATGATCACAAAAGAGGTAGGTATAGTGTGGATGTGTGTTTGGCAAAGTCAGCAGATAGAGTATTGTTATCGGTGGACTTAGCGGTTTGGGGGGAGGGAGGGTCCCAAATGAGTTTTGGCCCCCCAGAAAAAGCCTCTTGCATGCTGCATGAATTTAAGGACAAAAATAACAGTTGGACACATTTTAGGGGGTGTTTACGGTAAGCACTACAATGGAGCTGACAAAATACATTGTTAAGTGACTAGGCTAGGTGTGTATGGGCCCAGGATAGCATGCTGGGGAGGTTAGTGAAGGCAAATATGCATGAAGGACAAAAAAGGAGCATTACAAGCTTACGGCATGCATGAGAACAAAGAGGACATTCACAGCATATTACAATCATGGTAATTATGGAATGATGAAATAAATACAATATAATAGCAAACATAAAATATATAGAATGTAATGTTAAAGGATACAACTTACCTTAATATAGCCCATCTGCAGGACCTGTATGATGGCAGAACAGGTCTCTGGAATAATGATTCTCAGAGCCTGGGGGGAGATTCCAGTCATGAACTTAATATCCTGGAGACTTCTCCCCGTCGCCAAGTACCGCAAGGTGGTGAAGAGCCTCTGCTTGGGAGTGATGGCTTGCCGCATGCAGGTGTCCTGCTTCATAATATAAGGGGACAGCAAAGCCAACAGACGGTGAAAAACGGGGTCCGTCATCCGGAGATAATTACTGAAATCATCAGGATTATGCTCCTAGATCTCCCGCAGCAAAGGCATGTGAGAGAATCGATCACGCTGGAGCAACCAATTCTTCGTACATGAACTCCTCCTCGCCCTGTTCATGGACTGGACTTGGGTCAAAGCAAGAACTCAAACATCAAGCCCAACAACGGCACAAGCTCTCTCCGACGAGAACGTAACTGCAACATGGCTAGAAACCGGTCGGCTGGTCACTAACAGAATGCACTGAAAATCAGAAAGGACCTCAGAAGAATGAACTGAAAATCAGATACGAGCAGACAAGAACGCACTGAAAAACAGAAGTGAACTATAAATAGAACGCCCCGAAAGACAGAAACGAACTGACAACACGCACAGAAACAGATACGAACCCACAAGCACAAACTGAAAAGCAGAAATGAACTGAAAAGCTTAAAGCTGAAAAGCGTGAATCGCCTCTCATCAAACTTCTACTAACACGAGATTAGCAGAAGGAGCCCAAAGGGTGGCACACTGGCTATTGAAC
This sequence comes from Aquarana catesbeiana, assembly GCF_042186555.1. Lineage (NCBI taxonomy): Eukaryota > Metazoa > Chordata > Amphibia > Anura > Ranidae > Aquarana > Aquarana catesbeiana. The sequence goes on from NC_133326.1 coordinate 389,073,374, forward strand.
TTCCTTTTTATAGTCCCATCGTACGTGTCATATGCCACCGCGTTCTCACGTTCGGAATTTTGGGCCAACATTTGTGTGACTGTGTGTATGCAAGACAAGTTTGAGACAACATCCTTCGGAAAAAAATCCATGGTTTTGTTGTCGGAAAATTCGAGCGTGTGTACGCTGCATAAGGGTTAACCCCTACTAACAATATTCCCTAAACAATTAAATTTTGCTTAATTTTATATAAAATGAACTGGCTACCATTGATTTGTGGTTTTTAAAAGCTGTGACAATTCACAGTATTTTCCAGCATAAAGTCTTTATTACAAACACAATAAGTGAAAGGTATAAATATTTACATTCCCTAATAAGAATCAATTCCATTCCTTGTGTAGACAAAATATAAGACAGCAGATCCAGAGTGCACAAGAGTGTCTTCTGGATGCCAAGTTTCTAGAAAGCTGACACACTGTTATTGCAGTTGAGCTCTACACTGCTTTATAAGGGTACATAGACATCCTACCTTCCTACACTTCACTTTCCTAAATAGGGCAGTCAGTTGGCATGCAATGCTATTATTTTTATTCTCTTGTAGTTTAACACTGAGGGCACAGAAAACAGTAAGGGAAAAACTGACATGATCCAGAGTGGGGCGAGAATTTGGCACTACAAAAGCCGTGTGAAGATGAGTTATGGCAACAGGATGCAGAAGACCACATAAAATGTTACTTATAATATCAAACAAAATATATCATCAGATGTCATGAGACTGTATGTAGTCCTTACACGCTAACCATAAATTAACTGAAATAAATAGACACAGACTGATACTTTATTGGTATTTAAATACACAGTTAAATATCATTACTAATTGTTACATGGCTCAAACAAACTGCCTGCATTAAAAATGCATAAATGTGTGAATATCAATATATACAGTAAATGTAAGTATATACCTGTATGTATATATATATATATATATATATATATATATATATATATATATATATATATATATATATGTAAAGTAGTGAGTCTACAGCTTGTATAACAGTGTAACTTTGTTATCCCCTCAAAAAGACTCAACACACAGCCATTAATGTCTAAACCACAGGCAACAAAAGTGAGCACACCCCTAAGTGAAAATGTCCAAATTGGGCCCAATTAGTAATTTTCCCTCCCATGTGACTCGTTAGTGTTACAATGTCTCAGGTGTGAATGGGGAGCAGGTGTGTTAAATTTGATGTTATCGCTCTCACTCTCTCATACTGGTCACTGGAAGTTCAACATGGCACCTCATGGCAAAGAACTCTCTGAGGATCTGAAAAAAAGAATTGTTGCTCTACATAAAGATGGCCTAGGCTAAAAGGAGATTTGCCAAGACCCTGAAACTGAGCCGCAGCATGGTGGTCAAGACCATATACTGTAGCGGTTTAACAGGACAGGTTCAACTCAGAACAGGCCTCGCCATGGTCGAAAAAAGAAGTTGAGTGCACATGTTCAGCGTCATATCCAGAGGTTGTCTTTGGGAAATAGATGTATGAGTGCTGCCAGCATTGTTGCAGAGGTTGAAAGGGTGAGGGGTCAGCCTGTCAGTGCTCAGACCATACACCGCACACTAAATCACATTGGTTTGCATGGCTGTTGTCCCAGAAGGAAGCGTCTTCTAAAGATGATGCACAAGAAAGCCCATAGTTTGCTGAAGACAAGCAGACTAAGGACATGAATTACTGTAACCATGTCCTCTGGTCTGATGAGACCAAGATAAACTTATTTGGTTCAGATGGTGTCAAGAGTGTGTGGCAGAAACCAGGTGAGGAGTACAAAAACAAGTGTGTCTTGCCTACAGTCAAGTATGGTGGTGGGAGTGTAATGGTCTGGGGCTGCATGAGTGATTCCGGCACTGGGGAGCTACAGTTCATTGAGGGAACCATGAATCTCAACATGTACTGTGACATACTGAAGCAGAGCATGATCCCCTCCCTTCAGAGACTGGGCCGCAGCGCAGTATTCCAACATGATGACCGAAAACACACCTCCAAGACGACCACTGCCTTGCTAAAGAAGCTGAGGGTAAAGGTGATGGACTGGCCAAGCATGTCTCCAGACCTAAACCCTATTGTGCATCTGTGGGGCATCCTCAAACAGAAAGTGGAGGAGCGCAAGGTCTCTAATATTCACCAGCTTAGTGATGTCATCATGGAGGAGTGGAAAAGGACTCCAGTGGCAGCCTGTGAAGCTCTGGTGAACTCCATGCCCAAGAGGGTTAAGGCAGTGCTGGAAAATAATGATGGTCACACAAAATATTGACATTTATGCCCAATTTGGACATTTTCACTTAGGGGTGTACTCACTTTTGTTGCCAGCGGTTAAGACATTAATGGCTGTTTGTTGAGTTATTTTGAGGGGACAGCAAATTTACACTGTTATACAAGCTGTACACTCACTACTTTACATTGTAGCAAAGTGTCATTTCTTTAGTGTTGTCACATGAAAAGATATACCGTATTTATCGGCGTATAACACGCACTTTTTTCCCCTTAAAATAAGGGGAAAATCGTGGGTGCGTGTTATATGCCGATCCCCGCTATTTTGTGATCTGTCGGAGCGATCGCCGCGATCGCCGCGATCGCCGCCGACATTCACATAGCTTGTATTTTTAAACATGGCGCCGCGGAGTTCGGAGGGACTCGGGGGCGCTCGTTCAGCTGAACGAGCGCCGCCGAGGACACAGTGACTGGGCGGAGCCGAGATACACATAGCCGAGGGTTCTCGGCTTTTCTCGGCGCCGTTCACAGTCACGCCCAGTCCCGCCATTGGACCTCTGTTATGTCCATCATAGGGACTGGGCGTGACTGTGAACGGCGCCGAGAATAGCCGAGAACCCTCGGATATGTGTATCTCGGCTCCGCCCAGTCACTGTGTCCTCGGCGGCGCTCATTCAGCTGAACGAGCGCCCCCGAGTCCCTCCGAACTCCGCGGCGCCATGTTTAAAAATACAAACTAAACGTTTGTATGTCGGCGGCGACAAGGCTGCACGGACCACTGGGGACAAGGCTGCACTGGGGCAAAGCTGAACTGGGGCAAAACTGAACTGGGGCAAAGCTGCACTGGGGACAAGGCTGCACTGGGGCAAAGCTGCACTGGGGACAAGGCTGCACTGGGGACAAGGCTGCACTGGGGACAAGGCTGCACTGGGGCAAAGCTGAACTGGGGCAAACCTGCACTGGGGACAAGGCTCCACTGGGGCAAAGCTGCACTGGGGACAAGGCTGCACTGGGGCAAAGCTGCACTGACAAGGCTGCACTGGACACTGGGGAAAGGCTGCAGATGAACACTGATGAGGCTGCATTGATGGGCATTTAAATGTAAGTTTTTTTTTCCTTAAACTTCCCTCCTAAAAGTTTTTTTCCTTAAAATTCCCTCCTAAACTTGGGGTGCGTGTTATACGCCGGCGCGTGTTATATGCCGGTGCGTGTTATACGCCGATAAATACGGTAATAAAATATTTACAAAAATGTGAGGGGTGTACTCACTTTTGTGAGATACTGTATACAGAAGAACCTGCAAGAAGGTTATTTTCAGCTGGAAGGTCTGACTAACCTACCAATATGTAATTTTCAGCATGTGCTAGTGAGGTTTTTGAACAATGGTTGTAGCACTTAACCCCAAAGGGAGCCTCTGTTGCTTGAGTCCCCTGTTTCCGGTACCAATAATCCTCTGGGCAGCACAACACTCTGACACACCAAGGTTGAAGAGGGAATATTTATTTGGGAAAAACACTCAGCATATAAAACACACAGAATGGCAATAACAATATATTGATGCCCCGGAAGAAGTCAGTTTGTGACAAAACTGGTCAAGCGGAGCTATTTGATCATACCAGTGTTTGCTCTTTTGGATGTCATTTGCATACATTGTTTGAGAACATGTAAGTACAATATTTTAGTCAAATAAACAATCCGTGAGAGGTTTTACACTATTGGGGCCTCTTTTTCTTTATTGGGTGTAGCGCTGGATTAACCCAGAGGACGGGATACTAGGCTACTAGGAGCTGGGAGTGTGTCTTTACCATCGCATCTGCCTTCCGTGGGCTAATTTCCAGTGGTTGATTTACCAAGGCTTAAGTAACCCTCCATAACTAGAGGTTCCACACTCTGTGTTAAGAGTACATTTTGACCTTTACTTCTGTGGTTTTTCACATGGTAGAGGATTCTTTCTAGATTAATTTTTACAAGCACCACTTTGCTGGTTATAAGTTCTTTTCTTTTGGATTCTCACCTAGCCTGATGTGTTTTTTGGACTTTAAAGACTTTATTAGCTCATTATTTTTGAACAACATTTATATTTGTTTGATGTTTTCTTTGTAGCGCAACATACTTATTCAATAACAATATATAACACCACATATAACTGAAGGACCCAATGTCTCTGCATACCCTGGAACTAGGGGAATCCTAATTAAGGGGGTGGTACTAAAAGCTAAAGGTCAGTCAGCCTCTCCAAACCCCTCCCACTGGCTAGTGTGTTTGTAATCATTGGGGCCCCAATGTTTCAGCATTGGAGGGCATAGATTTGAGTGAATCCCACAACACAAGGTTTACATAAGTTGACACTGTCCCATTAAGAACTGGGCAGAAAGTTGTAGCCAGTGGTCTCTTACTACTAACAATCTGAAATTCAGCCTCCTCCCACACTCTAGCATCCTAAACCAGTGATGTTGGCTATGACTCTGAACCTAGCAGTTACAATCTCTCATGGAACTGATGATGTCAGTGGTGACTCAGGACCTGGCAGTGGCATTCTCTCACAGACCCAGCAATATCAGCAGAGTCTCTCCCTATATCTGACACTGCAGTGAATGCTCTATCAGGCAGCTCTTTGACACAGCAACCCACTCAGATGGTAGCCTTTCACTGACTCCCATGAGTCTGCCTTGAGCCCAGGCTTATCTCCCTTGTTTTATCCTCTCAGTCCTGCTAGGATTTGTAGTTCAATTCAATCCATGCTTGATAGATAACTATCTTTAGGGACTTTATCTCCCACAATTCCAGGTAGTTCCCAGAAGTCTTTGTCCCCTTCCAGGTTTCACAGTAAACAATTTTAGTGTTCTCTGCTGTCCTGGGTGGTGGAAGGAGTTCTCCTCTGGCTACAGCACAGCTCTACAAACATTCTGTGTCCTCTCTTTCTCCCTATACAGCCACTCCTCCGGGTCTCTGGCTGGTAGTGTAGTGGTCTGGGCAGCAGCAGTAATAACGCTGTGACAGCTCAGTCTGTGCTGCGAGGCAGAGCACCACTGCAGACCAGGGTTAATCAGTCTTTTCAGAACAAATGGCTAAGGAGCCAAAGGAAAGCATGCTAAAGCTCCACATGCTGGCTTAATAGAAAATACATAACATTAAAATGAACCACTTGACCACTGGGCACTTAAACCTCCTTCCTAAGCAGACCAATTTTCAGCTTTACGTGCTCTCACACTTTGAATGACAATTACTCAGCCATACAACACTGTACCCATTTGAAATGATTGTCCTTTTTTCACACAAATAGAGCTTTTTTTTGGTGGTATTTAATTACCGCTGGGTTTTGTTTTTGCTCTATAAATCGAAAAAGACTGAAAATTCGGTAAAAAAAAAAAATCTTTGTTTCTGTTAAAATTTATTGCAGAGTATTGGCGAGTATTGGCAGAGTATTGCATAGTATTTCAGAGTATTACATAGTATTGCAGAGTATTGCATAGTATTGCAGAGTATTGCAGAGTATTTCATAGTATTGCAGAGTACTGGCAGAGTATGGGCAGCGCCGTGGGCTGGATCTGTAGTGCCCACAGCACTGCAAACGATCTCTCCCTCTCTTCTCTCACACTGTACCAATCGGTACAGAGAGGGGAGGGAGGAACCGGCATCATGACATGACTCTGGTTTGATTACAAGTGATGCTCCGTCATTTGCTACCAGCGGCCATTTACCGTGATCCGTGATGGGGACCCGGCGGTCACGCATGTTCCCGGGTGCGTGCTCCAGGGGGTGCGCGGTAGCGCGTTTCTGTGAGGACGTCCATGGATGCCCACCCAGAATAAGCCGACCGCGCTGTAGCCGTCTTTCGGCTATGGCCCGGTCGGCATGTGGTTAATATTTTATAATTATCTGAAAAAAAAGCATATCCTTGTATACTTGCCTCAAACCAAAGCACCTGGTGTGATTTCAGCCTGATCTCTCCACCCCTGCTATCTGCTTGAGTCACTTCTGATAATTTATGCCTACACCAGGCAATCCTGGGAGATGGTTCTGCCCCCCTCCAGCATAAAGCATGTGATTTGACAGCTTCAGCCATGCATGTTTCCTCATGAGACTGTTATAGGGTGTTCGTTCTCTCCACTCAGGTCTCACATTACACTCAGCTCCCTGCTCTATGCTGTGCTGTGTGTGACATGAGATCCCTGCCCCCTGCCTTTTGGAGGAAAGAAATTATGTCTAAATTCTGTACCTTGAACCACTATGGAGGAGAGAGAGCTACAGGTAAATAGATACAACTTATGTAGAAGGATTTGTTTCATCTCTGCATATTACTTGAGTAGTCAGTTCAGTGGGTAAATGTAAAGGTTAAATGGATGGAGAAAAACCCAAAATGAGGCCAGATTACCTAAATGTATCATTCAAATTAGGGTGAATATACAAAATAAATCTGCACAATTTCTATCTACCTAATCTGTACATACCTAGTGGTCTGTAAGGCATTTACCCAAACACAATTAAATAGATATCTAGTAACGACTAGCTATTTTAGGCCTGGTAAGACTGAACATTAAAACTGGACAATAATAAGAGCCTGGAAAAGCATGTAAGCTAAGTAATGTACGTATTCTTACCCAGTTAACACGTTTTTGAATGATGTATAAAATAATTACTCTTTGTTGAGATACAGTTACATCAGAAATTTGCACAGGCGACTCACCAGTTCAGAAAGAACTCCAAAAAAAGTTAGTACTGTTTTGTAATCTTTAGGCCACATTTCCACGTGCTTCAAAATGTGGCACTAGACACACTTTTTTAAAGTACTCTGAATGCCAATCAAAGCAGTTCTCACTAAATAAAATGGTTACCTTACAGACCTGTAAACACTGTTGAGTTTGCGTTGCTTCAGAAATTTAACTCCATGTTGCTTTCATTGTGCTTGGCTACATCTCAAAGCCCCCATGAAAGTCTACGGCCTCATTTAGACTTGCTTTGCGTGATATCGCCTCCTATTTTATCTCCTAATTAACAGACATTGTGCGCATTCGTGGGGAGGTGGCAGCTGTTGAGGTGCACTTATTCACAGTTAGCTGTGCTTTGTGTTCATGTGCAGGATGTGATGTTCAGTGTGGAGCAGCAGGAAGGTGATTTGGGAACAAAGCTGAGGATCGCCAGATATCACATATGATATACAGGTTGGGAATGACAGAGCATGAAGGTGAGTAGGAATCGGAGAGAGGACCATGTGAGAAACTGAGCATCGGAGAATGAGCAGAGCAAGAGATCAGCAGAATAGAGGATCACAAGGAGATCAGCAAAGTGAAGTTTCAGCACAATGAACCAGAAGGAGATCAGCTGAGCAGAGTTTCAGCAGGACAGAGGATAAGCAGAGTGAGAGGGGAGGGGTAGTGTGCGCAGGGGGGATTACTGATGAGCAGGAGGGATTACTACTAGTGAAGGGGGGTGTATTACTGAGTGGGAGGTACTACTGATCAGGGGGAGGGATATAAAAATGATTGATAACACTCCAGAGCTACCTACCCTGTGTAATCCAACCAATAAACAGTATATTCAAATTAATTGAGGGTTGCTGCAGTCATTGATTGTGTTCCCACGATCACCAATAAGATGAATAAATAAAAATATGATGCTGCGCTAACCCTTAAATGAAACAACTGTACAAATAATATACCTGTATAATACTCCTATAACCACTAAAATTTAAAATGCAGACTATAATATCACAGTTGTTTCATATAAGGGTTAGTGCAGCATGGTATTTTTATGTATTCATCAGCATGAGGGTACTACTGAGCGAAGGGGGAAGGGGTATGGGGATGTACTACTGAGCAGGGTGTTGTCAGGTATTTATGAATATACTGTACTACATAGTGTGGGGGGGTACTACTGAGCAAGCAGGATACTACTGGGCAAAAGATGAGTGGAGGGTTATTGGGCATTTTACTACTGATTTACTACTGACTATTGAGAGCTGGGTGGAGGGGTGGGAATGTACTACTGAGCGGGGAGCTGGAGGGTGGTAATATACTACTGAAGCAGGGGGTAGTACTGAGCAGAGGAGAGGTTGGGGTGTATGGGGAGTACTACTGAATGGGAGGTGGCAGGACTTCTCCTGTTGCTCTTCAAGGCTCTGATGAAGAGGGAACACCTCGAAATGCGTCAGCCACCTTTTAGCACTTGCCCTTGCATGGGCATGTCAAATTTCTAAAATATGAATGTGTATTTTTTGTAACCCTGTTTTTATGAATACGTAGCTATTTTTTATATGCATTTATTTGTTTCTGTATATCAATAAACTGTATCAATTTGATCAAAGCGTCAGACCATGCACCTTCCACCTCTTTCCTTCACCTGGTATTTATGAATATACTACTGAGTGGGGGGGTACTACTTGAGCAGGGGGAGTAATGGAGAATGTAGTACTGAGTAAGCAGGATACTACTGAGCGGAAGTAGAGTGGAGAATTATTGGGAATGTACTACCGATCAGGAAGCAGGGTGGAGGGACAGGAATGTACTACTGAGCAGAAGGGGAGTGGGGGGTTATTGGGAATGTACTACTGATCGGGGAGCTGGGTGGAGGGACAGGAATGTAATACTGAGGAGGGAGCTAGAGGGTGGTAATGTACTACTGAGCAGGGGGTAGTACTGAGCGGAGGAGGGGTTGGGGGGTATGGGGAGTACTACTGAGTGGGGGGTGTCAGGTATTTATGAATATACTACTGAGTAGGGGGGTACTACTGAGCAGGGGGAGAAGTGGAGAATGTACTACTGAGCAAGCAAGATACTACTGAGCAAGCAGAATACTACTGAGCGGAAGGAGAGTGGGGAATTATTGGGAATATACTACCGATCAGGGAGCGGGGTGGAGGGACAGGATTGTACTACTGAGCGGGGAGCTGGAGGGTAGTAATGTACTACTGAGCAGGGGGTAGTACTGAGCGGAGGAGGGGTTGGGGGGTATGGGGAGTACTACTGAGTGGATGGGATACTACTGATTAGGGGAATGTACCACTGAGTGGGGGAGTACTACTGATCAGGGGCAGTGGAGAATGTACTACTGAGCAGGTGGGATACTACAGTGGGCCGCAATTGTTGGTGTGCAATGCATTGCTATGTAAATTTTTGTGGTAGGAGTACACACGGAAAGGTCACCACCTAGGAGAAAAATGTAGACATCAAAGCAACCCAGTAACATGCTTCGCACCTGAAATCTAATATTTGCCTTATGGCTTGCCAAAATTCCATTGGGGGGCTTCACTAGATCTTCTAAATCCCTTACATTAGAGCGATACTAATAAAAAAGATATTTTACAAAAGATATGTTACAACAGAGAGGTTTTGAATTGTAACCACTTTATGATTCCTATGGCTATAAAATCTATGACCTTAAATGTTCAGAAAACACAATGGTCAATTACTTAGACAACAGTAATTGTGTCTAAACATTTAAATGGAAGGTATTTAATGCATTAAAAACTAGACATACAGCTTTTTATCTGCTAAATCTGTTCCAGATGCCTGGGTCATTTACTTTGTCATAAAGGGACACGACTTGAGGTCAGGTTATTTCCTGTAGCTGTACAGGAGGCAGCCAGTCTTTCCAGGGAAGTCAGCTGCCCTCCTGTTTTCACAGAGGAAAGGACTCCTAATTATTTTCACAGAGAGAAGATGAAAATTGAAAGAATGGTATCAGTACCTGTGATTTTCATTAGCCTGCACTGGAAAAAAGCACAATATAAAAAAAAATCCCTTCCCTGTTTTCCACACCAATATATAACAGCTCATCTTCTTGAGAAATATATTTTGTATCAATGAAAAAAATGCTTTATCGAAACTCAAGGCAAGCTTAAAAATAGATGTAGATTGAAGAAAGGTTGAAACATTGGCAGAATATTTGAGCTGTAATTTATCCAATCATTGGATCAGATTAGATTACCTACAACATATCAAGTATAGGGGTATTTTAATAAAGGAGTGAACTTGAACATGGTTTTTGTTTATCATTCTATTTTAAATTCTCTCACTCTACTTTGTAAGATATGCCTTATGCACAATAGTCTATGCCTTCAATTCACTTTACTTGCACAAAACATTTTCTGTCTGTGTGTATATATATATATATATATATATATATATATATATATATATATACACAGTTATACAGTAACCACCCCCACTTTTTTGTTATTTTATTATATCTATATGTGAAAACACTGAAGAAATGACACTTTGCTACAATGTAAAGTAGTGAGTGTACAGCTTGTATAACTGTGTAAATTTGCTGTCCCCTCAAAATAACTCAACACACAGCCATTAATGTCTAAACCGCTGGCAACAAAAGTGAGTACACCCCTAAGTGAAAATGTCCAAATTGGGCCCAATTAACCATTTTCACTCCCCGGTGTCATGTGATTCGTTAGTGTTACAAGGTCTCAGGTGTGAATGGGGAGCAGGTGTGTTAAATTTGGTATTATCGCTCTCACTCTCTCATACTGGTCACTGGAAGTTCAACATGGCACCTCATGGGAAAGTACTCTCTGAGGATCTGAAAAAAGAATTGTTGCTTTACATAAAGATGGCCTAGGCTATAAGAAGATTGCCAAAACCCTGAAACTAAGTCGCAGCACGGTAGCCAAGACCATACAGCAGCTTAACAGGACAGGTTCCACTCAGAACAGGCCTCGCCATGGTCGACCAAAGAAGTTGAGTGCATGTAGTCAGCGTTATGTCTAGAGGTTGTCTTTGGGAAATAGAAATTTATGGATAGCCTCTACAATCAAAATTAGTGAATGAGTAAAATCAAATAAGGGTTTTACCATCATCCAGAGATTTAGAAATAAGGGGGTTGGGAGCCTGGTCCCCAGCCAGGTCTCACCAAGGAAGCTAAGGGGCAAATGGACTATCTCGGTACAATACAATAAAGGTGAATTCAAATGTATGAACACTCATGTAAAATAGTACAAAAGTTTATTAATACATAACATATGACAGAAATGTCAATAGAAAATTAAAAAATAGGTGAAAGTCCATGTATATCACCAAGATAATACTCCCCTGACGGGGAAGATCACAGTGAAATAGTTGGTCACGGACAGCATTTCAACTAGTTTCGCGGACTGAACCACTTCATCAGGAAAATATCTGCAATTTAATTAGCACATGATCAATGACAATGTAATTAATCACATACAGCAAAAGATGCAATATTTAAAGCAATATATGAATTAGACAAAATACAACTGTTATATGGGGACAGATGAGGAACCGCTTATCCGAATCCCCATATACACAAAGCACAAGGTGTCATCAGTAAGGGGGGTCTCCCGCGGTGACTGGGGGGGACTAACAATTCGAAGGGCTGGAGTCTGGATGAAATAAGGTACATGGAATGGGTAAACCATGAACTGAAACCAGGTGCAAACGGGAGGGAGAAGGGGAAAATAAGGGAAAGGGAGGGGAGTGGAGTGGGGTAGTGACAGATGGGGACTAAAGTGAATGGGTAGGGTGAAGGGTATCAAGTAAATGGTGGAGCTTACAGTGACCCTGTGGGTAGTGGAGGACAGTGATGGGGAAACTGTGAAAAACAAGTGCAGATCAAACCGTGAAATGCAAAACAAAAAACGTGGAATGCTGTGAAAGGTGGGATTGAAGTTAGAATGGTGAAAAAGAAAAAAAGCTCATGAATCAGCAAAGTCAGCAATAAAAAGTACGTGCATCCTGTAGGGATGAGCCCGTGGTTCGAGTTGAATGTTTTGACTCGAACATCGGATGTTTGCCCATTCGCTGAATACCGAACTTTATGGGGCTTTCGCAGGAAATTGAGCGGCGAGACTGTCAATGCACTGCGAGATCACAGTGCATTGACTGTTGCTGATTGACCAAAGCATGCACATGACCTGCATGCTTTGGCCAATCACAGTGCGCTCTGCTGTGAGAGCCATGATTGGCCAAAGGCAGGGTGCCTTTGGCCAGTCATGGCTCAGGGTGCTCAGTCCACGCCCCACACTATGTAAGGCTGCTTACATGGCAGCCGTACATAGTTTTATGAATGAAAGCAGCAAAATGACATTTGTAAAGGAAAACATGCCCTTCAGGTCTGGTATGGATTTCAAGGGGAACCCTGAGCCAAAATGTAAAAAAAAAATGGTGTAGGGGTCCCCCCCAAAATCCATACCAGACCCATATCCAAGCATGCAACCTGGCAGGCCGCAGGAAAGGGGGGGATGAGAGAGTGCTCCCCCTGAACTGTACCAGGCCACATGCCCTCAACATGGGGAGGATGCTTTGAGGTCCCCCCAAAACATCTTGTCCCCATGTTGATGGGGACAAGGGCCTCATCCCCACAACCCTTGCCTGGTGGTTGTGGGGGTCTGTAGGCGGGGGGCTTATCAGAATCTGGTAGCCCCCCTTAACAAGGGGACCCACAGATCCCGGCACCCCCCATGTGAATGGGTATCGGGTACATTGTACCCCTACACATTCACCAAAAAAATGACAGTAGACAATTTGGGACAAGTCCTTTATTAAAAAAAGTGTCCTGCGATGTCCATTCATCTTCGATCACAGTGTCCAATGGACCAAAAAAAATGGGACAACATGGGGACAAGGTTGCGAGATGTTTTGGGGGGACCCCAAAGCATCCTCCCCATGTTGAGGGCATGTGGCCTGGTACAGTTCAGGGAGGAGCTCTTTGTCCTTTTCCTGCGGTTTGCCAGGTTGCGTGCTCGGATATGGGTCTTGTATGGATTTTGGGGGGACCTCTACACCATTTTTCTTTAAATATTGGCTTGGGGTTCCCCTTGAAATCCATACCAGACCTGAAGGGCCCGGTATGGTATGGATTTTGGGGGGACCCCCACGCCCAAAGGGCCTGGTAATGGACTGGGGGGGGTACCCATGTCATTTTTTCCAATGATTTTTCTATATTGCCGGGACCCGACAATACATTACAGCTGCGAGCAGTTTTAAATTACATTTTTCCCTTTAGAAATGTCATTTTGCTGTGGTATGGTTCTAAACACAGGAAAGATGGGCTACTTTACAGGCATACTAAGGACACTCGCAGGCACGATATTTAAGGGAATATTTTATTTTTATTGTTTCACTTTAAGCATTACTAAAATCACTGCTCCTGAAAAAACATCAGTTTTTAAAACTTTTTTTTGCATTGATACATGTCCCCTGGGGCAGGACCTGGGTCCCCAAACACTTTTTATGGCAATAACTTGCATATAAGCCTTTAAAATTAGCACTTTTGATTTTTCATGTTTGTGTCCCATAGACTTTAACGGTGTTTGCGTGTTCGTACAAAGTTTTTGCCTGTTCACACGTTCTGGTGCAAACCGAACCGTGGGGGGGGGTGTTCGGCTCATCCCTAATAATAAGCAATAGGTGAAGGTCTCTGTGAAGCAGTTGTAAAGGGACAGTGTTAAGTCCTAACTCTCCAGCCAGCTAGCGTTGGCGCCCAGTTGTTCCGTTAGTGCACATGAGAATAGTCCCAGTCAAGCCTGCAGGCAGCAATAAGGCTACTAGATGGCTGTATGGTCTGTTCCTAAAGGGCTCAGTCTCTCTAGCAGCAGATAGTAAATCCCCACAGCAGCAGCTCACCAATGCCAGCATGAATTCACCTCACCATCTGGTCACACACTGTGTGACACATGGTTACAAATGACGTGGGGCTGAGACATACACCAGTCAGCTAGCTTATGCTTCCTGGGACTCAGCAGTACTCTATGGCTGGGTGGAAGGTCCCGCATTCTTACTTTTAGATCAAAGTTTATTTTGTTTCTCTGTCCCCGGGTGTCTGAGGCAACCTAGGCCGTCTTGTATGCCCTTTTTTGATTCTTCCTTAAACGGTCTACATAGCCTCCATGGGTTGTAATTGAAGTTTTGTCTGAGGATGTCCCAAATGCTAGGTCAACTGGCAGTTCTGCCTCCCTCCAGATCATGAGCATATAGGGGCAGTACCCCATGGCAACATTCTCTATGCTGTTATAGGCATGTACGCCTGCTGAAATATACTGGCTCCAATGCTGTTTCTTCTTTTCAGGGAGCGTTCCAAGCATATCTAACAGAGAATTGAAAAGTTTTGGCTGTAGATCTCCTTGCGGGTGGAAAGGAATTGTTCTGGACTTTTGAATGCCTAATAGGTCTACCAGTCTCTTATTCAGTCTAGTTTTAAAGTCTTTCTCTTCGTCAGAGTGAAAACATTGAAGCAGGCCACAGTGGAAGAAGAACTACTTCACCAGAACTTTGACTATAATAGATGCTTGCTGGTCTTTGGTTGCGAATACCTGGGCATAACAGGTGAGGGGATCGGTCACCATTTCCCTGTGCCTGTGCATCAGGTTCCAAACACAGAATCTCAATGCAAACCAATTCCATTGGTCCTTGACTTTGACGAAGGCCCATTGGGACTGCTCTGCTGAGTAAAGTCTTCCTCTGTATACATTGTACGCAAGAGTGACAGTATCTTTAAATTGCAGCCCACATGCAGGGCCAATAGAAGGGATCTCTCCTTAGTCTGAAAGTTAATTTAGCCCCTAAGTGACCAAGATTATAATGCAGATCATTCAACACAGTTTCTCTATGCTTTTCTGACAAAAACAGTTGCAACTTATTTTTGGGACCATCCGAGGGGCACCTTCGGTACACTATCCCATTGCATGACTGCAGCTGATCCCATTCTTTGTGAACTAAGTGTGCTTCTTTTGGAGAGTCTATCAGCTGCAGATCTGGACATTGACTCTCCAGGGCCTTTAATGTTAAACCACAGAGGGGGTCCTCTATCTTGTCCTATTTAAGTCTTTCTTCGAAAGCTTAAGTAGGCCTTTGTCTCTTACCTGGGAAAGGTCACAGTAGTATTTAGGGACACCTACAACTGAGACTTCAATGGCTTCAGACCTGTCGCTCGTCTGTACAAAAATCGAAGACTATAGGTCTACAAAGAAGTCACATAGAGGATCAGCCGGTTGAAAGTATAAAACCACAGCTTTTATCAAAAATGAAGGATTACCAAACAAAACACCTCCACCACTCCTCTGGCCCGATGCTCTACTCCTTGACAAAAGTCTTATATCTCCTCCAGGATCAACTGCTCTTTAGAGCAGGGCTCAAAATTTCAAGTCCTGAGCTACTAGCCAGGCCTCAAGGGTTACTCACCACCAGTTGCCCCGCCCCTAATTCCACCCCTAAACACGCCCTGATAAATTATCTCATGAAATGACACTTAAATGTTTTATGCAGAATTAAGTTATAAAAAATAAATATTAACAACAACTTTAGCCATGCCCAACAATGCAGCCTGCCCATGTCCACCAATTCAGCCTGCTTGTGTGCACCAATGCAGCTTGCGCCCGCCAATGCAGCATGTGCCACCAATGCAGCCTGAGCCCGCCAATACAGCCTGAGCCAGCCAATGCAGCCTGTATCCTCCAATGCAGCCTGTGCCCACCAATGCAGCCTGTGCCCACCAATGCAGCCTATGCCCGCCAATGCAGCCTGTGCCACCAATGCACCCTGTGCCACCAAAGCAGCCTGTGCCCCAATGCAGCCTGTGCCACCAATGCAGCCTGTGCCACCAATGCAGCCTATCTGTGCAGGGGAAGAGAGGAGAGCCGCTACCAGGATGATCAGAGCGCCGGGAACATAACAGCTTTCATTTCAATAGCTGTGTATTCCATGCCGCTAGTCCGTCAAATACAGCCCCTCCCCCTTGTCTGGGGAACTTTGATAGACAGATCACCTGTCCCAGGATTGGATGGGTGATTTGTTTATCAAAGTGCCCGGACAAAGTGGAGGGGTGTATGTGACGGTACGCGGCGGGGAACACACAGCTATTGAAATGAAAGCTGTTATGTTCCTGGCACTCTGATCATCCGGGCGGTGGCTCTCCTCTTTCTTCCCCTCCGATCGCTGGGAGAACGACACCCATACAAACCGTGCTCACCCCCTCCTCTCCAAGGCAGCCATCGACTTTTCGACCAAACTGGTCCGACGGAACAAATTAGTCGGACAATCTGACCGCGTGTGGGCTTCATCGGACCTTCAGCTGACATTTTCTGTCGAAAATCAGATGGACTTTAGATTTAGAACATGTTTCAAATCTTTCCGATGGACTCGAGTCTGGTCGAAAAATCAGTTCGTCTGTATACTAGTCCGACGGACAAAAAAATGACGCAAGGGCAGCTATTGGCAACTTCCTTATTCTAGTCCCTTCGTACGTCATCACGTTCAAACCAACGGAATTTCGAACAGATTTAGTCTGTTCGTGTGTGGGCAAGTCCGGTCGTTCGAAAGTCCGTAGTAACTCCGTTGAAAGTCCGTCGGAAAGACCGTCGGACCTCTGATGCTGAAAAGTCTGCTCGTGTGTACGCGGCATAAGAGAGACTGCATACATGGGAAAATGTTTCAAGGAGTGTGGTGATAAATAACATTAAATGGAGCTTGTATGCTAAAACTACATATACCGTATACAGCCCCAACTAAGTAGATGTTTATTTCTTGATAGAAAATTTCAAATGTGTAGAAACTCTCTTTTTTGATATATATAGACATATACTCCAAATGTCCAAAAAGGAGCAATTGTTAGATCTATTGTATATTTGCAATCCTGAAATATAGATAGATCCTCTCTAAAAAGTATATCAGTAACTATTATAAAATACAAAGACATAGTACTTGTAGCTGAATGGGGATGCCCATTAAAAAAGAATCTAACATTCCAAGTGAATTTCACTCAGTTATGATTCAGATTCACTTAAAGGCCAACACTGGCACAACAAAAAATTACCCTTGCAGTAGTACCCCCCCCCCCCCGCCCCAGCACTGCAAAATTTAAATGCTTGGTAGTCTAGGGGGTACATGGCGAGGCTGCATTACTAACCTGACTCCCTGTTCTGGTACTGTTCTCTTCTCTCTGAAGATCCAATCTGTGGACAGTTCCCGGGTGTCATCATGTAAAATGCAGGGCTATACCCCATATTGTATGTGTGGGTGCGAACAGCTTACAGAGCTGGCTACGGATGACTAGTCTCACTGCTGGATGGACCCTTCTGGAGTGAGCACAAAAGGTGACCAATACAGCCTCTTCTGCAACCCCCTGGATCTAATGATTATTTAACCCTTGCAGTGTTATGGGGCACCTATGAAATTGTTTTTGTTGTGTCCGAAGTTGGGCTTTAAAGCTGGATTGATTAAAATTACCAATATATGCTATTCTGCTTGGCTTAACAGCAAATAGCCAATAATAGTATTCATAAGTGACCAATGAACAATGCATCCTGCAAATTGGAAATGCAAAAGCATATCAGGATAATCACATCCTACAGTATGTCCAGTGTAAAGCTTTGTACACACTAGTCATTTTTTTTCGTTCAACCCAGCAGGGCAAAACGAAAAAAAACTGACAGCTCGGGAGGTGAACTATCCGACACTAATACAGCGATTGGCTGAGATCGCTGTTTGGGAGCTCATCGGCAGACCATTTCTGTCAAACCCCTTCGACAGAAGCTGGCCGAACGTCCAGCTACTGTTGGACTGACTGCAACACACATGGGGCTAATGTCGGCTGGTTTCTATTGAACCAGCCAATGCTGCCCGACATTTGGCCTGTGTGTACTAGGCTTGATTCTCATATAGAAGCTATCAGTGATTACTTCATAGCGCCAACATCCTATACTAAAGATAAGAAAAAATTCCCTTTGGTTTTGGACTTTAAAGGCACATGGATTCATATAACAATCATGTTAAAGTAGCAAAAAAAAGTATTAAACATAATTAAAATAGATGACATGGAGTGTACACAACAACAAACAACTGATAATACACCAACATGTTGCATTATAATGTTATAGAGAAGATATCCTTCATCCTACGCATGTCAGAGTCTGTTAAAGTCTCCTTCTTCAGGGCTAGGGAAGATATCAAATCTCTACAATGCAAATGCAGAAATCAATAGTAGTTTAAATATATAATGCTGTTCAAATATATGTAGTTCTGCATCAAAAACTTACAGTCACTTCAGTTGTGTATCTGCAGACACTCCATGTAAATTAAAAACAACAATGCCCCGGAGAATTGCTCCTTTCTCCATCCCCATTTGGTGTCCGGTAAGTATATATGTAGATATGAGTAAAACATATAGATCAAGGAAACATTAAAGAGATTTCCCTATGCATGGGAAGTCCAGACCCACTGAGGCCTATGGATAGAATCCTGTAATGAAAACATGATAATAAATCGTATATGTACTGACAGGGGCAAATCTTAGCTATCTATATAAATGTGTAAGAAAATATGTTATAACAATCAATCAGGTAAAGCATATCTTAATATATAGGCCTGGTGGTAAGTGGACTTTGTCCTAGTAGATGGTATACCAGGAAGACACTATAAAATTGAAAGTATATATATGTCCATAGGTACAATCACACACATATATATTTATCAAAGAATATTAAATATTGATCACAAGGGATCTATGTATGAAGTGGGGGTACATATTTCATCCTGAACCAATGGCCACAGATGACTAAATGCATCCATTTATATGCATCCAAAGATGTCATAATAAATGCCTAAATTAGGGCTTTACATATGGTCAAATGCATGAATGTACATATGAAATTGGCAAATCACTAAGAGGTCTAATATAGTGAAAAGAAGCCAGAATGGCTCCTCAAATAAATATATTAAACAGAGAAATTACTAGACCACTCATTAAATGTAACCGTCAGCAGATGAAATCAGTGCGGTATTCAAAATGCTAGCCATGATGCACAAACACTTACCCAGATCAAATTGGTGTCCTCATTTGGTCCTGGGCTCATACAGGTAAGTTGCACTCCCTTTCAGAGATCATAAAATCTGTCCATATATCAGCCTCTCTCAGCTGCACCACCCATCTCTGATGGGTGTCAGCTGTGTGCAGCATGAGAGAGGAAATTATTCCATCTATAATTGGCCCCCTGAGAGGTGCGCTTGCACAGCCATCCCACCGCACATGCATGAATACCGTAATCACACATGCGCAGCGGAACAATGTCACGCGTGCGCGTCCTACCAACACGGCCAAACTCCCCATGAGTGCAAAGCACTCTAGAGGGAGAAAGAGAGAGAGAGAGAGCAGAAGTGGATCACAGGTCAGAATAGACCTATCCGCTATCTCTAATTCGCCACAGGAAAACCCGGGTGTAGGCCATGTCGGGCGGTTTGATGTCCCATAGCCATGTGTCAATAGGTGAGATAATGGGAAACTGTCACCTAGTGGTCAGAAACTCAAACTACATCCCCAGAAGAAATTTGTGGTATAATGACACTTAATATACGCAGAGGAAATAGCAGCAATCTCCAAGCCAGCATGTACATAGAAAAATTAACAAGAAATACAAACACATCTATACATTGGTCAAAAGCATGGAATAATAACTTACATACACATACATGTATAATAATTCACATATATAACGTTATCCAACGAAAAGTCAGAGCAGATACAATATAGTTTCTTGATATTATTTCTCCATTCCCCCAGATGCAAAGCCTTCTAAGAAGGGTTTATAGCATACAGCCTCGTTAAGTCTCAGAGGTTGAGTAGCTCTCAGGGTATATATCCATCGCAGTTCCACCTGAAGAAGGGATTTATTCCAATCCCCCTCCTCTCTTAGGTTGGGATGGATATGGTCCAAAATAAGAAATTAGGTTTTTGGAAACCTGCCATTGTGAACGATAGTATTATGGGTTATGAGTCTGGGTTACATGTCTGTATACTCTTGATGTGCCTATACACTCTCTGCCAAAATTCAAGCTTGATCTTCCCGATGTAAAAACATCCACAATCGCAGAGTAGCATATAGACCACACAAAGAGTTTTGCAATTTGCAAAGTGTTTTGGCCTGTTTATTAGGCAAGATTGGCTTTTTGCTGTATACATATATTTGCAGCAGTGTTGGCTGGTGAAGTTTTAGGATGGAGGGCGCCATGACCCCGCCTTTCCTTTTTGACCCCTCCCACTTGGTGAAAATGGGCGTGGTTTCAGCAAAATAGTGGGCGTGGCTTTAAGGTGGTGTGGTTAGCGTCTGAGATGAACGAGGAATGGGGGCAGAGGGAGAGATGGAGGGACAGCAGGCCCAGATCCTACACAACAATAGAAATATGTGTATTCTAGAAAGTTTAGATAAACTCCAAACACCTGGTGTTAGCACTTCAATCATCCCAGCACCATGGTTGTTATGATGTCAGGATGATTGAAGCGCATTATTTCTATTATTACATTGTAATATAAATTGAAATCATTCAACTCACCATAATGCAGAATCAGTGGGAGCCCTGAGCGTGTCGCCTGCCACCAAATGCCATCAGGTGTCCCCATGGAGTCCCTCCTTACATCAGGTGCCCCCAGCGGAGTCCGTCCTTACATCAGGTGCCCCCAACAGAGTCCCTCCTTACATTAGGTGCCCCAAGCAGAGTCCCTCCTTACATCAGGTGCCCTCAGCAGAGTCCCTCCATACATCAGGTGCCCCAGCGGAGTCCCTCTATACATCAGGTGCCCCAATGGAGTCCCTCCTTACATCACGTGCCCCAGCAGAGTCCCTCCTTACATCAGGTGCCCCCAGTGGAGTCCCTCCTTACATTAGCTGCCCCCAGCAGAGTCCCTCCTTACATCAGGTGCCCCCAGCAGAGTCCCTTCATACATCAGGTGCCCCCAGCAGAGTCCCTTTATACATCAGGTGCTCCCAGAAGAGTCCCTACATACATCAGTTGCTCCCAGTGGAGTCCCTCCTCCTTACATCAGTTGCCCCCAGCAGAGTCCCTCCTTACATCAGGTGCCCCCAGCAGAGTCCCTCCTTACATCAGGTGCCCCCAGCAGAGTCCCTCCATACATCAGGTGCCCCTAGCGGAGTCCCTCCTTACATCAGGTGCCCCCAGCGGAGTCCCTCCTTACATCAGGTGCCCCCAGCGAAGTCCCTCCTTACATCAGGTGCCCCCCAGCGGAGTCCCTCCTTACATTCAGCCTGTGTCCCATCAAATGCAGCCTGTGTCACATCAAATGCAGCCCGTGTACCATCAAAGTCACATCAAATGCAGCCTGTGTCCCATCAAAGTCACATCAAATGCAGCCTTTGTCACATCAAAGTCACATCAAATGCAGCCTGTGTCCCATCAAAGTCACATCAAATGCAGCCTGTGTCACATCAAAGTCACATCAAATGCAGGCTGTGTCACATCAAAGTCACATCAAATGCAGCCTTTGTCACATCAAACCCCCCCTCCCCCTTCTCCGCGGGAGGTCCAGACAGGCACAGTGGCACTTACCTTGCTGTGTTGTTCACTCCTGCTGTGTCTCCTTCTCCTTCCACTGGCAGCGGTGATGGAGGAGTCCGCTCCTCATACTTCCGGTTTTCTCTCTCGGGGGCAATGGGAGAGAGAAAACAGGAAATCACATCTAACTCAGATGTCAATCAAACCGCCCAGGCCGTAGTAATAGATACTACGAGTGCCGGGCGGAAGCTACTCGGGCTTCGGAATGTGTTGCAAGGTGGGACAAAAGCCCACAAATGAAGCGCCGCATCTGCAATCTCGTGATTGCATAGCCGTGGCGCTTCCCATAGTGCACTGTGTCCGGGGTCCAAACACAGTACACTTAAGGACATTTTTTTCTATTTTTTTTTTAAAGGGCCAGTTTTAAAAATGTATTTTTTTTTTGTGACTGCCTGGAGGGGGGGCGGCGCCCGTGCGCCCCCTATGGATGGGCCGCCAGTGATTTGCAGTATCCACAGGATCCACACATATACGTCCCTTAAATTCACCCCTAACCAGTCTAGCACTAATTAAGGTAGTCCTCTTGAAAGTAAAAATGGGGGTGTTTGGGACCAGATGGGTCCATCGTCAGAACGTGCCAGTATTTCCCTACAATCTTTCTAATTAAGCCCTGCTGATTGGAATATTTGGTGATCATCCTCAAAGGATCGTCTTGATTTTTGGTTTTATGGGAGTATAGTAAATCATGTCTAGGCTTAATTCTCAAACATCAGCTGGACACATTCAGATAAGATATACAGTATCTCACAAAAGTGAGTACACCCCCCCCACATTTTTGTAAATATTTTATTCTATCTTTTCATGTGACAACACTGAACAAATGACACTTCGCTACAATGTAAAGTAGTGAGTGTACAGCTTGTATAACTGTGTAAATTTGCTGTCCCCTCAAAATAACTCAACACACAGCCATTAATGTCTAAACTGCTGGCACAAAAGTGAGTACACCCCTAAGTGAAAGTGTACAAATTGTCAATATTTTGTGTGGCCACCATTATTTTCCAGGAAAAAACAAAAGTAGGAGAGCACCTCTAAGTTAAAGTGTTTTACTTACATGTCAATATACAACGAAGCTCTACAGGAGTCAATGTATAACAGGGTGATGTGGCTGTAGTCAGCGGCAAGTAGATTACACTTGAAAAAGGAGCGCGCATGCGCCTCACGAACTTTGCGCATTCTCTGAAACACGTTGTGTTCCCTTCACCAGCTGATGTCACACGCAGTTTCCACGAGCTGCTCGCCACTCTCCGCTGCAAGAATCAGCTGTTTCCCTCCCCGGCTCCCTGCCGCTATTGCAGTATGGATTTGTGACACTCCTTGGAACTTGCCACTGACTACAGCCACATCACCCTGTTATACATTGACTCCTGTAGAGCCTAGTTGTATATTGACAAGTAAGTGCCTACTATTTCTTTTTTAATATGGAATAAAACACTTTAACTTAGAGGCGCTCTCCTACTTTTGTTTTTTCCTTGATGATCCCGAGCCGGCTTCACTCCAGAGAAGAGCAGCCCTTTGTGACAGTGCTATATTGCTTTGATTCATCCTTTCAACTTGTTACCTATCTATAACCACCGCTGATTGGATACCTCCCATATACTTAACATTATGGACTTCCTATTTTTTATTTGGACATTTTATATATATTTATTAACCATTATACAATTTCCTTAGGACTATTAAATTGCCCCTATCATCATATATTAACTGAATGTGTTATACTACACCAGTGCTCTGAGCGCCTGCATTTGTGTTTTTTTTGTACCATTATTTTCCAGCACTGCCTTAACCCTCTTGGGCATGGAGTTCACCAGAGCTTCACAGGTTGCTACTGGAGTCCTCTTCCACTCCTCCATTATGACATTACAGAGCTGGTGGATTTTAGAGACCTTGCGCTTCTCCACCTTCTGTTTGAGGATGCCCCATAGATGCTCAATAGGGTTTAGGTCTGGAGACATGCTTGGCCAGTCCAACCCCTTTACCCGCAGCATCTTTAGCAAGGCAGCGGTCATCTTGGAGGTGTGTTTGGAGTTGTTATCATGTTGGAATACTTTCCTGCAGCCAATTCTCTGAAGGGAGGGGATCATGCTCTGCTTCAGTATGTCACAGTACATGTTGGCATTCATGGTTCCCTCAATGAACTGTAGCTCCCCAGTGGCGGCAGCACTCATGCAGCCAGAGACCATGACACTTCCACCACCATTCTTGGCTGAAGGCAAAACACACTTGTCTTTGTACTCCTCACCTGGTTGCCAACACACACGCTTAACACCATCTGAACCAAATACGTTTATCTTAGTCTCATCAGACCACAGGACATGGTTCCAGTAATCCATGTCCTTAGTCTGTTTGTCTCCTGCAAACTGTTTGCAGGCTTTCTTGTGCATCATCTTTAGAAGAGGCTTCCTTCTGGGATGACAGCCATGCAGACGAATTTGATGCAGTGTGCGGCATTTGGTCTGAGCACTGACAGGCTGACCCCCCAGCCCTTCAACCTCTGCAGCAATGCTGGCAGCACTCATACATCTATTTCCTAAAGACAACCTCTGGATATGACACTGAGCACGTGCACTCAACTTCTTTGTCCAACCATGGCGAGGCCTGTTCTGAGTGGAACCTATCCTGTTAAACCAAATGTATAAAAATCCACATAAAGAGTAAATAGGAATGTATTCAAAAAGGTTCAATATGTAAAATGTATAATCCGGTTGACATAGAGCTTTGATCAGGTTCCACTAGCAAAGCTGTTTAGAAAAAACACACACTTGCTTAATTAAGGTGCTCATTGATACTTATGGCAACAATGTTTCTTTTGCTTCTGTTCACATCAAATGTGACAATCACAACCAGATCTCATTGACACAGCAAATAAGAGAAAAAACGATCATTGTGCAATAGTTTTGATACCAAGGTACACAGGCAAACTTCAATCCACTCACGTGCGCCTTATAATGATAAGGCATATGCAGGTTTCACTATAGCAGTCAGCCGCCTCAGACAGGAGCAGAATCGCTGCAGTACACTGTGTGATACTGCCAGTCTGCACAGAGCGTCCTTGGCTCCTCCCACGTGTTGCGTTATGGTCACGTGACTTTTTCAAGGATCCTTGAAAAAGTCACGTGACCATGACGCAACGCGTGGGAGGAGCCAAGGACGCTCTGTGCAGACTGGCAGTATCACACAGTGTACTGCAGCGATTCTGCTCCTGTCTGAGGCGGCTGACTGCTATAGTGAAACCTGCATATGCCTTATCATTATAAGGCGCACGTGAGTGGATTGAAGTTTGCCTGTGTACCTTGGTATCAAAACTATTGCACAATGATTGTTTTTTTCTCTTCACACATGAAACCTTGTATCACTAATGATTCACATGACACGGGGGGAGGGAAAATGGCTAATTGGGCCCAATTTGGACATTTTCACTTAGGGGTGTACTCACTTTTGTTGCCAGCGGTTTAGACATTAATGGCTGTGTGTTGAGTTATTTTATATAATCTTTATTTTATTTTGTATTTTCAAAAATAACAGACAATAAAAAAAGGATACAGAAAAGAAAAAACAAAAGGGAAATACTGTAGAAAATAAAAGGAAGACAAGACAATAAGTGCTTAAGGGGCACAAATGGGGAGAAGGAGGGGGATTGGGACATACGTACATAGAGACCTTTGATACATTCAGGTAGTAGGCCTCATATGACTTCATCAACTGATGTCCCACATCCACGGGGGTGGGGATTTTGTGAGTTTTATAACCTTTGCATCAAAACAGGATTGCATTTTCAAGCCTAGAGTGTAGCACCCTAGTGACTGCACTTAATTGAACCCAAAATGAGAAGATAGGGAAAGGGATGAAGGGGAATGGGTATACTCAAAAACCAAGAACAAGTTTGACGGTCATACAGCATGACAGCAATAGGTGTAAATCACATACTGATATAGAAAATCTGGGGATGTATAGTGTGTGGGTCTCAACCTACAGAAATTGAATATGTACCGACATTTTCAAGGTACCTGTCCAGGAGTAGCAGAAGATGGTGACAACGCCGCATTAGACGTATAATGTATCCAAGTTGCCCATAGAATTTGTCATACCTGTCTCTGCACTTTGCCATCCACTCCTCCGCTGCCATAATTGAATTTAGTAATCACACACAATCGTTTCGCCCTGGAATGTGGGCCGACTTCTAATGTACAGGAATCAGACGTCGGGCTGCATTTAGGAGGTGCGGGAGAATTGATTTGCGGTAATGGCTTACAGGGGTGGACGGCACATGCAGTAAGAACTCCAATGGGGAGTGCTGTAAATCAACATCCAGGATAACTTTTATCTGGGCCTTAATATCCTGCCAAAAGAGCCGGAGTCTCGGGCATTCCCACCAAATATGCAGGAAAGTTCCCCGAAGCCCGCAGCCCCTCCAGCATGCAGCAGAAGCTGTCGGATATATCTTGGCCAAAGTCGTTGGGACTCTATACCAACGAGTCAATAGCTTAAAGCTATTTTCTTGCATTTTAGTGTCCACTGAGCTCTTGTGAGTAAGCTGGTATAAGTGGCTCAATTGGGCTTCTGTGAATGTATGCTGTAGGTCTCTCTCCCATTCCCGTATATATATCGGTTTGCCCTGGGACTCCGTGGACTGCAACATCTCATAGAGCAAAGAAATAGAGTGAGGGATAGGGCTCTCAGATTTGCATAGTTTTTCAAATGGGGTTAGGGAGGAGGGAGGTCGGACAGGATGAGGCAAACTATTAATAAAGTGTTGCAATTGTCTATACCGCCATCCATCCATCCATCGGGAAGCTACCAAACTGGGAGCGAAGCCAATCCAGGGAAACTAAACCCTGTTCATGGACAAACCTTCCACAGCGAACTTCCCCGTCCCCCGTCCACGTGCGAAGATAGGAGAGCTGTTCCCCTGGAGTGAACCAGGGAAAGCCCCCAAGAGGTGCAAGCGGGGATATCGGCTGTGATAATCGCTTCTGTATATTTAGTGCATCCCATAATTTCAGCACGTGGACAGAGACCGGCAACACGAAGCTCGAAAGGCCTCTGCTTTCCCAAGGGAGCCACGGAGCATGAGACAAATTACGCCCAGCCAGAAATTTCTCAAGAGGAACACAAGGTTTAGTGGTGGTATGGTGTTGCCAATCGAGAATCCTCTGTGGGGCAACCGCCTCATAATACCTGCGTATTGAAGGGAATCTCAACCCCCCCAGACTCTTAGGACATTGCAGCGTACGGAGGGCAAAATGGGGTACATGACCCTGCCATATAAATTTTACAAACAGGCTGTTGAAGGCCGAGAAGAGAGACATGGGTAAAGCAATAGGTATCATCTGGAGGTAGAAAAGAATTCTAGGCAGTATATTCATTTTCAGGATACTGACTCGTCCCATCCACGAGAAGGTAGTACGGTCCCATCTTCAGGGCTGGTCCTGGCCGGGGTGCACGGGGTGCAGTGCACCCGGGCGCCACAGAGGTGGGGGCGCTGAAGCACCAGAGTGCTCCCCTCCCTCCTCCTCTCCATGTCCGTAGGCGGCTCTTTCCGCCGGTCACCGCAGCAGCCGCTGCTGTGTCTCTTGCCGAAGCCCATCCCCCCTCCCTCCTCCTGTCAGAGGAGGAGAGCGGAACCAGCCACATATCATAGCGGCTGTGTCTCTGTGTGCAGAGAGACCAGCCGCGCAGTGACGTCACGGGGGGCGGTCCGTTCCCGACGTGTTCCAGCTTTCCTCCTCCTGTGTAACTCCCGCCTGCTGCCCAAGCCTGCTCTCCACCCGGGCGGCGTGGCTGCACACTGTCCTCTCCTCTCCAGCTGCCGCCCGTGTGTTTTTTAATTAGCTCAATGGAGGGGGGCTGCTTTGTCAGGGGTCTATACTAATGGAGGGGGGGTTTGTCCTGGGGGGGTCTATACTAATGGAGGGGGGGTTTGTCCTGGGGGTCTATACTAATGGAGGGGTGGGGTTTGTCCTGGGGGGGTCTATACTAATGAAGGGGGGGTTGTCCTGCGGGGGTCTATTCTAATGAAGGGGGATTTGTCCTGGGGGGTCTATACTAATGAAGGGGGGTTGTCCTGGGGGGTCTATACTAATGAAGGGGGGGTTGTCCTGGGGGGTCTATTCTAATGAAGGGGGTTGTCCTGGGGGGGTCTATTCTAATGAAGGGGGGTTGTCCTGGGGGGTCTATACTAATGAAGGGGGGGTTGTCCTAGGGGGGTCTATACTAATGAAGGGGGTTGTCCTGGGGGTCTATACTAATGGAGGGGAGGGGTTTGTCCTGTGGGGTCTATTCTAATGAAGGGGGTTGTCCTGGGGGGTCTATACTAATGAAGGTGGGGTTGTCTTGGGGGGGGTCTATACTAATGAAGGGGGGGTTGTCCTGGGGGTGTCTATACTAATGAAGGGGGGGTTGTCCTGGGGGGTCTATACTAATGAAGGGGGGGTTGTCCTGGGGGTCTATACTAATGAAAGGGGGTTGTCCTGGGGGGTCTATACTAATGGAGGGGAGGGGTTTGTCCTGGGGGGATCTATACTAATGAAGGGGTGGTTGTCCTGGGGGGTCTATGCTAATGGAGGGGGGGGTTGTCCTGGGGGGGTCTGTACTAATGGAGAGGGGGTTTGTCCTGGGGGGTCTATACTAATGGGGGGGTTTCCTTGGGGGGTCTGTACTAATGGAGGGGGGGGGGTTTGTTCTAGGGGGTCTGTACTAATGGAGGGGGGGTGGTTTTTCCAGGGGGGTCTATACTAATGGAGGGGGGATGGTTTGTCCTGGGGGTCTGTACTAATGGAGAGGGGGTCTGTACTAATGGAGGAGGGGTGGTTTGTTCTGGGGGGTCTCTACTAATGTAGGGGGGTGGTTTGTCCGGGGGGTCTGTACTAATGGAGGGGGGTGGTTGGTTCTGGGGGGTCTGTACTAATGGAGGGGGGTTTGTTCTGGGGGGTCTCTACTAATGTAGGGGGGTGTTTTTTCCAGGGGGGTCTGTACTAATGGAGGGGAGTGGTTTGTTCTGGGGGTCTGTACTAATGAAGGGGGGTTGTCCTGGGGGGTCTATACTAATGGAGGGGGTTTGTCCTGGGGGTCTATACTAATGAAGGGGGGGTTGTCCTGGGGGGGTCTATTCTAATGAAGGGGGGTTGTCCTGGGGGGGTCTACTCTAATGAAGGGGGGGTTGTCCTGGGGGTCTATACTAATGAAGGGGGGGTTGTCTTGGGGGGTCTATACTAATGAAGGGGGTTGTCCTGGGGGGTCTATACTAATGGAGGGGAGGGGTTTGTCCTGGGGGGGTCTATTCTAATGAAGGGGGGTTGTCCTGGGGGGGTCTATACTAATGAAGGTGGGGTTGTCCTGGGGGGTCTATACTAATGAAGGGGGGTTGTCCTGGGGGTGTCTATACTAATGAAGGGGGGGTTGTCCTGGGGGGTCTATACTAATGAAGGGGGTTGTCCTAGGGGTCTATACTAATGAAAGGGGGGTTGTCCTGGGGGGTCTATACTAATGGAGGGGAGGAGTTTGTCCTGGGGGGGTCTATACTAATGAAGGGGGGTTTTCCTGGGGGGATCTATACTAATGGAGGGGAGGGGTTTGTCCTGAGGGGGTCTATACTAATGAAGGGGGGGTTTCCTTGGGGGGTCTGTACTAATGGAGGGGGGGTGGTTTGTTCTAGGGGGTCTGTACTAATGGAGGGGGGGTGGTTTGTCCAGGGGGGGTCTATACTAATGGAGGGGGGGTGGTTTGTCTTGGGGGGGTCTGTACTAATGGAGGGGGGATTTGTCCTGGAGGGTCTGTACTAATGGAGGGGGGGTGGTTTGTCCAGGGGGGTCTATACTAATGGAGGGGGGGTGGTTTGTCCTGGGGTCTGTACTAATGGAGAGGGAGTTTGTCCTGGGGGGGTCTGTACTAATGTAGGGGGGTGGTTTGTCTTGGGGGGGGTCTGTACTAATGGAGGGGGATTTGTCCTGGAGGGTCTGTACTAATGGAGGAGGGGTGGTTTGTTCTGGGGGGGTCTCTATTAATGTAGTGGGGTGGTTTGTCCGGGGGGGTCTGTACTAATGGAGGGGGGTGGTTGGTTCTGGGGGTCTGCACCAATGGAGGGGGGCTTTGTCCTGGGGGGTCTGTACTAATGTAGGGGGGTGGTTTGTCCTGGGGCGGTCTGTACTAATGGAGGGGGTGGTTTGTCCTGGAGGGTCTTAACTAATGGAGGGGGGTTTGTCCTGGGGGTCTGTACTAATGGAGGGGGGTGGTTTGTTCTGGGGGGTCTGTACTAATGGAGGGGGGGTGGTTTGTTCTGGGGGGTATCTACTAATGTAGGGGGATGGTTTGTCCGGGGAAGTCTGTACTAATGGAGGGGGGTGGTTTGTTCTGGGGGGTCTGTACTAATGAAGGGGGGGTGGTTTTTCCTGGAGGGGTCTGTACTAATGGAGGGGGGGTGTTTTTTTCTGGGAGGTCTGTACTAATGAAGGGGGGTGGTTTCTCCTGGGGGGTCTCTACTAATGCAGGGGGGGTGGTTTGTCAAGGGGGTCTGTTCTAATGGAGGGGGGTGGTTTGTTCTGGGGGTCTGTACTAATGGAGGGGGTGGTTTGTCCTGGGGGGTCTGTACTAATGGAGGGGGTGGCTTGTCCTGGAGGGTCTTAACTAATGGAGGGGGGTTTGTCCTGGGGGGTCTGTGCTAATGGAGGGGGGTGGTTTGTTCTGCGGGGTCTGTACTAATGGAGGGGGGGTGGTTTGTTCTGGGGGGTCTCTACTAATGTAGGGGGGTGGTTTGTCCGGGGGAGTCTGTACTAATGGAGGGGGGTGGTTTGTTCTGGGGGGTCTGTACTAATGAAGGGTGGGTGGTTTGTCCTGGAGCGGTCTGTACTAATGGAGGGGGGGTGGTTTGTTCTGGGGGTCTGCACTAATGGGGGGTGGTTAGTCCTGGGGGGTCTGTACTAATGGAGGGGGTGGTTTGTCCTGGGGGGTCTGTACTAATGGAGGGGGTGGTTTGTTCTGGGGGTCTGTACTAATGGAGAGGGGGTGGTTTCTCCTGGGGAGTCTCTACTAATGGAGGGGGGGTGGTTTGTCCAGGGGGGTCTGTACTAATGGAGGGGGGTGGTTTGTACTAATGGAGGGGGTGGTTTGTCCTGGGGGGTCTGTACTAATGGGGGGGTGGCTTGTCCTGGAGGGTCTTAACTAATGGAGGGGGGTTTGTCCTGGGGGGTCTGTGCTAATGGAGGGGGATGGTTTGTTCTGGGGGGTCTGTACTAATGTGGGGGGGTGGTATGTTCTGGGGGGTCTCTACTAATGTAGGGGGGTGGTTTGTCCGGGGGAGTCTGTACTAATGGAGGGGGTGGCTTGTCCTGGAGGGTCTTAACTAATGGAGGGGGGTTTGTCCTGGGGGGTCTGTGCTAATGGAGGGGGGTGGTTTGTTCTGGGGGGTCTGTACTAATGAAGGGGGGGTGGTTTGTCCTGGAGCGGTCTGTACTAATGGGGGGGTGGTTTGTTCTGGGGGGTCTGCACTAATGGGGGGTGGTTAGTCCTGGGGGGTTTGTACTAATGGAGGGGGTGGTTTGTCCTGGGGGGGTCTGTACTAATGGAGGGGGTGGTTTGTTCTGGGGGTCTGTACTAATGGAGAGGGGGTGGTTTGTCCCAGGGGTCTGTACTAATGGAGGGGCTGGTTTGTCCCCGGGGGCTGTACTAATGGAGGGGGGTGGTTTGTTCTGGGGGGTCTGTACTAATGGAGGGGGGGTGGTTTGTTTTGGGGGTCTGTACTAATGGAGGGGGATGGTTCTGTACTAATGGAGGTGGGTGGTTTGTCCTGAGGGGGGTCTGCACTAATGGAGGGGGGTGGTTTGTTCTGAGGGGGATCTGTACTAATGGAGGAGGGGTGGTTCTGTACTAATGTAGGGGGGTGGTTTGTTCTGGGGGGGTCTGTACTAATGGAGGGGGGTGGGTTGTCCTGAGGGGGGTCTGTACTGATAGAGGGGGGTGTTTTGTGCGGGGGGGTCTATACTGATGGGGGGTCTGTACTGAAGGAGGGGTTTATACTTAGTGGGGGGTCTGCACTGATGGAGGGGGGTCTATACTTAGTGGAGGGGGATCTGTACTGAGGGGCGACTATAGTTGGTGGAGGGGGGGTGATACTATTTTTCTTCCTCCCACCTTCATATCGGCCAGGGAAGAAAAAAAAAAGGAGCAAAGAGAAGGATTGTGGGACATGTAGTTCCAAGGACTGGCAGCCCCACTGTAACACGGAAACTGCAGCCCACACAGCATGCTCAGCTGAATGGGAGAGAGAGAGCCAGGAGTCCGGGAAAGCTTTCAGGGAAGTACACCCAGGACTCCAGAGGTAGAGGACAGTGCTGAGGGAACACCATCAGAGAGAGAACCCCCGCTGACCTGCACCACCAGAGGGAAAGCCATACAGCCTGGTGCCATCCCTGGCGGAGAAAGGAATGGAGTCATTGCCAGAATACAGATCTGGGTGCTACTCAGCGGACTCGCCACAGGCAATTCAGAGTGAGCTGACTCCTAATCAGAGGAACCGTTATTGCTGTATCGCTGGGTTAGGTGAGAGGGCCGATCGGCAATTGTCTACTAACGTCCATAGGAACTGCAGTCTCTGACCATCTCTTGTATCATGTCTGCAGTCTCTGACCGTCTCTTGTATCATGTCTGCAGTCTCTGACCATTTCCTGTACTATGTCTCCAGTCTCTGACCATCTCCTGTATTATATCTCCAGTCTCTGACCATCTCCTGTAGTATGTCTGCAGTCTCTGACCATCTCCTGTAGTATGTCCGCATTCTCTGACCATCTCCTGTACTATGTCTGCAGTCTCTGACCATCTCTTGTAACATGTCTGCAGTCTCTGATCATCTCCTGTATTATGTCCTCAGTCTCTGACCATCTCTTGTATTATGTCTACAGTCTCTGACCGTCTCCTGTATTATGTCTGGGGGCTCTTTCTAACAGACTCTTTAACAGACAGCCCTCTGTGTGTGCATCAGAGAGACTCCCCTCCAGGTCTCATTAGTGTACTCTCTTCCTGTATTTTCTTTATTGTTAAAAGATCATGGGAAGATCTTAGGGTAATGAAGACTTCTTAGGGGAGCATCTCTGTGTTTGAGTTGTTGCCATAGTAACATTTGTAAAGGGGAGGAGTTGGTAAGATGACCACACCCACGCAGTCTCTGACCATCTCCTGTATTATATCTCCAGTCTCTGACCATCTCCTGTAGTATGTCTGCAGTCTCTGACCATCTCCTGTAGTATGTCCGCATTCTCTGACCATCTCCTGTACTATGTCTGCAGTCTCTGACCATCTCTTGTAACATGTCTGCAGTCTCTGATCATCTCCTGTATTATGTCCTCAGTCTCTGACCATCTCTTGTAACATGTCTGCAGTCTCTAACCATCTCTTGTATCATGTCTTGCGTCTCTGACCATCTCTTGTATCATGTCTGCAGTCTCTGACCATCTCTTGTAACATGTCTGCAGTCTCTGACCATCTCTTGTAATATGTCTGCAGTCTCTGACCATCTCTTGTAACATGTCTGCAGTCTCTGACCATCTCTTGTAACATGTCTGCAGTCTCTGAACATCTCCTGTACTATGATTGCAGTCTCTGACCGTCTCTTGTATCATGTCTACAGTCTCTGACCATCTCCTGTATTGTGTCTGGGGGCTCTTTCTAACAGACTCTTTAACAGACAGCCCTCTGTGTGTGCATCAGAGAGACTCCCCTCCAAGTCTCATTAGTGTACTCTCTTCCTGTATTTTCGTTATTGTTAAAAGATCATGGGAAGATCCTAGGGTAATGAAGACTTCTTAGGGGAGTATCTCTGTGCTTGAGTCGTTGCCATAGTAACATTTGTAAAGGGGAGGAGTTGGTAAGATGACCACACCCACGTGGGGGCGCCAGAAATATTTCTGCACCCAGGCGTCTGTGACCCTAGGATCGGCCCTGCCCATCTTGTTAGATCAGCCTTAATAGTTGTGAGTAAGGGGGCAAAGTTACACGTGTGTAGTTGTGCAATGGTAGCTGGAAGGTGAATGCCTAAATAGTTTAAGGAGGAGCAGCACCACGTGAAGGAAAATGAGGCTTGTAGTTGTGAGTGCATCACAGGAGGGATATTGAGAGGGAGAATCTCCGATTTACTGTAATTAATTTTGAAGTTGGAGAGAGAATTAAATCTCCGTAGCTCTGACATAATGTTAGGGAGGGAAATCAGTGGGTCTGTGACATAAAATAAAACGTCATCAGCATAAGCCGATAATTTATGTTCTGTTGTCCCTACCGTGAGCCCCTTAATGTTAGGGTCAGACCGTATCATGTTAAGTAGCGGTTCCAGGGTGAGGGCAAATATTGGGGGGAGCAAAGGGCACCCTTGCCTTGTACCGTTTCGTATAGGGAAAGGATTAGAGAGCGTCCCGTTGACTTTAACCCGTGCTTCTGGGGAGCTGTATAAGGAGCCTATCCATCGAAGCATATTATTTCCCAGGCCCAATCTAGATAGCACCACCTGGAGGTAGGCCCAGTCCACCCTGTCAAAAGCTTTTTCAGCGTCCGTAGATAAAAGGAGACAGGGTGCACTGGGCCGCTGGAGGTTTGCCCAGTGGATCAGTTGTATAGCTCGATTGGAATTATCCCTGGCCTCCCTGCCTGTTATAAAGCCTGTTTGGTCTGTTTGAATTACCGTCGGGAGGACCTTCGCGAAGATCTTAATGTCAGTATTCAACAGCGAGATCAGCCTATAGCTGCTAGGGGTGGAGGGATCTTTACTCTCTTTTGGAAGGACAGTAATGTGCGCCATCAACGCCTCCTTTGGAAGGGTGGTGCCCGACGCCAGGGCATTAAAATATGTGCACATGCAAGCAGACAAAAGGTGAGAAAATTTGCGATAGTAGGCATTGGTAAGCCCATCTGGACCAGGACTTTTCCCTTGCGGAAGGTCTTTAATAATAGCTTCAATCTCTGTTACAGCTATAGGCCTGTCAAGCTGCTCACTAATTTGTTTTGATAGCTGTGGAGTTAGTGCTTCTTCTAGATATTGTGTAATACACTCCACCTTCCGCAAAGGCGTATGACCAGCGAGTGTGGCAGGGAGTTGATAAAGTTGAGCATAATATTCCCGAAAGGTGTGATTTTGGAAGATAGTACAGTTTGGGAGCCTATGGACATGGCTGGATGCGCGTTGTCGTTTGAGGGCCCTAGCTAGTAATCTACCACATTTATTTCCAAACTCGTAGAATTTATGAGAAACATATCGCAGTCTATCCCGAGTTCACGTTTCTAACATGTCGGAAAGCTTTTCTCTGAGGGCTATCAGCTCCTCATAGAGGAGTGGCGTCATTTGGCGTTTGTGTTTGAGCTCTGCCGTGCGCAGTTGGGTCAGCAGGGATTGAAGTTCCCCACAGTGTGCCTTTTTGAGTCTAGATCCCTGGGAAACAAATTCGCCCCGTATCACAGCCTTATGTCCTTCCCATACATAAGCCACCCCCATCTCTCCCATCATATTCCCTTTAAAATACAGAGAGATAGTATCTGATATCTGCTTTTTCAGCATCATCCAATAGGTTTTCATTTAACCGCCATGTCCAATGACGGACCTCTGGAGATAGAGGAGCTAGGGAGACGGAGATGGGTGCATGGTCGGAGATCGTCAATGATCCGATCGACGAGCCGGAGAGTGACTCCAAAAAACGTTGGTCCACCAATAGGAGGTCTATCCGCGTACATACTTTATGTGTGGCAGAGTAGTAGCTAAAGTCTTTTACAGTGGGGTGAGTCACTCTCCAGCAGTCGACCAGATGATTAGCATGTAAAGTTTTACGGAAGCATTTAAGAAAAGCGAACAAATGTGTAGAGCGGACAGAGGAGGTATCCAACTGCGGGTCGGGGCAGACATTAAAATCCCCTCCCACAACCAGACGCCCCTCTCAGAAAGTGGAAAGAGTGTCCAAAACTCTATCCAAAAATTCTAACTGCTTAGAATTGGGAGCGTACAGCACAACGAGTGTAAGCTTATGGTCGAACAGAGTGCCTTTCAAAAAGACAAATCTGCCGTCAGGGTCCGCATAGTGATCTAGAGGAATAAAAGGGCAATTCTTATGTATTGCAACCGCAACTCCACCAGATTTAGATCTGGGTGAGTTGCTGAGGAACCATTGATTGTATATATGTATGGGGAGGCAGGGAACCGAGTCAGTCCTGAAATGAGTTTCCTGCAAGAGTAAGATATGTGCACTAAGTCTCTTTGTCTCAGGCCACAACTTACTGCGTTTGGATAGAGAGCCTAGGCCACGGACATTGTACGATACAATCTTCAGATCAGCCATAGTTGGCTACCAGTAACATCGCCCCGAGGGCATAAGGAGGATGAGGAGAGACCCACAGCGAATCGACCCATTAAACCTGAGGTGCTGAAAAGAGAAACATATGAGTACAACCCATGTAGTGAAATAACAAAAAACCCTATAGGTAGCATATAACAAGGAAAAAAAAATAAAAGAATGGGGAAAAAGGGAAAACAGAACATAATACCTAGTTGGCAAGTAAGCAACACTAATTTCAACGGTGCAGGAGTGACCCTCTGGCCAGCCAGCTCCAAAAGGTTTGGGCAACCCATGCACTGTGGACATCTTCGGCCGAGGAGTGTAACTCCCAGGAGTTCACCTATGGGGGGTAAGTGGGGAGACATCAAGCAGGAGCCCCATCAGGGGACCCGCTCCTTTACATGAGCACACCTGAAAATCAGAAGTGCGTGCAAATTTTCTGCAGCAGCAGAGTATGAAAAACAAAAACAAAACAGAAACAAGGACAAAACACCAGTCCTGCGAATAGACAATTAAGTCCTCCGGTGTTGTGTCCTGCCGTCAACGTGCAGCCGGGGAAGAAGAGGGACCTTGCTCAACAGCAACAGCATTACCATCACGGGGTTTGTTGCGGCGTCTGTGACGAGCCTGCCACCAGGGTTCTGGACGGGCTGAAGCCGAGACATCAGGGAGTGTACGCCAATCAGGAATGTCCACTGCAGGTAAGCTGAGGCGGGAAAGAAAGTGAGGTAAGTCCGATTTTTTCCGCAAAGTGACTTGCTGGCCTCCCTTGGTGACCGAGAGGCTGAAGGGGAATCCCCAGCGGTATACTAGGCGGGCGTCCTGCAGGACTGTCAACAGTGGCTTAAGGGCCCTGCGTTGCATCACTGTGCGTCTGGATAAGTCCGGGAATAAGGACAGTTGGGCTCCGTCAAAGTCCATGTGGCGGGTTCCTCTGACATGATACAATCTTTCACGGTATATTTATGCAATTTGCAAATAATGTCCCGGGGTTTGTTAGGATCCTCAGAGGGGGGTCTGAGGGCCCGATGCGCTCGATCAATCTCTATGTGATCAGGAGCCTCCTTACCCAGAATCTGTGTGAATAATCCCTGAAGGGAAGGAATGATGTCCCTGGGGCCCGTGGCCTCAGGTAGGCCGCGTATACGGATATTAAGCCTTCGGCTCCTGTTCTCCGCGCCATCAAGTTGATCAAGCAAAGAGTCAATCCATTGGTCTTGCATCCTGCAGCGTGTCTGTAAAGCTTGCAGGGAAGGCCTAATGTCCTCCACTGTCGCCTCTAGGGCCTCCACTCTGCCCCCTATGTGAGCTGTGTCTGCCTGTAGATCTTCAATATCTTTTCTGAAGGCTTTCTCCATGCAGGCCATAAAACTCTCTAGGTCGGCCCAGGTGGGGAGGGCAAGAATGTGTGACCATAGGTCTCCATCTTCCAGGGCCATCTGCAAGCCCCTGCGTCCAGGGACCATGTGGTGAGGGATGTGGGGGCTAGAGGAGGGGGAAACAGCAGGGTGCGCCCGATAGGTGTGCGGCGATCCGCGTGGGGTATGGCTGCAGTTCCTCCCTGCACCCCCCCTGGCTCGGACTGCTGAAGGGGCTCCCTCGGGAATCTGGAGAGGAGGGGAGAAGAGGGGATGCAGGTGGATGGCGCAGTGACAGGATCTGGGATGCCTCGTGTGCGGCCTGTGAGGACTCACCCGGCACCATCTTGGATTCTGTTCCTTGCCGCCTGCTTCCTCCGGTAAAAAAAGCCTCCAGAGACCTGGAACGGAGCTGTGGGGTTCTCCGGGGCAGCGGGATTGCTTCCTCCGCGCTGGCATCTCTTTGGACCGGTGCCTGGGTGTTGGATGCTGCTGCAGAAAGCGCTGTGTGGAGCAGGTTAGACGGAGCTCAGCTCACTGACGTCTGCTCCATTCCATGCCGCGGCCATGCCCCGCGTTGAGTTATTTTGAGGGGACAGCACATTTAC
The DNA here is from genome assembly GCF_042186555.1 of Aquarana catesbeiana. Lineage (NCBI taxonomy): Eukaryota > Metazoa > Chordata > Amphibia > Anura > Ranidae > Aquarana > Aquarana catesbeiana. Next base: position 389,111,205 of record NC_133326.1, read on the forward strand.
ACTGTTATACAAGTGGTACACACACTACTTTACATTGTAGCAAAGTGTCATTTCTTCAGTGTTATCGTATGAAAAGATAAAATAAAATGTTTACAAAAATGTGAGGGGTGTACTCACTTTTGTCAGATACTGTCCAAAAACAGAACTTGTGTAAAAAGCAGGGGTGTGCACTGTCTGGATAATAGCTACATAGCATAAACACGTCCCACATCCAGGCATAAGAAGTACAGAGAAAGCTGTATTGGGTCAATCTTACCTGAAAACAGCAACTGAAGTTTCGCATTGTAATAAGCATCCATAATGGTCCCAACTTATATTACTAGTGACAAAGGGGACTCACCAACAAAGACATTCAAGACACTAAGGGAGATTTGCCTTGGGTTCCCATTCAACAAATAGGAATCCTATTGATGCATTTCACTCAAAGGCTTCATCGGAGCAGCCCCTATACCAGGGGTGGGCAATTCATTTTCCTAAGGGGCTACATGAGAAACTGGGAATGTTATGAAGGGCCGAACTTAAACATAAACATACAGAAAACAAACACCTCACGCTAGGACTAATAGGTACAAATAGGTCAAACTGTAAAATAACAGCTGGGCGGGGCTGTTCACATGCTGCAGTTACAGCATTTTTAACTTGGGGTACAAAGTTTGACAAACAGCACTGCTTGTCAAACTCACTCTTTGAGTCCAATAGGACCACGTTGCAACCATATGTAATGCACATAATTGCGGTGCAGCAGTGGAGCATTATAGGGTTTAAATCAGTCAGTGAGGAGTTGATATAACACCCCGTCAAATGCCCCCTGAAAAGTATGGTGACTGGAAGAAGAAAGCTTGAGATTAGTAAAGTGGGGATTTCTGCAGATCCTGACCTGGAATGAAGAAAAGGTGCACTGCTCCTAACATAGGAAGGTGATAACACAGGAAGAATTTGGTCAGGTAGCAGAGTGGTGGTAGAGCTCCGGGACTTCTCCTGAGACAACTCTCTCCCAACAAAACTGAGTCTCACCACTTTCTCAATCAGCTCCCCAGGCTTTATCTTTCCAGTTCTTGAAGCTCTCTACTCTGTTATCCAGCCCCGCTGAGCCTGTCAGCGTCCTCACTGAGAGAGGCATGCTGGCAATGGAAACATCAAGAGACGGATAAAGGCAGCCAAAGGGCTGAATGTGGCCCTATGGTCCTTTGGCCTCAATTAGCCCAGGTCTGCCCTATACTGCACTTATTAATACATGCAGTATTTTGCAAACTTAACATTTTGAATGTATTTGAAAATGAGGTATAGACTATGGAATACAAATGAAGGGTGAGGATTTTTCTTGGCACCAACAAGGACATTATAACACAATTAAAAACATGTAATCTTTATAACAAATTTCAAATATGGCAAAAGTCGTATTATAAAAAAAGATATTAATACAAATTGTCTTAATTGGCTATACTATAACCAGAATGATGATGCCAATTTGCATCAAAGTGATGTTAACACAGGATGAAATAAGTTGACATATAGTTAGCCAGTTCTCTACATGTTTTGCAGATTGCCTGCTTCTTCAGGAGTACAATGAGAAAATAAAAATCTGTAAAAAAAAAAAAAAGTGTGCATACAAAGTTAAAAAAAAACAGGTTATATGTATTTGATGGAAATGGTGATCATTTAGGCACTCACCCCCAGGTGACGGATGGAATCAATTGGACAAAAGCCAAACAGAGGCACCAGACCAATCCTCAACAGGCGAGTATGAGAGCAGATATATGAGCCATGTAATATCTGTGCAAATGTAATGATATTGGAATAACAAAGCACCCACACATTTCCACAAAGATAAAAAAAAAAAAAACACTCGAAAGGAGGCCTTACATACCAAGCAGTTTTTAATTCCAGATTTGGAAAAAGGCAGGTGGAGGCATTAATGGGCATCAATAGGTGAACACCTGATGTAACTGTTCCAACGTTTTGTCAAGTAGAGGCCAGATTGATGTAGCAAACATTTCCAAAAATTGGCAGTAAAACAGATCACAATATGACCATGTTCACAGTTACATATATTTATATATACACTATATTGTCAAAAGCATTTGGACGCCTGCCTTTACACGCACATGAACTTTAATGGCATCCCAGTCTTCAATATTGCGCTAGCCCACCCTTTGCAGCTACAACAGCTTCAACTCTTCTGGGAAGGCTGTCCACAAGGTTTAGGAGTGTGTCAAAAGGAATGTTTGACCATTCTTCCAGAAACAAATTTGTGAAGTCAGGCACTGATGTTGGACAAGAAGGCCTGGCTCGCAGTCTCTGCTCCAATTCTTCCCAAAGGTGTTCTATCTGGTTGAGGTCAGCACCCAAACTCTCTTATTCAAGTCTATATGGACTTTGCTTTGTGCACTGGTGTGCAGTCATGTTGGAACAGGAAGGGACCATCCCCAAATGGTTCCCACAAAGTTGGGAGCATGAAATTGTCTAAAATGTCTTGGTATGCTGATGGCTTAAGAGTTCCCTTCACTGGAACTAAGGAGCCAAGCCCAACCACTGAAAATCAGATAATGCACCACTTGACCCACTTCACCCAAAAAATTGTTGCAATTACAAATGTTTGAGCATTCTCATGTTTATTTCTTTTGTTTGTATTGGTATGACACAAAAAAGTGAGAAACAAAAAGCCACATCTGACACATTCCACGCAAAACTCCAAAAATGGACTGGACAAAATTATTGGCACCCTCAATTTAATAGTTGGTAGCACACGCCCTGGGAAAAAAAACTGAAATCAATCGCTGCCTGTAAACATCAATGAGTTTCTTACACCTCTTTACTGAAATTTTGGACCACTCTTCAGGTCTCTCAGATTGGAAGGGTTCCTTCTCCCAACTGCTGTTTTGAGGTCTCTCCACAGATGCTCTATGAGATTTAGATCTGGCCTCATTGCTGGCCAGTTCAGTACTCTCCAGCACTTTGTCGTAAACCATTTCTGGGTGCTTTTTGACGTGTACTTTGGGTCATTGGCCTGCTGTAAGACTCATGACCTCTTACAGAGACCCAACTTTCTGACACTGGGCCCTACACTGCACCCCAGAATTCTTTGGTAGTCTTCAGATTTCATAATGCCATGCACATGGTCAAGACATTCAGTGCCTGCAGCAGCAAAGCAACCCCAAAACATCAGTGAACCTCTACCATTTTTTACTTTAGGGACTGTATTCTTTTCTTTGAAGGCCTCATTTTTTTCTGAAAAAAACACTAGACTGACAGGGTTTACCAAAAAGCTGTAAATTTTGTTTAATCTGTCGACAGCACATACTCCCAAAAGTATTTTATCTTCCTCAGTTAAGTTTTGGCAAACTCTAAATCTGGCTTTTTTATGTTTCTGTGTAGCAGTGGGGTCTTCCTGGGTCTCCTACTATACTTTCCCTTTTCATTCAGATGGAGATGTATAGTGCGAGCTGACACAGTTGTACCCTGCGACTAAAGGTCAGCTTGAATATGTCTGGAAAGTGGTCAAGGTTCTTTATCCACCATTCGAACAATCTCTTTTGTCCACGTCCAGGGAGATTAGCTACAGTGCCATGGGCTGTAAACTTTTTCACAATGGTGCGCCCAGTGGACACAGGAACATTAGGATCTCTGCAGATGGACTTTTTACCTTGAGATTGTCCATGCTTTTTCACATTTTTTTTTATCTCAAATCCTCAAGACAATTCTTTGCTGCTCTTTCTCTTCTCCATTCTTCGTTTGGCACACAGAGACACACAACAGAAAGGTTGAGTGAATTTTTCACCATTTTAACTGGTTGTCTGTGTAATTTCTATATTGTCAGTGCTTGTTACCGGATACAGGTGACTTTGATTAAAATTACAGGAGCCACACAAACTTGGAATGCAATTATTTCTTAAAACTTTGAGGAGGTGCCAATAATTTTGTCCAGTCCATTTTGGAGTTTTGCCTGAAATGTGTCAGATTTGGCTTTTTGCTTTTCCACTTTTTTGTGTCATACCAATACAAACAAAAGAAATAAACATGAGAATGCCTAAACATTTGTAATTCCAACAATTTTCTGGGCAAAGTGGTGCATTATCTGACAGAAATGCAGTGCCAATATTTTTGGCCATGACTGTATCTATCTGCATATCTATCTGTATCTCTCTGTCTGTCTCTGTCTGTAGGCCCCATCACGGACGAGTGACGTTGTGGTGGTGGTGGGGGGGGGTTGGTTGGAGCTTTGTCTGCGCCCCCCCCCCCCCAAAAAAAAAATGGATCACCAGCCGCCACTGCTTTTTAAAAATATATATATATATATATATATATACACACACACACACAGTGGGGACGGAAAGTATTCAGACCCTCTTAAATTTTTCACTCTTTGTTATATTGTAGCCATTTGCTAAAATTATTTAAGTTCATTTTTTTCCTCATTAATGTACACACATCACCCCATATTGACAGAAAAACACAGAATTGTTGACATTTTTGCAGATTTATTAAAAAACTAGAACTGAAATATCACATGGTCCTAAGTATTCAGACCCTTTGCTGTGACACTCATATATTTAACTCAGATGCTGTCCATTTCTTCTGACCATCCTTGAGATGGTTCTACACCTTCATTTGAGTCCAGCTGTGTTTGATTATACTGACTGGACTTGATTAGGAAAGCCACACACCTGTCTATATAAGACCTTACAGCTCACAGTGCATGTCACAGCAAATGAGAATTATGAGGTCAAAAGAACTGCCTGAAGAGCTCAGAGACAGAATTGTGGCAAGGTACAGATCCGGCCAAGGTTACAAAAAAAATTCTGCTGCACTTAAGGTTCCTAAGAGCACAGTGGCCACCATAATCCTTAAATGGAAGATGTTTGGGACGACCAGAACCCTTCCTAGAGGTGGCCGTCTGACCAAACTGAGCTATCGGGGGAGAAGAGCCTTGGTGAGAGAGGTAAAGAAGAACCCAAAGATCACTGTGGCTGAGGTCCAGAGATGCAGTTAGGAGATGGGAGAAAGTTGTAGAAAGTCAACCATCACTGCAGCCCTCCACCAGTCGGGGCTTTATGGCAGAGTGGCCCGACAGAAGCCTCTCCTCAGTGCAAGACACATGAAAGCCCTCATGGAGTTTGCTAAAAAACACCTGAAGGACTCCAAGATGGTGAGAAATAAGATTTTCTTGGCTGATGAGACCAAGATAGAACTTTTTGGCCTTAATTCTAAGCGGTATGTGTGGAGAAAACCAGGCACTGCTCATCACCTATCCAATTGAGCATCTCTGGAGAGACCAAAAAATGGCTGTCTACCAACGTTTACCATCCAACCTGACAAAACTGAAGAGGATCTAGAAGGAGGAATGGCAGAGGATCCCCAAATCCGGGTGTGAAAAACTTGTTGCATCTTTCCAAAAAAGACTCATGGCTGTATCAGATCAAAAGGGTGCTTCTACTAAATACTGAGCAAAGGGTCTGAATACTTAGGACCATGTGAAATTTCAGTTTTTCTTTTTTAATAAATCTGCAAAAATGTCAACAATTCTGTGATTAGCAATAACTCTCGGTGGAGCTGCTGGTTTAAGCGGGCTTGTTACCTTCACTCTCGATACCTCTGTTTCACCGGCACCAGGTCTAGGGTTCCATTGAGTTTACCTCTGGACAATATAAGCACCAAACACTTGAGTAGGTTTTCCAATGCTTTAATAAAACGAACAAGGGAAGTAGCAGGAAAGAGGTAGTAGGAAAGCTGCAGGGAAGCTCAAATACCTTTCTGTTGTATTTATTCAGAACATTCTTTGTAATTGAACACTTGCAATTGAATAGTCCCCCTTTCGTAGAATTCAATCTTTGCCCGCCTGGATAGACATCTCTCACTTGCCTAGCAGCCAGCACGTAACACGAACAAAAGTCTCTACCACAGACTTATCTGGAATAAAAACCGTACAATCCTCCGCCACAGGATGTATTGGTTTGTGATGAATGTCAGATACAGTACTTGAACCTTTAAGCCAACCCAGCAGTACTATACTGTAAGATTACTTCGGAGTGCGTCCTCCAACCGAGTCACCAGGCCCCTCTCCAGACCAGCACTCTGCATGATCCTTCCATGATGGGTCCTCCCCTGGGATCTTCTCGGTTGTTCAGCTTCTTCACTCAGGATAGACAGCTCAGGACCATTCCTCTGCTGCTGTGGTAGGCCCCAGACAGGCTTCTGGGCCCACCCACACGCTGCAGCGACACGGGCCTCCGGAACGGAGGACCACGAGGTGGTATTCCTAGTGCATACCTGTCGGCCAGGAGGGCCAGCAGGTGGCTGAAAATGAACCCTAAAACATGGCGTTTGTCCCATAAATACCCTCCCCCAGAATGCAACTCGGAGGACCACCTCCACCGAGTTATCTCCGGGACAGAGGAGCACTCATTCGCTTCAACACGTTGCTTTTCCAACACCTGCCGATGGTGAGAACGACACCCACCGGCACAATATGGAACTGCATGCAACGTCAGCCAAGCTGGAACAGAGGCAAATCTAACTTCCTATAATAAGCGACCTACTAAATTTACCTATCAGCGGTAGATAAAAATCTACCAGCGCTACATGTGTTTTTCTGTCAATATGGGGTGTTGTGTGTACATTAATGAGGAAAACAATGAACTTAAATGATTTTAGCAAATGGCTGCAATATAACAAAGAGTGAAAAATTTAAGGGGGTCTGAATACTTTCCGTCCCCACTGTATATATACAGTGTATCTGTATCAAACCTTTTTTCATTAAAAAAAAAACTGATGCAAAAAAAAAGTAATAATCTTGTGTGGCTACCAGCACACTTTTTCCATGTAAGAGGTATTTTAGAAAGTAAGATGGAAACTCTCAAAAAGCCATCTATGGCAACATAGCAATGCTAGCTACATTTGAAATCTAGACCGGCTGCCCTGTGCTAAAACCAAATTCATCACACTAATTTCTGTTTACAATCATGAATAATGTTTTTGGCTGCACTTAACAGACTTTGCTACTGAAAGCTGGAAAAACATAATTATTCACCGCAACTATGTAACCCAAAAAAAAAAATAGTTCAGGGTTCCTATAGACCTACAGGGAATTAGAGAATACGTCCTATAAAGCTGTTTACAGCGTACTAATATGTAAGAAATATAGCTAGTTTAGAAAAAAATAGCTTGGATTAAAGGGTGCTTGTAATCCATACAATTTTATTTTAATTCTTTACCAGTTGGCTGCCAAGCCCTAACTCCCCCCCACCCAGAGGCCACACCGTTTTTGCAATTTTTTTACTGGTTTTGCTATTTTCATGTGCCATAAGTGCACAAATATTGATTAAAAAGCACAAAAATCCGAAAATAAAAATATAATTAGTGCACACAAACATAACATAACTTCCGAAATTCCTACTAATTATAAAAGATAAAACTGTATTAAAGTGTTATATTATACAGTATACAAGTAAAGGCGCAGAGAACTGGAAATGACAATAAGAACAACAAAAACAGGGGGGTGGGGAGAGAACTGAAGTCTTCCCTGTCTTACAATAAATTAAATAAATAGTGTCCACATGTATACATCCATAGAGAAAAAATGTATCACATTATCACATGTGGGGCATGATCTCACAGTCATATACAGATAAAGGGATTCAAGGATCCAAGGGATGGTAAGTCCACAAACAGGGCTGCCTTCATCAAGAAACGAAACCACATTTCAAATCCTAAGGAGAAACAGAAGAGAGAGGCGCCTCTGGGTGTAGACTAAAAACAGATTTTATTCATAAAAAGATAGTGATGGTCAAACTCACATGTTAGAAGTCATCAGAAAGGCATAAAAATGTGAGCAGGTACTGGAGAAAACATCATCCATCAGGAAGTCAGATCAGTTAAACAGCTCCTGGCTGGGGGTTCTGCCTGTGTGTGAGGAGAGGTACCGCTGAGATGTATGGCCGGCCGCAGCGGTGACAGATCACAATACGAGGCAGAGAGCATGGAGGAAGGAAAACATCCGGCGAGGAGTGATGACGTCACAGATCGAGCGACGCGTTGCAGGGCGTACGGGCTGTGGTGACAAGACAGCCGCGCCCCTTCATCAGGCTAAAGATGGATGGGATTGGATTGCTTAAGAAATAGGAGGTGGGAGGGAGGGCCAGGGCAGGAAATGTGGTGATTGGTCTAGATAAAAGGAAGGGGAGGAACAAAACCAGAACTAAAGGAAATGGTCAAATACAAAAACGATCAGAAGTGTCAGCAATGAAGTGTATAGCAGGAAAGCATAGCGGTGATCAAGAGACAAATGTATAAAAAGAAATAGGCTGATATGTGAAATAGAGGAATGACTATTAAAATAATGATAAGGGTATATAACTAGGAAAACTGATTAGGAGGATAATTGATATATGGATATATAAATAAATATAGGATAATAATGATGAGGGCATATAGCTGAAGAAACTAATGGGGAGATTAATGTGAATATATGAATGCCGAATGATAATGATGATGAGGACATAGGAACTAATAAGGGAATTAAATGGTATGTGGACATATAAATGCAAAGGTAGGATGAGTCTGGGGAGGGGAAAAGGGCAAGTATATATAAATGAATGTAAATGAATATAAATGAATGCATAGGTAAGATGAGTTTGGGGAGGGAAAGAAAAAACAAAAAACAAACATATATAAATAAATATATATGTGTATACCGTATAATAAATAATTATAATAGGACTGGAAAAAGGAGGACAACGGTATATGAATATATATACCATATAATAGTAAGAAGGGGGGGGGGTGGAAGAAGCATGTATCTCTCCATCACACACAAATCAGGCCTTATATAAAAACACATCCAGTTATTAATAGGTGGTGATGGTAAAAATTATTATTAAATTTGTTATTGCATATGTGTGTGTATGTATGCGCACGCAAAAATGCGCACGCACACAGCACCCACATGCACACAAATGCAAAGCACAATACAGGACCTAAAATAATCGTACAAAACCTGTAGGGGTAAAACTTAATAAATAAAAAACAAAGAAAAATTAAAAAAAAAAAAAAAAAATATATATATATATTAAAATGAATATATGTGAAAAAGTTAAAGGATGGTGGAGATCTCTATACTTTCATTAATTCCTCCTGGCGATAGGGCATCCAAAGTGTATATCCAAAAGGTTTCTCGAGAACAGAGCTTCTTAAATCTCTCAGCGGGGGACAAAGATCTGGGGATCTGTTCGATTACCCATACCCTAAGTCCCGCTGTCGAGCTCTGATGGGCCACCGCAAAGTGTCTAGGGACACTGTGTGGGTCAGTGCCACCTTCAATCAGCCTTCTGTGCTCACCGAACCTCTGTCTGAGAGCCCTGATGGTACGGCCTACATAAATCAGCCCGCATGGGCAACTAAGACCATAAACTACGAAGTCTGATGAGCAGTTAAAGAAGTCTTTCAACATGTAGGTTTTGCCTTTGGTAATAAAAGACTTTTGTCCATGATGGACAAAATGGCAAGTTTTACACAAGGCCTTACGGCACTGATACATACCCACCAGAGGTATTAGTATAGGTGCAGCAGGAGAAGGTACAGTGGATTTGAGCTTGCTCGGGGCGATTTTACTCTTTAGGTTAGGGGCCCTACGGTATGTGACTTTAGGATGTGAAGGTAGTACAGCTGAAAGGTGGGGATCCTGTTGTAGAATATCCCAATGTTTAGATAGAATTTTTTCCATATGTTTATATTTGTGATGGAAAGTGGTTACAAATCTACTGGAACAGTCTTTGGGAGATGTATTGCCTCTGGGAGGTTTGCCATGAAGGTAATGATTGTAGGCTTCATCAACCAAAGGCTCTGGATTGTTTATCCAGAAATTTCCTTTTTAGATTAACACTAAGTTCAGTGTAATCCGAATCTTTTGTGCAGTTTTGTCGAAGACGACAAAACTGCCCTTTTGGGATGTTGGTAATCCATTTCGGAAAATGGCAACTCTTGTAGTGCAAATACGAGTTGCCTGCGGTAGGCTTAGTGTAATTCTTAGAGGTGATAACTGAACCTTCATGTCCCAATTCTAGATCCAAGAAGGCTATGGTGGCACAATCTGTGACTGATGTGAATGAAAGTCCATAAGGATTATCGTTGCAATGTTTCACAAAAGGAGTAATGAGCTCAGAATCACCATCCCCGATGATGATCAGGTCGTCAATGTACCTACCAAAAAACACTATGTTGGCTGCAAAAGGGTTATGATTATGAATATATTCGTTTTCCCAAAAACCCATAGCCAAATTGGCGTAGGACGGAGCAAAGTTAGCTCCCATCGCCGTACCTTGTATTTGTTGATAAAAATCTCCGTTGAAAATAAAATAATTATGCGTCAGGCAGAACTCTGTGGCCTCTATGATAAATCTGGCCTGACGCATGTTCATCAAAGGATCCATGGATAAGAATTGCTCCAAAGCCATCAATCCAAACTGGTGTGGGATAGAGGTATATAGGGAACATACATCGAGTGAGAGCCACACGTAAGAGGACTCCCATCTATAAGAAGACAGGAGTTCTAAAAGATGCGTTCCATCACGTATGTATGACCGTAAAGATGAGACTATAGGTTGTAGGAATTGGTCTATGTACAAACTGAAACCCATAGTGACGCTGTCCATCGCTGCCACAATAGGTCTGCCGGGAGGATCTACTAGGCTTTTATGGATCTTGGGTAGATAATAAAAATAAGGGATTTGATAGAAAGATTTCCGCAAGAATGAGCTTTCTGTTTTCGTGATGATATCTTCTTTCAGAGCAGTGTTTATAAGAATATCAGCCTCCAGTGCAAATTCTGCAGTGGGGTCTTTCTTAAGTTTAGCATATGTAGCTCTATCTGAAAGGAGTCAATGGGATTCCCTTAAATAATCAGTCCTATTGAGCAACACTATACCACCCCCCTTGTCAGCTGACTTGATCACCAAGTCTTCGGCAAGAGTAAGGTGGTTCAGCGCTGTGATTTCAGAGGGTGAAAGATTATTAACTTTGGATGTATAGTTGCACATTTTTAATAAGTCTGCATAGACCACTCTATAGAAACTCTCTATATATGGACCTTTGGATTGAGTTGGAAAAAAGATGGACTTGGGTTTTAATGTGGAACGTATGATCGGCGGAGATGAAGCTAGATGTTGTGTAAGCATTAGTGATGTGAGTTCATCACAGTCAAACATACCCAAGTCCTCAATATTGTGGTCAGGAAGCTCTATACTGAGATCTGATGAAACAGTAGGGGGTGTGGTCGAAGTCTGAATGGTAGATACGCTATCTGTATTCTGATCTTTTTATACAAGTAAAGGCGCAGAGAACTGGAAATGACAATAAGAACAACAAAAACAGGGGGGTGGGGAGAGAACTGAAGTCTTCCCTGTCTTACAATAAATTAAATAAATAGTGTCCACATGTATACATCCATAGAGAAAAAATGTATCACATTATCACATGTGGGGCATGATCTCACAGTCATATACAGATAAAGGGATTCAAGGATCCAAGGGATGGTAAGTCCACAAACAGGGCTGCCTTCATCAAGAAACGAAAATTTCAAATCCTAAGGAGAAACAGAAGAGAGAGGCGCCTCTGGGTGTAGACTAAAAACAGATTTTATTCATAAAAAGATAGTGATGGTCAAACTAACATGTTAGAAGTCATCAGAAAGGCATAAAAATGTGAGCAGGTACTGGAGAAAACATCATCCATCAGGAAGTCAGATCAGTCAAACAGCTCCTGGCTTTCATTAGTGTTAAGATGGGGAAATTTAAACGTGATTTGGAGGATTACAACTCCAATAAGGTTTTTTCATGGAACAAAAAGAATAAATCTATACCTAGTTCTTCTCTATCCTTCAGTATGACCACCTCACATTCATCTGAAAAGAATGGATGTGATCCGGCGCTTTCCAATCCCCCTATTCCTTCCCTGCTAGATATCAAACCATATGATGCTATTATTCCTGTTAGACAGCTCAAGAATTCCTTGATCCATTCTTCTTCTCGTCCATCTTCCTCACGTACTTCACGTATTTCCAAACATTCGTCAAAAATGCCAAATAAACAAACCTCCAACAAATATAAAAATAAGAATCTGGAATTGATCAATGCTCTTAACCAATTTTATAATAGATCAAGTACTTCTTGTAGTTCCTCACCCACTTCTATATCCCATGTCCCTAGAGATGGTTCTTCCACCTGTAATAATGTTGGTGAGATCTTCACCACCATTCCCACCAGTTCTAAACATATTGATCATCCAGCCACTTCAGATCTTAGGCCTATGGTACCAGCAGAACCCCTAAGGGAAAATCCACCACCTTTAGATACCCCGTTACCGAATATCCATAATGCTCCCACAGCGAACAGTTCTACCTCCCCTTTTTTAGTGTTCGGTCCTCCTCCGGCCTCCATATCAAGAAAAAGAAAGCTCACAGAAGAGGTTGCAGAGGAGGACGAACTAGAAAAACAGGTCAACACATTGAAACACCCAAAACGGTAAAGATTTTTAATTTATCTTCCTATACCTTGTCCCCTGCTGATATTTCTCTTCTCAATCACGGACTGAATTTTGCTCCGGTTAATAAACCTAATCCCTTTGTTCTCTTCAAGGATTTAAACAGCTATATACGCAAACTGACCTTGAAGAGACATTTTCAGATAAAACTACTCAAAGATCAGAATACAGATAGCGTATCTACCATTCAGACTTCGACCACACCCCCTACTGTTTCATCAGATCTCAGTATAGAGCTTCCTGACCACAATATTGAGGACTTGGGTATGTTTGACTGTGATGAACTCACATCACTAATGCTTACACAACATCTAGCTTCATCTCCGCCGATCATACGTTCCACATTAAAACCCAAGTCCATCTTTTTTCCAACTCAATCCAAAGGTCCATATATAGAGAGTTTCTATAGAGTGGTCTATGCAGACTTATTAAAAATGTGCAACTATACATCCAAAGTTAATAATCTTTCACCCTCTGAAATCACAGCGCTGAACCACCTTACTCTTGCCGAAGACTTGGTGATCAAGTCAGCTGACAAGGGGGGTGGTATAGTGTTGCTCAATAGGTTTGATTATTTAAGGGAATCCCATCGACTCCTTTCAGATAGAGCTACATATGCTAAACTTAAGAAAGACCCCACTGCAGAATTTGCACTGGAGGCTGATATTCTTATAAACACTGCTCTGAAAGAAGATATCATCACGAAAACAGAAAGCTCATTCTTGCGGAAATCTTTCTATCAAATCCCTTATTTTTATTATCTACCCAAGATCCATAAAAGCCTAGTAGATCCTCCCGGCAGACCTATTGTGGCAGCGATGGACAGCGTCACTACGGGTTTCAGTTTGTACATAGACCAATTCCTACAACCTATAGTCTCATCTTTACGGTCATACATACGTGATGGAACGCATCTTTTAGAACTCCTGTCTTCTTATAGATGGGAGTCCCCTTACGTGTGGCTCTCACTCGATGTATGTTCCCTATATACCTCTATCCCACACCAGTTTGGATTGATGGCTTTGGAGCAATTCTTATCCATGGATCCTTTGATGAACATGCGTCAGGCCAGATTTATCATAGAGGCCACAGAGTTCTGCCTGACGCATAATTATTTTATTTTCAACTGAGATTTTTATCAACAAATACAAGGTACGGCGATGGGAGCTAACTTTGCTATGGGTTTTTGGGAAAACGAATATATTCATAATCATAACCCTTTTGCAGCCAACATAGTGTTTTTTGGTAGGTACATTGACGACCTGATCATCATCTGGGATGGTGATTCTGAGCTCATTACTCCTTTTGTGAAACATTGCAACGATAATCCTTATGGACTTTCATTCACATCAGTCACAGATTGTGCCACCATAGCCTTCTTGGATCTAGAATTGGGACACGAAGGTTCAGTTATCACCTCTAAGAATTACACTAAGCCTACCGCAGGCAACTCGTATTTGCACTACAAGAGTTGCCATTTTCCGAAATGGATTACCAACATCCCAAAAGGGCAGTTTTGTCGTCTTCGACAAAACTGCACAAAAGATTCGGATTACACTGAACTTAGTGTTAATCTAAAAAGGAAATTTCTGGATAAACAATATTCAGAGCCTTTGGTTGATGAAGCCTACAATCATTACCTTCATGGCAAACCTCCCAGAGGCAATACATCTCCCAAAGACTGTTCCAGTAGATTTGTAACCACTTTCCATCACAAATATAAACATATGGAAAAAATTCTATCTAAACACTGGGATATTCTACAACAGGATCCCCACCTTTCAGCTGTACTACCTTCACATCCTAAAGTCACATACCGTAGGGCCCCTAACCTAAAGAGTAAAATCGCCCCGAGCAAGCTCAAATCCACTGTACCTTCTCCTGCTGCACCTATACTAATACCTCTGGTGGGTATGTATCAGTGCCATAAGGCCTTGTGTAAAACTTGCCATTTTGTCCATCATGGACAAAAGTCTTTTATTACCAAAGGCAAAACCTACATGTTGAAAGACTTCTTTAACTGCTCATCAGACTTCGTAGTTTATGGTCTTAGTTGCCCATGCGGGCTGATTTATGTAGGCCGTACCATCAGGGCTCTCAGACAGAGGTTCGGTGAGCACAGAAGGCTGATTGAAGGTGGCACTGACCCACACAGTGTCCCTAGACACTTTGCGGTGGCCCATCAGAGCTCGACAGCGGGACTTAGGGTATGGGTAATCGAACAGATCCCCAGATCTTTGTCCCCCGCTGAGAGATTTAAGAAGCTCTGTTCTCGAGAAACCTTTTGGATATACACTTTGGATGCCCTATCGCCAGGAGGAATTAATGAAAGTATAGAGATCTCCACCATCCTTTAACTTTTTCACATATATTCATTTTATTATATATATATATATTTTTTTTTTTTTAAATTTTTGTTTGTTTTTTATTTATTAAGTTTTACCCCTACAGGTTTTGTACGATTATTTTAGGTCCTGTATTGTGCTTTGCATTTGTGTGCATGTGGGTGCTGTGTGCGTGCGCATTTTTGCGTGCGCATACATACACACACATATGCAATAACAAATTTAATAATAATTTTTACCATCACCACCTATTAATAACTGGATACTTGCCCTTTTCCCCTCCCCAGACTCATCCTACCTTTGCATTTATATGTCCACATACCATTTAATTCCCTTATTAGTTCCTATGTCCTCATCATCATTATCATTCGGCATTCATATATTCACATTAATCTCCCCATTAGTTTCTTCAGCTATATGCCCTCATCATTATTATCCTATATTTATTTATATATCCATATATCAATTATCCTCCTAATCAGTTTTCCTAGTTATATACCCTTATCATTATTTTAATAGTCATTCCTCTATTTCACATATCAGCCTATTTCTTTTTATACATTTGTCTCTTGATCACCGCTATGCTTTCCTGCTATACACTTCATTGCTGACACTTCTGATCGTTTTTGTATTTGACCATTTCCTTTAGTTCTGGTTTTGTTCCTCCCCTTCCTTTTATCTAGACCAATCACCACATTTCCTGCCCTGGCCCTCCCTCCCACCTCCTACTTCTTAAGCAATCCAATCCCATCCATCTTTAGCCTGATGAAGGGGCGCGGCTGTCTTGTCACCACAGCCCGTACGTTCTGCAACGCGTCGCTCGATCTGTGACGTCATCACTCCTCGCCGGATGTTTTCCTTCCTCCATGCTCTCTGCCTCGTATTGTGATCTGTCACCGCTGCGGCCGGCCATACATCTCAGCGGTACCTCTCCTCACATTTTTATGCCTTTCTGATGACTTCTAACATGTGAGTTTGACCATCACTATCTTTTTATGAATAAAATCTGTTTTTAGTCTACACCCAGAGGCGCCTCTCTCTTCTGTTTCTGTATTAAAGTGTTATTAAACCCAGAACCCTGCATTCACTATATCTGTTCTCCAGCATTACACAGAACATGGAAATGCAATTATTTTAGTAAATATAAACTGCTAAATACCTTTGTCCAGCCCAGCACTGCTCAAAGTTTGTAGGAGGAGTTTTCATTTTCCTTTGACTGTCCTATGAGGCTGCATGACTCCTGACTTTCTGTCTGAACAGCGCTAATTGGTCCTGTGCTGATCACATGCACTCTCCCTCTCCCAAGAAAAAAAAAAAACTCTCTAGCAATACACACCAGACTGAGCATGTGCAGAGTGCTCCCAAGGCTCTGTTCTATCAAGATATGGATTGGGGACTGTGGAAGAAGGGGAGGATCAAAGAAGGCAGAATCAAACAGCCTTTGTATATAATGCGCAGGATTAACCCCTTACGTTCTACAGTGAGTATAACAAGCATGCTTTACTGCATATACACACTGATTTTACTGTTGTGGATTTAGTAACACTTTAAGTTAATAAGTAACGGATATATTTTGATTGTAAACTGTGATTTTTGCAGTTGGCGATTCTGTGCACCGTAAGAACAATCATAGCAGCTCAGCCACTTGACGTCCCCCCCCTCCCGCCGCCCTCCGATGATTCTCCTGGGTAGCCCCTGCGATCGGCGAGCTGGAGAATGAATCGGTCGCCACCGGAAGTTGAGCATAGAGATTTCCGGTGACTTGTAGACCCCACATCTCTCCATAAAGAGGACCTGTCATGCACTATTCCTATTACAAGGGATGTTTATATTGCTTGTAATAGAAATAAAAGTGATCAAAAAAATTTTTTTTCAAAGAGAAAGTGTAAAAATTAGAAAATAAAAGTAAAATAAAGAGTAAAAAAAAAAAAAATTGAAAGCACCCCTGTCTCTGAGGCACTCGCGCACAGAAGCGAACGTATAGGTTAGTCGCGCCCACATATGTAAACAGCGTTAAAATCACACATGTTAGGTACCGCCGTGTGCATTAGAGCAAAAGCAACAATTCTGGCCCAAGACCTCCTCTGTAACTCTAAACAGGTAACCTGTAAAACATTTTAAAGCATCGCCTATGGAGATTTTTAAATACCAAAGTTTGGCGCCATTCCATGTGTGCCTTTTTAAAGCGTGACATGTTAGGTATCTATTTACTTATTGGGCTAACTTTACTGTTTTTTTTTTTTTTTTAATTCATGAAACTGTTTCTTTTTTCAAACAAAAGTGTTGAAAAATCGCTGCTCAAATACCATGTGACATAAAAAGTAGCAATGACCTCCATTTTATTCTCTAGGGTCCCTGCTAAAAAACCCATATATAATATTTGAGGGTTCTAAGTAATTTTCTAGAAAAAAAAATGATGATTTTTACATGTGGGAGCAAATTAGCCCGGATGGGAAGTGGTTAAAGTGGTTGTAAAACCCTTCTTACATACCCACTGAAATGACTAGCCTCAAGTGATACACAGAGATAAAAATAAATCCCTCTTCATAAGCTGTACCTGTTTATCTGCAGCCCTCTCTTCCCCAGATTTGTTTAAATGTTTGGGATTTGATGTCAAACACACTGCAAAGCTAGAGCACAGAGCCTCAGTAAAAAAAAAAAAACCTAAGTGAAGGGGATGGACACACCAACCTCTGCACACTGCCATAGAGAAACATAAACAGTTTTTGCTATCAGTAATCTCCTGTGTGCTGGAGGGATGGAGTAGCCATCACCAGGGATGCTGTTGTGTCAACATAGTTAACTCTATCTCTCTGCAGATAGCAAAGGGAAGAGAGAAATGACAGTGCTTTGGATTTAGGCTAGTACACATTATAGAAGGATATGCTTTGTTCATTTTTCATGTTAGAGATTTACAAACACTTTAATGCAGTGCATGTTATTGTACAAAGTTGATTACATTAAAGATATGGTGTCACTCCACCCACTGTTATTTACCTTTCCTGTGATCCCTTGCTAGTCGCCACCTTAGTCACAGACACCACCTTAAAACAAAGATAGGGCACTACAAAGGGGATCAACATGCAGGGGAGCCAGGAGGTAGAGAATGCAGCCACAGTAAGGGTTACTGACCCTTACAGTGGCAGTATTAAAATGGTTTACTCATTTGCTCTACCAGATGGTACCAGTATTTAGGACAGAAAGTAAAAACAAATTGCCCTTATTTAGATCTCCCAGTCAATAAGTGACCAAGCTGAAAGCAAACTGAAGTGCTTCCATTCCGTAATTTTCAATAAACATCTGTTTTCAGTATCCATGGACCTGTAATTTTGAGTATGAGCACTGATTTTCCACTACCACCAGAGATTGTTGTAAGGCCATAGGTATGTAGTGCAACCTCCTAATGAGCCGCTGATTGATGATGATAACACCAATAATGATCAGGGTTCTTTCCCACTAGCGCAGAGACTGCCAGCACACCAGAGCACCACACTGACACAAGAAAGCAGTCTAGGAGAAGATTTTTTTTCATGATTTTTTGCTCATAACTTGAACAATGGGAGAGGGTACAGGGTATGGGATAATCCAGGCTATAAGAGTCTAAAGCAAATAGATACTCTACTAAACTTCTCTGGGACAATTTCTTTGCTGAGCTTCAATATACGGTTCCCCCCAATGACAGTTAGTACTCATATTGCCATAGACCAGATGCACAATCTTAGCTTTCTCCTGGTGCCTTTCAGTGAGATTGTTCAGACCAGATCTGTGAGGTGAAATCTTGGCGTGTCAGAGATGATTCAGGTGTAGGCCCCCAGCTCTGCCACAGCTGGAACTTCAATGACTGTCAGCTTGAATCAGTAGATGGGGGCTCCATGGGCTCCGGCCTATGCCTGTCTTCATTTGGGGTGTTGGGAAGATTAGGTACTGTACCTTGGCCACGTTTGCTTATGGCTAAGGTACATAGATGATGTCTTGATGGTCTGGAGAGGTTCCATAGACTGACTAGTTTGAGAAGTTCATGGAGGAACTTGGGAATAATATCTGTAATATTAAACTGACCTACTGTGTGGACCCCCAGGCAAATCTCTTTCCTGGACTTATCTATCTGTATTGAAAATAATAGACTAACCACCAGAACTTTTCATAAAAAAAGGCGGCCAATACCCTCCTGCATGCCAGTAGCCACCATCCGAGGCCCAATGTTAGGGGCATTCCAGTTGGACAATTCCTTAGGATTCGTAGAAACTGCTCAACTGATGGTGACTACAGGCATGAAGCAGATGAAATTTATAAGAGATTCAGGGAGAGAGGATATCCCCACCTTACTCTTAGGAGAGCTAGAAAAATGGCAATGAGTGAGATCTGACCTCCTTAAGCCTAAAATGACTCAAACCAACAATGTTCCAGTGAGGATTATACCGCAGTATGGGGCCCATTGGGAGAAGGAGGGCAAGATCCTGAAAGGACACTGGCATATATTTACTTGTTCTAAGGATCTTGAAGCCATTGTTGGCCAAAGACCAATGATGGTAACAAAAAGAGCGAGGAATTTAAACTATATGCTGGTCCAGTCGGGGTTTGTAGAGACACCGAGTAGGAACTGGCTCACAGATGGAACTTCAATGACTGTCAGCTTGAATCAGTAGATGGGGGCTCCATGGGCTCCGGCCTATGCCTGTCTTCATTTGGGGTGTTGGGAAGATTAGGTACTGTACCTTGGCCACGTTTGCTTATGGCTAAGGTACATAGATGATGTCTTGATGGTCTGGAGAGGTTCCATAGACTGACTAGTTTGAGAAGTTCATGGAGGAACTTGGGAATAATATCTGTAATATTAAACTGACCTACTGTGTGGACCCCCAGGCAAATCTCTTTCCTGGACTTATCTATCTGTATTGAAAATAATAGACTAACCACCAGAACTTTTCATAAAAAAAGGCGGCCAATACCCTCCTGCATGCCAGTAGCCACCATCCGAGGCCCAATGTTAGGGGCATTCCAGTTGGACAATTCCTTAGGATTCGTAGAAACTGCTCAACTGATGGTGACTACAGGCATGAAGCAGATGAAATTTATAAGAGATTCAGGGAGAGAGGATATCCCCACCTTACTCTTAGGAGAGCTAGAAAAATGGCAATGAGTGAGATCTGACCTCCTTAAGCCTAAAATGACTCAAACCAACAATGTCCCAGTGAGGATTATACCGCAGTATGGGGCCCATTGGGAGAAGGAGGGCAAGATCCTGAAAGGACACTGGCATATATTTACTTGTTCTAAGGATCTTGAAGCCATTGTTGGCCAAAGACCAATGATGGTAACAAAAAGAGCGAGGAATTTAAACTATATGCTGGTCCAGTCGGGGTTTGTAGAGACACCGAGTAGGAACTGGCTCACAGATCACCCTGAAGTAAAGGACATGTATCCGTACAGTCACTGTGGAATATGCAAATTTATTGATCGCACGGACTCTGAGGGTACTAAAAATTATCAAATTAGACAGTTTATTAACTGCACAACAACCAAGGTGCTCTATATTATGGCGGGTCCTTGTAAAAAAATGTATGGGGAAAACTAAACCACAGTTCCATGGGGAAAGCTAAACGACAGCTCTGCATCAGATTCAGTGATCACAGTAAGAGCATTAAACAGAATGAAGATATGCCTATTGCACAACATTTGGCTGAATAACATGTGGGACAACCTAATGGGCTAAAGAGCAAGATCAATCCCTGCAACAGAAAGACCCAGCTCTATTTATTAGCTTGCGGGGAGGTGCAGCATGGTGCGTCAGCAGTATACACTCCATAACCAGATGTAACAACAGAACTATAGTACAACAGTTAAAATGGTGTGTGAAAGGGACATATCATAATGGCTAATACAGCTAAACACTTAGAGGTCATCAACCAGGTAAAATGTATTCAAAATAGGAAAATAAGGAATAATGGGTGTTTAGAGATGGCCCTTTAGTATATCGTATACCATCAAATACAAAATGTGTTCTAAAAAATTCATATCTTTATTAAAAAGCATTAAAAATTATTATATATAAGGTGGCTATTTTGTCAATATACATCCCTACTGTATATACAACATTCAATGGATGAAGTTTGGATTGTGTGTTTATCTTTGTGTGGTTATGTGTTTTTCTAGTATATCCAGGGCCGTCTTTAATGTAGGGCGAACGGGGCATCTGCCCCGCCATTGTTGAGGGCCCAAAGCAGCTGCTTCTGGAGCCCGTGCTCAGAAGAGTTCCTCTACCTCTGGGATCTGGCGCTGACTGACATGCACTCTGATGTTATTTAGGTGGTCAGGATGCTCAGTATTGAAAGGGGGAGGAAGAAGGATTGATGCCAGAGGAATGCTGTATATTGATGGGGGGTGAGCTCAAACTTGAATCTGGGGGGGAGAGAGCACTGTACTTGGTAAGGCGGGTACACAGATCCCCCCTAAACCCTGTACTCCATACACAGCTCACCCCTAAACCCTGTACTCCGTACACATCTCACCCCTAAACCCTGTATTCCATGCACAGCTCACCCCTAAACCCTGCACTCCATACATAGCTCACTCCCAAATCCTGTACTCCGCACACAGCTCACCCCTAAACCCTGTACTCTGTACATAGCTCACCCCTAAAACCCTGCACTCTGCACACAGCTCACCCCTAAACCCTGCACTCCATACATAGCTCACCCCTAAACCCTGTACTCTGTACATAGCTCACCCCTAAACCCTGCACTCAGCTCACCCCTAAACCCTGCACTCTGTACATAGCTCACCCCTAAACCCTGCACTCCATACATAGCTCACCCCTCAATCCTGCACTCCATTCATCACTCACCCCTCAATCCTGCACTCCGTACATAGCTCACCCTTCAGTCCTGAACTCCGTACATAGCTCACCCCTCATTCCTGCACTCTGCATATAGCTCACCCCTCATTCCTGCAATCTGTACATAGCACGCCCCTTAAACCTGCACTCTGTACGTAGCTCACCCCTCCACATTGCTCTATTGCAGGCGGCATGACTATTTATTTCTAGCAGGCTGTCCTCAGGGATAGTGCTGCTATTGGGCTCTGTTCCTAGCTGCATTCAGTTAACTTTCATAACTGTGTGTGCTCTGCTCTGCTCATTGCTAATAGCAAGTTCTAGGAGTTTTCTGTCAATTGGTAGGTCCCCTCACCTCCCCAGTCCATGGTGTGCAGGCAGTGATGATGTGTTGTAACCTCCAGCAACCAATCAGTGAGCTGTATTGATGTGCTGGGACCTCTAGCAACCAATCACTGAGCGGTAATAATGTGCAGTAACCTCTTGCAACCAATCAGTGAGCTGTAAGCATGTAATCTCTAGCAACCAATCAGCAAGCTGTAAGCATGTACCCTCTAGCCACCAATCAGTGAGTGGTAAGCATGTAACCTGTAGAAGCCAATGAGTGAGCTGGAAGCATGTAACCTCTAACAACCAATCAGTGAGCAGTAAGAATGTGCAGTAACCTCTAGCAACCAATCGGTTAGCAGAAATTATGTGCTGTAACCTCTAGCAGCTAATCGATGAGTTGTAATGTGTGCTGTAACCTCTAGCAACCAGACAATGAGCAGTAATGATATGCTGTAATCTCTGGCAACCAATCACAATTGCTGCCTGACCTGATTTTGAGTATAGCTGCTACTTATTGTATGTCTCAGAGTGGAGGGGGTTCTGGGGTAAGCTGGAGGCCCAAAGGAAATGTTTGCCCAGGGTCCATTTAATATTAAACACAGCCCTGAGTATATCACACGTGTTCCTTGGAGGTTTTTCTCAGCTTGGTCCATCCCCACAGGTTGTTATCCTCAGTTTGGGTTCCAATATATGTGTCTCCCTGAGCGGACATACTCACTAGGTATATTGTGCACTAGTTTTGTGTGTTTTTTTTTTCCTCTCTTTTCCCGCCCCCTTTTTCCATGGGATAGAGGGTTTTGAGCTTATTCATAAACATGTATGCATTTATGTATGTGTATAATGTGTTTGGACTTATTATATCGATTTGACTGTTAATATTAGGCACTTTGTCAGATGAAGAGATGTTGAAGCTCTGAAGAAGCTGCTGCGACAGCAAAACACGTAGGGAACTCTTCCACCAGTCTGACTGCTGCCATTTTTGGTTTTATATATGATGGGATGGGATTTTATTGCCCACTGTATCTATATTTATTTTAAATGCTTTGTAATAAAGATATGATTTTTTAAAAAGACCTTTTGTATTTGGTGATATAAGATATACTAAGGGACCATCTATTAACACCTATTATTCCTTATTTTATTCCTTATTTTCCTATTTTTGACAACAACAGAACCATATAGTAGTAAAGTCCATGCAAACCCCATTACCCGGTGGGGAGACAACCTGACCGGGTGCACTCGCTGGACGTTGCAGAGAACAGGGTAGCAGCAGGTCTCGGATGCTCCAACAGCATCTGTCTCTAGGCATGGAATTGGCCTGGCCCATCTGCACCCAGACGGGGGAGGCTGCCAGGATGGATAGCATGCCCCTGCTCTTTCCCTACTCATCAGGAACTTCTCCCTACCACTATTACTGTCCCTGTCAGATGGGAGACCTATCCTTACACTACCCACACATGGAATGCGCACCAAGCTTAAGAGGAGTTCCACCCAGGGGCTCCATTAAAAAAAAAAAAAAAAAATTAAAAGTCAGCAGCTACAAATACTGCAGCTGCTGACTTTTAATTGGACACTTACCTGTCCCTGGGTCCAGCGATGCGGGGGATCAAAGCCCCGCTCGTCCCCCCCTCCGCTTGTCCATTTCAACTGTGTGGCTTCACAGCCTGGCACCCACTGCGCATTCGCGAGCGGCACCGCGCGCCGTGATTGGCCGCTCAATCACCTGGGACCTGTAATGGGTCCCAGATGATTGACAGGAGGGAGGGAGCAGAGCCGAGCCCTTCCTGTGCCTGGGCGGAAGTGATGTCACCAGCCCAGGCAAAGGAAGAGGCAGACTACAAGGGACCACCTAGCAACAGGCATTTAGAGGTAAGTAAAAAGAAAAAAAAATATTCAAATGTTTTTTTGGGTTTTTTTTTTTACAATTTTTCAGTTAGTTTTGTTTTTTTGGGTGGAACCCCACTTTAGGAGCCAATGTCTTAAATAGGCTCTGCCTGACCCAAGTTGGCTGCCTGAGACACATGGGGTGGCAGCATCCAATTGGATAGCTTCATCAGTGACCCAGGAAACCATAAAGGAACCTTTGCTGTTGAGCGGCACCTACTGGCTTCTCCAGCCATCTACTGGGCATGTTACACACACCTTGTTGTGTTAAATGACCCCCACATGCGATAATTATTGCTTGACATCCAGCCTGTGCATTACACTAGGCATCCGGACGTTTTGTGTTTATATGTATGTTGTTATGTTACATGTTTGTTCGTGTCTGTTGTCCTTGATGAAGCACCTTATCTAGGTACTGTTTTTATGAAGGTGACACTGTGAAGCTGTAACTTACAGCAGAGTGTAGCACATTGTTTCTTTTACTGTTTGCCAATAAAATACTTCTTGTTTAGATATCACTCTACTACTGCCCTTTCGTTACCAATAGTAACCGCTATGCTTCCCCAATGACTCTTATTGAGATACCCTCTTTTTTGTCTACAGTTTTTGGTTACGGTGACAACACTTCAGATGATTAATGGCAGGAGAATATCTTATAAATGTAGTGGACCATTGTTATAACTGTTATCCTTTTGTTTGTTTTTTCATCTACTGGGCATACCTCCCAGAGATTGACTGGAGCTCAATAAATATTCAAGCTACCTTTTTGACTCTCCCCACCCAATGTTCTGGAAACATCCAGAAAGCAGGAGGGGCAATAAAATCTGCAGCCTGTGAACTCTATAAGAGCCCAAAGCAATCGAAGGCCAATTCACTGATTACAGTGAGACCAGAAAAAAAACTAAATGTACCTACCGTCTAGTAGCCTATCTACAATGGTGCTACCGGAATATGTGCCAATATATAGTTCTCGCTCTTTCACACCAGATGAGTTGGGCTACAGTGGGCAGTGTTACCCAATACAGTGCCAACAGAAGAAAAGAGTGATTTGCTTGATGACCTATGGTTTCAGTTTTAAAACAAAAACAATTAAAAAAAGAAATCTAAAAATCGGGTATGTTACACTTTTGCGCAGCACAGTGTGTTTCAATGCACTGTAACATATCACAATAGGCTGCTGTGCATACAATTACATAGCAGTTAAAAAAAAAAGAGAAAGAATTGCAACAATCATTGCAATATGTTACAACACATTGCAGCACATGTTCACATTGCACACTAGCACTATGTTATGTGCTGTGTGGTGTTTACAGGTTCTTTGTTCATTGTGTAAGTTCCCTACACACTGCAGCAATATATGTTGCCACTTTAAGATACAGTGCAGTATTGATGATAATAATGTTATGCTGTATAAAATTCTGAAAGACTTGTTCTTGTGAGCAACTCCAATAAAATTAATTTTTAAAGACAACATTTCTTTTTGTTTACTGTGTGAAATAGAATAACCTATTACTTAAAGGGGATGTAAACCCTTGTGTTTTTTTACCTTAATGCACCCTATGCATTAAGGTGAAAAAACACCTGGCAGCCCCCCATTTTACTTACCTGAGCCCTGAAACTTGACCCAGCGGGGACGCACTTGTCTCTCTGCCTGGGATTCTCAGCTCATGATTCCATAGATTGATAGCAGTGCAGCAATTGGCTCCCGCTGCTGTCAATCAAATCCAATAACATGGGCTCCAGGGGGGCGGGGCCGAGTCATACATTTGGCGGCTATGGATGCCAAATGATGGACTCGAGAGTGCGCCCGCAAGGTAACCCCCAGGGAGAGCGCTTCTCCTAGGGCTAGGGGGTTATCTGATGTGGGGAGGCCGCCGGGGGACCCCAGAAGATCAGGCTCAGGGCCACTCTGTGCAAAATGAGCTGCACAGTGGAGGTAAGTATGATATGTTTGTTATATTAAAAAAAAAAAAAAAAAAAAAACACGAACCCTTACAATCACTTTAAAATATTATGACTTTTGTCTAAAACATAAATGACTCATTGTCTAGCCAGATTTGTAGATCGACATAGACATCCGGTGTGTAATCACTGAATTAACTGAAGGCAGACAAAGACCATCCATTTCAGCAACTGATTCAAATATGTTTGCCATTAATTTCATGAGCTGACTAATGCCAAAAAAGCATTATTGCTGAGTCTGGCCACTTGTATATTACTCAGCTCTTCCAAGATGTACATCATAGGACCTTTGCCAAAACACCAGTTGCTGTGTTTAACACTTGCCTGCGGGAAGTAAAGAAGAATAAGTTCTACTCTCACATTTAATTAAGGATAAAGTTTATTAATTCAAGCTGCTCTACTCCAAAGGGAAATCTGAAAACATTGTCAGTAAAGCAATAATAATTTTATAAATGATCTAATGTTGAAAGCTTTCTATATTTGTTCATGTGAAGCACAGCAGAGCCTTCTTTAAACAGAATGTATCTGCATGTCTGACTTCCGCCACAAAGGAATTATTTGAATAGCTCTGGCCACTATCCTAAAATGAGGATGTAACAAGCCACATACTTAGTGAAATAGGCAAGGGTTTTTAGGTGATTTTAGTATAAACACATGTGTATCTGGAAGTTTCGACTTCTGATGAGTCAGTATCAAGACATTACTTACTTTGAAGACAAAAGAAGAACTGAAACAAATCTGTAAAAAGGCAAATAAAAAGGCAAATAAAAAGCAAATTTCAGGACAGATACAAGACAATTTCCAAGACATTGACTATCCCTCAAGATAAAATAAATTGACCAAAAAGGTCTACTTGCAATGAGAAGAGAGTAAATACCTCTTCCAGTGTCCACACCATCAAAAACATCGCTCTGTTAATGAGAAATCTTCCTTTGAAGTCTGAGAAAAAAAAAAAAGAGAAAAAAAGACATTTCCAAAAGTGTTGATCTCCTTGGTCCCGCATGTTGTATCTGTATCCTGTACTGATGTAGGGGTTGGTGGAAGAAAACACTGCGTGCAGAAGGGGGCACCAGAAATAAACATTTTGGGAATTGTCCATTTCTCAGAAAACTTCAGAGGTAGACTTCTGTTGAATGGAGCAGCATACAACAACTGGTTGTGCACCATTGCAGCTTTATTTGAGATTGGCATAAAATATAGCTACTGTTTACTAAAACGCACATGACATCTAACATACAGTTTTCCAGAAGGCAATGTCTCTAATGTCAGCTCAAAAAAGTTTCTATGACCTGGTGAAATCAAAAACTGTACTGCATCATAAATGCACCAGCTACACTGTTAAGCATTGTGATAACAGTATCATGCTGTAGGGATCTTTCCAAAAAGAAGGCCCTGGATAGCTTAGCTTGTGAGGGTAGAGAATAGGATGTATACAGCAAAACTCAATTCGAAAGGAAATCTAATGTAGTCTAATGCCCCGTACACACGGTCGGACATTGATTGGACAATCAATCCTAGGATTTTTTCCGACGGATGTTGGTTCAAACTTGTTTTGTGTACACACGGTCGCACAAAGTTGTCGGAATTTCCGATCGCCAAGAACACGGTGACGTACACCACGTACGACGAGACTAGAAAAGGCCAGTTCAGAACCAAGCGCGGCACCCTTTGGGCTCCTTTTGCTAATCTCGTGCTAGTAAAAGTCTGGTGAGAGACGATTCGCGCTTTTTCAGACTCGTGGTTTTCAGATCGTTTTCTGCTGTTCAGTTTGTGCTTGTGGGTTTATATCTGCTCTTCAGTGCATGCAAGCAAGCTACGCGTGACTTTGTCATTGTGTTCTTGTTCGTTCGTTACTGTTTTTCAGGTCGCTCTTCACAGGCCTTGCTGTTCTTCAGTGCGTTCTGTTACTTCGTTCTGAGCAGCCGACCGTATTCTAGCCATGTTGTGTATACGTACTCCTCGTAGAGTTCATGCTGTGCGGGGGCTTGGTGTTGGGGTCCTGACCTTGACACAAGTCCAGTTCATGAACAGGGTGGGGAGGAGTTCATGGACCAAGAATTGGTTGCTTCAGCGTGACCAGTTCTGTCATATGCCTTTGCTCCGTGAGATCCATGAGAATAATCCTGATGATTTCAGGAACTTTCTCCGGATGACGGACCCCGTATTTCACCATTTGTTGGCTTTGCTGACCCCCTATATCAGCAGGCAGGATACCTGCATGAGGCAAGCCATCACTCTGGAGCAGAGGCTAGTCGCCACCCTGCGGTACTTGGCGACAGGGAGAAGCCTGCAGGACTTGAAGTTCTCAACAGGCATCTCCCCCCAGGCTCTGGGGATCATTATCCCAGAAACCTGTTCTGCCATCATTCAGGTCCTGCAGAAGGAGTATATTAAGGTAAGATTTATCCTTTAATATCAAATTTTATTGTATTTAATGTTTGATAATGTATTGTATTTCTTTCCTCATTCCCTAATTACCATGATTGTAATATGCTGTGAATGTCCCCTTTGTCCTCATGCATGCTGGGGTTTTATGTAATTATTTTTTTTGTCCTTCAGACATATTTGCCTTTACTTACCTCCCCAGCATGGTCTCCTGGCCCTATATTCACCTCATGTAGTCACTTAACAATGTATTTTATCAGTTCTATAGTAGTGCTTTACCCCAAACACCCCCTAAAATGTTTTTAAATGTGATTTGTGCTTTAAATTCAGGCAGAGTGCCAGAGGCTTTTTATTGGGGGTACCCAAATCATTTGGAACCCTCCCTCCCCCAAATGCTAAGTCAGCTGATACCAATTCTCTATCTATCCGCAATCATCTATCTGCTGACTTTGCCAAACCCACACACACTATACCCACCTCTTTTGTGGTCAGATGTATGGATGAATTCCCCAAAGCATGTAGTGCAAGGGCCTGCCTGAATACTTTCAAATGGTACTGTTTAAAGTTTTTGTATACTATTATTATCTTGCTAGGTAATAGCAGAATGTCCAAATGTGCTCAAATGTGTACAGTGTGTATTTATATCTTTGTATTATGACACTTCTTACCTGTCCAGTGGGCTGCCAATAGTGTAACTAAGGAGGAGCTGTTTAAAGTAATACCCATTATTTAGGCATTCATCTCTCAATGAAGTGGAGAGGGTTACCTGTCCAAGAGCTCCCCCCCTATAATGTTAGAAATGGCCCATGGGGGGGGGGGATATGATAGGTGTACCTTATACTTTGGTCTTGAAAAATTCCCATAAATAAATGTTATCTTGATGTTGGCCAAGAATGTTTGTGTCTAATCTGCTTTCCATGTTTATGTGCAAAAAGACTAATTTTTTTTGTTTTCCTCAACAGTTTCCTTCCACGCCACAGGAATGGCAGACTGTGGCCTCCCACTTTGCCCAGCGGTGGGACTTTCCTAACTGCAGAGGGGCAATTGATGGGAAACACGTCCACGTCATCCCACCACCCAACTCGGGGTCGTACTATTATAATTATAAGGGGTTCAATAGTATTGTGATGTTGGCGGTGGTGTCGGCTACTTATGAGTTCCTGTATGTGGACGTGGGGAAGAATGGCCGGATGTTCGATGGTGGAGTCATCGCCCAGACGGAGTTCTACAGGCGTCTCCAGAATGGCAGCTTGGACTTGCCACCTCCAGAAGACAATGTGGAAGGACTCCCATTCGTCTTCATTGCGGATGAAGCCTTTGCGCTGGGGGACCATCTTATGCGGCCATTCCCGATGAGGACCCTCACCCCGGACCAGAGGGTTTTTAATTACCGGCTGGCCAGAGCCAGAAGAGTGGTGGAAAACACGTTTGGAAGAATGGCCAGCCGGTTCCGCCTATTTCTTACACCCATACACATCGCGGAGTACAAACTGAATCATATTATCCTGGCGTGCTGTGTTCTACACAACTTTTTATGGCAACATTCTGCCAACTATGCTGGCTCAGTTGGGCCTGAGGTCGGAATTCAGAAAGTGGCCGTCCTGGCTTGCCCTCCCTGAGTGCCCGTGATGTCTGGCTAAGATACCTGGAATTCTTTGCGGGTAGGGGGGCTATCAATATGCCAGACAATGTGTGAAACCTTTATCAAATAAAAAAAACATTAAGCAAATCTTTGGTGACATTTACTGCTTGTGTTTGTTTTAGCTGACCCTGACAGAAATGTGTTGAGTCCTGAAAATGGCGTGATTGTGTAACCTTATACAAAACACTGTTGGGTGTTATTTACTAAAGGCAAAGACACTTTGCAGAGCCACAGGAAGGAAGCATGGAAAGAAGACCAGAAAGTGATGACCCTGGGTCCAGTCTGGTCTGGCAAAAGATGCAGCCTCTTGTAATAGCACAGCCTGGGGACACAGATGTCATCTGCTGCTTTCAGGATCTCTGGGACTTCTGGACCAGACTGCACTCCCTTAGATATGGACTCCTCAGGCCACCAATTTTGATGTTAAATAATTGATGTCTGCCCTGAGGGTCCAAGGCTTCGCCAATTTCTGATGTTTCTCCAGTGTTGCCTCCCTCTTTGTTTGGTTCTGAGCCCTTAATAAAGGAATTTTTGTTTCAATCATACTCGCCTATGTGTGTTTTCCTTAAAAAAAGGACAGTTTGTTTGTGAGGATTCAGGTACATTTCAAAAATACAATGTGAAATTAACAAGGGACACCAACACCAAACAAACAATCTCATTGAGATTAAATAATATAAGATATCAATGGTGTTGTGGTAACTTGACACCAAAACACACACAAAAATATTAGGGAGTAAAACTAAAAAAAAAATAAAAACAAAGATCAGCCTTGAAAAAAATACAAACCCCCCCCCAAAAAAAAAAAAAAAAAAAAAAACAGTCTTTAAAAAAAATAAATAAATAAAATAAAACAACAAAAAAAAAAAATTGTCAGATGTGACAAATCAAAATATATTGAGGGAATCCTGATAAATAATAAAGAAAGAAGTTTGAGAGAAGTTTGTGTGAATATGAGCAGCAAAACTACTTCATTCTTCTCACATTATAAAGAAGAAGAGAGTGCGCTGTATTAAACCATTTTTTACATTGCAGCGTGACGAAAGTGCTGTATCCATTGCGAATGCTAATTTTACCAGACCGAGCTGTTCCGTCTCAGAATTTCTTCTGAGCATGCGTGGCAATTTGTGCGTCGGAACTGGCCACACACAGTCGGAATTGACGCGATCGGATTTTGTTGTCGGAAAATTTTATAGTCTGCTCTCAAACTTTGTGTGTCGGAAAATCCGATGGAAAATGTCCGATGGAGCCCACACACGGTCGGAATGTCCGACAACACGCTCCGATCGGACATTTTCCATCGGAAAATCCGACCGTTTGTACGGGGCATAAGATGTAGTCTAATGTAGTCTAAGAGACTGAGGCTTGGGAGAAAATGTTCCACCAAGACCCAAGCATAAACCCAAAATTAAACAAACACGGCTTAAAAAAAGCAAAGTAATGTCCTGGAATGGCCGAGTCATTGTCCAAATCTCAATCCAAAAGAGAATTTGTGGCTGGACTTGAAAAACGTAGTTCACTCACAATTTCTTTATAATCTAATAAAGCTGGAGCAGATGTAATGAGAAATGGGGAAAAGTGCAATGTCCAGGTGTGAAAAGCCTTTAGAGACCTATTTATACAAACATGAGGCTGTAATTACTACCAAAAGGTGCATCTACTAAATGCTGACTTGAAGGGTTTGTTAAGAAAAATTAACCATGATGCAATGCTCTATAAAAAACATGAAAAATTTTAAGGGGTGAATAATCCTTTTTTATAAGCAATGCATCTTCTGTTTTAACCACTTCAGTACTGTGCACTTTCACCCCCTTCCTGCCCAGGCCAGTTTTTAGCTTCCAGAGCTGTCACACTTTAAATGACAATTGCACTGTCATGCAACCTTGTACCCAAATTAATTTTTTTTAAAAACCGACAGAGCTTTCTTTTGGTGGTATTTAATCACCCATCATTGGGTTTTTTTTAATTTTTTGCTAAACAAATTAAAAAAATACTGAACATTTTGAAAAAAAAAAAGTTTTTCTTAGTTTCTGTTATACAATTTTGCAAATAGGTATTTTTTTTACTGATGTGCACTGGTGATGCTGCACTGGTGGGCACTAGTGAGGCTGCACTGGTGGGCACTGGTGAGGCTGCACTGGTGGGCACTGGTGAGGCTGCACTGGTGGGCACTGGTGAGGCTGCACTGGTGGGCACTGGTGAGGCTGCACTGTTGGGCGCTGAGGCTGCTTTGATAGGCGGCACTGATGAGCACTGATAGGCAGCACTGATGGGCACTTATAAGCTGCACTGATGGGCATGATTGCTACTGATGGGGCTGCAATGATAATCAGGGCACTGATGATTACTTCCCTGATTATCAGTGTAAATGTGCCCTGTCAGCCTTGCCGCTAATAGGCTCTCCTTTCCACAGTGACAGTGCATCAGGAAAGGAATGATGATAACCGGCAAGTTTGTTTACATCTGATCAGTTGTGATTGGACACAGCTGATCACAAGGTAAAGGGACGCTGTGATTGCCTCTTAACCTCGTTCTGTAATCTGCTGTGACCAACGGATCACAGAGCGAGGCCATAATGAAATTATACTGGACATCTGAATGTGTCTTAAGTATTTTTTGACTGCAAAATGTTTTTCTTGACAGTCCTTTACTGATTGATGCATTGGAATTGCTTTACTAATGGCAAACAAGCTTTTCCTTTTGCAAAGGAATCTTCCCCAGAGCTTAGTGAATGTGGTGAAATTGCATTTTCCAAGAATATCCAATCATGTGCAAAGAAAAAAATTATTTTTTACTTGCACATGATTGGGTGATAGATGTCTGCAGAGATTCCCCTCCTTCATTAAGCTCTGGAGAAAATACCCAAATGTTTGCCTTTCGCAAATCACCTCCAATATATCAGGAGTATATCAGGTATATTAGGAAAGTAGATCCCAAATTCTTACTTATACATAGGTGCCTTATGAAAAGGATTCATACGCCTTGAAATTTTCCACATTTTGTCATGTTACAACCAAAAACGTATTTTATTGGTATTTTATGATAGATAGGCCAACACAAAGTGGAAAGTAGAAGGAAAATGATAAATGGTTTTCAACATTTTTAACAAATAAACATCTGAAAAGTGTGGAGTGCATTTGTATTCATCCCCCTAACCACCTTTCACTGCAATTATAGCTGCAAGTCTTTTTGGAGATGTCTATACCAGCTTTGCATATCTAGAGTGACATTTTTGTCCATTCTTCTTTGCAAAATAGCTCGAGGTCTGTCAGATGAGATGGAGAGCATCTGTGAGCAGCAATTTTTAAGTCTTGTCACAGATTCTCACTTGAATTTAGGTCTGGACTTTGACTGGGCCATTCTAACACATGAATATGCTTTGATCTAAACTGTTCCATTGTAGCTCTGGCTGTATGTTTAGGGTTGTTGTCCTGCTGGAAGGTGAACCTCCGCCCCAGCCTCAAGTCTTTTGCAGACTCCAACAGGTTTTCTTCTAAGATTGTCCTGTATTTGGCTCCATCCATCTTCCCATCAAGTCTGACCAGTTTTCTTGTCTTGTCTTGCTGAAGAAAAGCATCCCCACAACATGATGCTGCCACCACCATGTTTCATGGTGTGTTCAGGGTGATGTGCAGTGTTAGTTTTCCACCACACAGAGTTTTGCTTTTAGGCCAAAAAGTTCAATTTTGGTCTCATCTGACCAGAGCACCTTCTTTCACATGTTTGCTGTATTGCCCACATGGCTTCTCGCAAACTGCAAATGGAACTTCCTATGGCTTTCTTTCAAAAATGGATTTCTTCTTGCCACTCTTCCATACAGGCAAGATTTTTGGAGTGCACAACTAAAAGTTGTCCTGTGGACAGATTCTCCCACCTGAGCTGTGGATCTCTGCAGCTCCTCCAGAGTTATCATGGGTCTCTTGGCTGCTTCTCTGATTAATGCTCTTCTTGCCTGGGCTGTCAGTTTAGGTGGATGGCCATGTCTTTGTAGGTTTGCAGTTGTGCCATACTCTTTCCATTTTCGGATGAGGATTGAACAGTGCTCCATTAGATGTTCAAAGCTTGGGATATTATTTTATAACCTAACCCTGCTTTAAACTTCTCCACAACTTTATCCCTGACCTGTCTGGTGTGTTCTTTGGCCTTCATGAGGCTCTTTGTTTACTAAGGTTCTGGAAAAAACCTCTGAGGGCTTAACAGAACAGCTGTATTTATACTGAGATAAAATTATACACAGCTGGTATTTACTAATTAGGTGACTTCTGAAGGCAATTGGTTCAAATAGATTTTAGTTAGTGCCGGTTCACACAGGGGTGACTTGTCAGGCGATGACGGATTCGCTCTCTCATGGACAGTTTTGCCATCCAGTTCCAAGAGACTACTTTTGATGGCATGGAAGTTGAGAGGCAGTGGCTACCAAGTCAAGCATGCTCAGTGCAGGTAGTGCCTACCTTGTGTCAAGCCAGAGAGGTCCTCATGAATAAGATTTACCAAAGAATATGGGAAAATTATGCAGATCTCATACAGCAAAAGCCTTGAGTCCTTTATTACCTAAACCAGCCAAGGTTCTACAGTTCTTACAACTGGGGCTGAACAGGGGCCTAGGTTCAAATATGTTCAAAGCTCAAAGTTCAGCCTTGTCTGCACTTGTAAGGGTTTAAGGAGTCCTTAATTCTTTAGTGATACAATTCTTAAAAGGCTTGCATAAAGTTATAGACCTCCCAGGAAACCATTGTTCCCTATGTGGAACTTTCTTATGGTTCTCATTTCTATCAAGGCCTCATTTCTATCCTACAGAATTGACTACACTCTGCAAACCCTAAAGACCATATTTCTGGTTGCTACAACCTCTGTGGAAAAGGATATCAGAACTGCAGGCTTTGTACTCAAGGAGCATCACTTAATGTTCTACCCGGACAGAATAGTCCTAAAACTCCAGACTGCTTTTATCCATGGGGTGTCTTTCTCTTTCCAATTTAACCAGAAAGTCAATTTGCCGTCTTTCTTGGTTGAGTGAAAGAACCACATCCCCCCTGGCTGTTGAGCTAACACTGGTGACCTGCTTGGCAGCTACCTTTTCATTCAGGAAAGCTGAAATATGTTCTTGGTTGCAGCGTGGCTTAAGGCAGGGTCAGTCAGCATCAACACATTCAGTCACCTCCTAGATTAAGACAATTAAAAGAGCCTACTCTTCAAGGCTGTTCTGTTTGGAGGGCTTAAGAGCACATTTAACTAGGGCAGTGCCAGCTCTGTGGACAGCTCAGAGTGTCTCCTGAGGTTTTTTGCAAGTCAGCAATATGGTCCTCCCAGGACACCTTCATTACACTAATAGGTGAACCCGGCTCGCGACAGTAACATTTGGAAAATTCATGGTGCATACTTGCGCCACTGATGATTACAACATTTTTCTTGCACCCTCCCGTATGGTGAGTTAGTCCCCATAAGTATGCTGCCATGATGCACCAGGAAAATGGAAAATTGTATACTCACCTTTCCGTAATTTTCCTTTCCTGGTGCATCTTCATGGCAGCATATAGATGCCCACCCAAATGGTGAGAGTTAGAGAATGCTGTGAGCCGGGTCTGTCTTTGATTTATAGTTAACCAGTCCTATCAGGCGGAGCCACAACCCAAATGTATGCTGCCATGAAGATGCACCAGGAAAGTAAAATTAAGGAAAGGTGAGTATACAATTTTCCGTTTTCTGTGAGTCCAGAACCCTGAGGGCACCTAATTAGGCCACCTTAAAAAAAGAAATGTTCTGTAAGAAACCGCTCCATGGTATAAGCACTATTTCCAGCAACACTCAGACTGCCTTCACATCAATGTTGCAATCAGTGGCGGCTGGTGCTCAACATTTTTTGGGGGGTGCAAGCAAGCTGAAAAATTCAGAAAAAAACATAAATTGCAGCCTCACTGTGCCCATTAATTGCAGATCACAGTGGCTGCATTTGACGGGGCACAATTTGATAGGCACAGTGGCCACCTTTGATGGCACAGTGGCTGCAATTGATGGACACAGATGTGCCTTCAAATGCAGCCACTGTGCCCCATCAAATGCAGCCACTGTGCCCCATAAAATGCAGCCACTGTGCCATCAAAGGCGGCCACTGTGCCCCATCAAATACTGCCATTGTGCCCATCAAATGCCGCCACTGTGCCTATTAAATGCCACCATTGTGCCCCATCAAATGCAGCCACTGTGACGTGACCCCCCCGCCCGCTGTCTGACCGGCACTTACCCCATCTTGGTGGCGGGTCAGGCAGCGGCGAGCTGTGTCCTCCATGCTTCTTCCATGTGTCTCTTCTTGCTTCCTGCTAGGCGCTGAATAGCAGTGCCTGTCCTTTCAGCCAATCAGGTGACGGTTATCAGACCCATGCTATCTGATTGGCGGAGAGGCAGTTGAGTGTTAGAAAAGCAAATATTAATTTGCTTTTCTAACACACCTGGGTGGGCTCCGAGCGCAGTGCTCTGCTCTCCGAGTCCACCTTTTTTGAAGCTTATCAGAGCCTATGGCTCTAATCAGGTGCTTTCAAAAAATGACCTAGCCGCTGTAATTCAGGCGCCAAGTGTCCTAAAAGGGGCCGGACGCCTGAATAGGGGGTGGCGGCAGCGGCCATGGATAGATTCATGCAATGCATGAATCTCTCCATTCTACATAGAGGGGGTGGCTGGAGAGAGGGGGCAGCGCTCATGCACCCTTAATGGATGGGCCGCCCCTGGTTGTAATGCATAGGGGGTTATTTACTAAAGGAAAATCCACTTTGCACTGCAAGTGCAATTGAAAGTGCATTGCAAGTGCACTTGGAACTAAAGTCGCTGTAGATCCGAGGAAGACATGCAAGGAAGATAAAAAACAACATTTTAGTTTGCACATGATTGGATGATAAAATCAGCAGAGCTTCCACTCATTTCACATCTACTCCTTAGATTTAGGGCGACTGCACTTCCAAGTGCACTTTCAGTGCACTTGCAGTGCAAAGTGGATTTGCCTTTTGTAAATAACCCCCATTGTGTCACTCATTAATATGTGTTGTGTTTAAACAGCCTATTTTATTATGAATGGGCTGTGAATACTCCACAAACAATCCAAAAATATACCTAACCCTTTTTGTCAATATAGTGCACCACAACACATGGAATGTGTTGTCGTGTGCTACAATGGCTTTGCGCAGACCTTGCTCTGTTAATGTACTAAGATGCATGTTTTTCTGTGCTATACTGCAGCGCTCACGTCTGAATGGGCCCTCAGAACTCACTCATCACCAAGGACAGAAAATGAGGAAGAGGACCTCTGACATCTAGGGACCAGATATGAAAACTTAAAGAAAAGTTAATACACACTTTTTAGTATACTGTAAATAAAGGGCGTGGAGTGTTCCTAAGAGGAAAGGGGAGCAAATGTGTAGTTGGGCTTTAAGGATGCCAGCATGCAATGTACAACACCTCTTTCCCAGATGTACAACTACAGCAACTTTTTCTACCTTTATTATAGAATTATATGTAAGGGTTTATGTAGTATATTTATAGCCTTAAAAATGTCAGTTGCGGATTTAGTAATGTTTTGTAGAAACCGTGCAATATGATTTCATAACCACATAAAAGTAACCTAAGGGAATCCCTTCTTCTACTGATATTTTTTCCATACTGCATGACCTAAAATTGCCTGGATTAGTCTACATAGAACATTTCCAGCATTACAAAGCATGTCTCTGTTTTAAAGTAAAATGCAAGGTCTGCTTACACTATCTGACTGCCTCTCTCTTCATAAATCAAATACTATTAGTAGGTGTAAACGTACCTGTAAAGAATAGGTTAGGAATTATTCCTACATCAAGCCTTTGTTCCTCCCAAGGTGCCTAGGTGAGTAGAACATTTCACTCCTCGCTAGATCCTTGGGAATACATAGCAGTCAAAACCACAGGAGAGGATGCTCTTGTAATGGATTGAAGTAATAAACAGTAAATCATCCACGCTATATATGGCAATTAGTGATAAACTTGCTGTTGCTGTTCATGACCGTTCATGACAAGTCAAAAAGTGAAAGAAATGGGAATACCGCAGCACAAACAAGCTTAATTGGGTAATAGTAAAGTGCTAGTGCTAATATAGACTAAATGTGCAAAAAACACAATAAATTTGTGACATTTCATAAACAAGCATGTAGCCAGTGAAAATTCAAAATGTGCAAAAATGCATATATACAACTCCAATTATTAAATTGCTTTACCAAGTGCCAAATGTGCCAAAAAAAAATTAAAAAATTAGATTCATAAACAAGCAGGTAGCCAGTGAAAGTTCAAAAAAATGTGCAAAAAAATATATACAATTCCAATTGCAAAATGTATTTTGCAAGTGATGTGCTTAAACTAAATGTGTAAAAGAAACAAGTGAAAATTCCTAAACCAATATATAGCCAGTGAAAGTTCAAATAAATGTGCAAAAATGCATATATAAAGTTCCAATTGCAAAATTTCTTTCCCAAGTGTTGCTGTGCTGACAATTCATAAAGTGCTGAAATGATTGATATCCACACAGGTGACAACGTGCTCCAAACCCCCTCCCCTTTGTGGTTAGACTCAACAGATCCAATGGACCCCTCAAGCAATACTGTGTTGTGGGTCAGACAGGCTTAGTCTGGTGAGCAGGGTGATGAGACGCCAACTCCAGGATACAATCCTTCTGGTGATAGTTCAAACTTGGACATAAGAAGAAAGAGCCTACATAGTATAGATCGTCTTGTTTATTCCGTAGAAATCAAGCTTACAAAGTTCCATAGTAAAAAACGAGGACGTAGAATCAAAAGACAGTCTGCTAGTTCCAGGAAATAGCAGGTTCTCTCACAACCTCATCTGCATTGCAACATAGGACGTGATGTCACTGCGGCACCGCAGTGACATCACGTCCTATGTTGGAATGCAAATATGGTTGTGAGAGAACCTGCTGTTTCCTGGAACTAACAGACTGTCTTTTGATGTTACATCCTCACTTTTTTTTTTGTTTACAAAAATTTTTATTTTTGTTGTAAAGAAAAAGACATACATTCAAATTGCGAAGTATAGTCACATACATAACAATTGTAATCTGTTAAGGGATAATCTGGTGATATTCACATTACCAAAGGTAAATGATTACAAGCGGCATGAATAACATTAACTAAAACCTGTGACTGTCCTATCCGGTTTCCGGAACTATCATTATTGTATTAGGGGAAAATCAAAAGGGCATAACACACATAAAATCATAAGGAGGGGAAAAAAAAAGGGGGGGGGGGCACTGACATATTAGCTGCAAGGTACCATGCATAAGTAAATCAACACACCTTGGACCTTAAAGATCATAGGATGACCAGGGGGCCTGCTTTCTTTCAAATACCGGCATAGTGTCCATCAAAGTGTGGTGGACTCTCTCCATAAGATGGATTGCTTCCATACGTCATAGTACTTGGTCCCAGGGAACTGCAGGCGATCTCCAGTGCAGGGCTATTGCCCAGTGTACTGCACTGAAAAGCTTGTGGGCGAGTTTCTGAGCTGGGGAGGTAGCCTCTGGGAGGTCAACAAAAAGAAGGCCCATCTGATAGGTCAGGGTATAGTGAATTCTAGTGATTTGGGCTACTTTAGTAGCTATTTTTAGCCATAGGGGTTGAAGAACCTTGCAGCTCCAAAATATGTGAAGGTGTGTGCCTCTATCTGGGCAACCTCAGAAGCAGTTCCCCGGGACCAAGGGGCTAAATCTATTTAATCTTGAGGGGGTATAATACCATATGGTGTGGAGTTTTACCACTGTTTCCCTTACCACCATATTTTGTACATTTTTGCATATTTAACACCATATCAATCCAATTCTCTGGGGCTATTTCTAGGCCTGTTTCTGCTTCCCAACTGAGCATCGCTTGTGATTTTGAGGGAAGGTCACGTTCATTCAGGTATTGATACATAGTGGAGATAGTGCCCTTATCTCTGGAGGAGACCTTACATAAGTGTTCAAATGTATTGGATGTATTAGACCCCACCTTTTGGTAGTGAG
Source organism: Aquarana catesbeiana (assembly GCF_042186555.1). Lineage (NCBI taxonomy): Eukaryota > Metazoa > Chordata > Amphibia > Anura > Ranidae > Aquarana > Aquarana catesbeiana. Next base: position 389,151,142 of record NC_133326.1, read on the forward strand.
TAGAATAGAACATAACAGCAAAGGGGTCCCCTAGTGGTGGACTTTTCAGGCACATGTAGCAATCATAAAAGAGGTATACTTGGTACAAATATAATTTATTGAATTAACTTAATAAAATATGACAGCAACTGTAACATCTATTGTTAGGAATGTAAATCCATCAGTATTACAATCGTGTATATACAGAGTTTCGAAGCAGTACTTTTTCACCCGACGCATTTCGGAGTCAATTAAACTCCTTCCTCAGGGGTAGTGTACGCTTTAAATGGTTATTAAACACTGTATTGGCTGATTTGACATTCCATAAAATTTGCGATTAAAAACAGCGACAGTGACAAAGTCTGTCTGCCCAGTATGCTCTTGATTTCAATATGAACAAACATCTATATGTTGGAGATGATGTAAACAGGTAGAAATTTTTTTTTTTACTCCGCCAAGAATATATATATATATATATATATATATATATATATATATATATACCGTATTTATCGGTGTATAACACGCACATTCATTTTAAGAGGGAAGTTTCAGGAAAAAACTTACATTTTTAATAAGGAACTTGAAGCAAAATAAGGGTCAGTGGCCATCTGCAGCCTCACAAGTGCCATCAATGCAGCCTCATTAGTCTACATCAATGCAGCCTCACCATTGCCATCAATGTAGCATCCTTGCCATTGCCATCAATGCAGCAGCCTCACCACTGTCATCAATGCAGCAGCCTCACCACTGCAGTCTAGACGGGACAGGAAGGGGGGCGGGACAAGTGCCGACAGATTACATACAGTGAGAATCTCCTATGATAGACAGAACAGTGGTCCAATGGCGGCCCAGGAGACGGGACTTTATATTACAGAGGCCGCCAAGTAAACAGGAGATTCTCACTGTATTTAATCTGATGGCGCTCATCCCGCCCCCCTCCCTGTCCCCTCAGAGGCAGCTAAAATTGAAGTATTGGCGTATAACACGCACACGCTATTTGCACCCGATTAGCTCCCGAGTAGCTGTTCAGGCCGGTAACATCCTACATGCTGTGGGATGTTACCGGCCTGAACAGCTACTTGATATGATTCACTCTCATGTCATCTATCAATAGATACACCTATGAACATCAATTTTTGAGCCACCTTCAGGATTTGCCTCTCGGCCTCAGTGGAGCCTCAAGCATTTAGTTTACGCCCATATTTCTTGGGCTTTTCTTTTCTTTTTGAAGAGAACAACATATATATACTCTTGGTGGAGTAAAAAAACAAATTTCTACCTGTTTACATCATCTCCAACATATAGATGTTTGTTCATACTGGAATCAAGAGCATACTGGGCAGACAGACTTTGTCACTGTCGCTGTTTTTAATCGCAAATTTTATGGAATGTCAAATCAGCCAATACAGTGTGTAATAACCATTTAAAGCATACACTATCCCTGAGGAAGGAGTTTAATTGACTCCGAAACGCGTCGGATAAAAGTACTGCTTCGAAACTCTGTATATACACGATTGTAATACTGATGGATTTACATTCCTAACAATAGATGTTATAGTTGCTGTCATATTTTATTATGTTAATTCAATAAATTATATTTTTTACCAAGTACACCTCTTTTATGATTGCTACATGTGCCTGAAAAGTCCACCACTAGGGGACCCCCTTTGCTGTTATGTATAAATAATTTTGGATGTGGCACAAATTCACAGTCAGATGCTGATCTACAATATACATTATTGCGTAGAATAGAAATGCCTGATCTGTAAATATTTGTAAAACTCCGTCCTAAGTAGTTCATGTCACTCCTGCAGGAAGGCGAAAGAGCTAAAGGGGGGTTCTTGGGTCAGGGCCTCAAGGGTGGTTAAGCCTTTCTGTGTCCAGTGGGAAAAATTTTTAGGTGTGTGGTATGCTGCCGGAAATCTGGAATCGCCTAAGAATGAAGCAAAGCAAGGGCTGTGGGGGGCCAGAGAAAATGAAATTTTATGTAAAGACCACAACTGTAATGATTGGCCAACTACTCCATTTAATGGTTTCAAGTCTTTGGGCCTAACTCTGTCCAACCAAAGAAGACCCAGGAGATAATATGGGTCCACTGAGGTCCACTCAAACTGAAGCCATGGGACGCTTCCCGGGGGGGGGGGGGGTATGTGCCACTTGTACCAGTCTGTAGAAAATAAATAAGTGCAGCGCTATGATTGCAAAAAAAAGGGAAAAATTTGTATGCGATTCAAATATATATGTGACAAAATTACACAAACTCTAACATAATAGATGCAAATAAATATTAAGTAATGTGCTAATATAGTGACTGCACTACACACAAATGTCCAAGTTGACCGAAATGATGAAATACAGTCCAATTAGGTTTGTGATCCAATACACATGTGAGAAGTTCCTGGCATTCCTGGGAACCTTGGAGTGAAAAAATGGAAGCAAACACCACCACCGTGAAAGAGGGAGGAGGCTTACCAGATTATATTGACTTGGCGGGGCATATACCACCCAAGTCAACGAGGCTTGTTGGGTTCAAACCACCCAATGGGGGACAGCAGATCCTGGAACTCCGTCAGTCGATCAGCCTTAGACGGTCATGGGATGTTAGCTGGAGTCTCGGGAGCATGGAAACTTATTGTCACAGGAAGGGTATCATGTAATAGAAAAAGGGGGCTGACATAGAGTGATACCATTTAAAAAAGGAGGTGGTTTATTAAAAATATGAATTCAACACTCACATTTGGAAGAAATTGATACAGCATGTAAAAACATGAGGCGATGTTAGCGGAAGATCCACCCAATGCGTTTCCTCATTATTCACTTGTCCACCCAACGCGTTTTTTCATTATTCACTTGTACCAGTCTGGCAGAAGCGTAATTAAGCCATAAATGTGGTAGCCCCAGACCTCCCAGGGTCGTTGGTCGGTAGAGTAGTTTTTTATTCAACCGGGGTTTTTCGACTTGCCAGACAAAAAGGCATTCACCTCCTTTTGAATAAGCTCTATGGTCTGGCGGGAAACATACAGAGGTAGGGATCTAAAGTAGAATGTAAGCTTAGGAAGCATAGACATCTTAATGGTCTGAATCCTACCCAAGAATGATATATGGTAAGCAGACCACAGGCGTAGCAATTGCTTAATGCGAGCAAATAACATGGGGTAATTTCCAAAATATAGTTTGCAGAGGGATGTGGCAAGTTTAATTCCCAGGTATGGTAGTGTTTCCCCACATAGTGTAAAACCAAACCTAGACTGGATTCCTAAAAATATATGTTGTAGAATATTGATTGGAAGCGCAGCACATTTTGATAAGTTGACCCCCAGGCCTGACAAGTTATGGCAGGTGTTTAAGGTGGGGATCAAATTTGGCAAGGAGACCAGAGAGTCATATAAGAAAAGGAGGACATCGTCCGCGTACATACTTAATTTGAATTCTTGTTCACCTTTCCTATAGCCCTTAATGTTGGGATTCAGGCAAATCGAGTGGGCTAGAGGCTCAATCGCCAAAGCCAAAAGCAAAGGGGATAGGGGACATCCCTGCCTGGTCCCACGACCCAGTGTGAAATACTGTGAGGTACAGCCTGGGAGTTTAATGCGGGTGCGATGGTGAAACCCTGAAACCATGCACAAACTCTCCCTGAAACCCAAATTTGGACAGGATGGATTTTAAGTAAGGCTAGGTCACGCTATCAAATGCCTTATGTACCTCTAGGCTTAACAGAAGGACTTTTCTTGAGAACATGTCTACGTCTTGTATTATATTAGAGGCCAAACAAATATTATCCGTGATTTGCCTAGTGGGGATAAAGCTTGTCTGGTCTGGGGAGATCAGCATGGGGATTATGGCTGAAAGTCTATCGGCTAGGAGACGGCCAAAAAGTTTCAGATCATTGTTTATGACCGAAATGGGATGGTAATTTTGGGGAGGGAGTGATCTTTGTTTGGTTTGGGTCTCAGCAACATGTCCTCTGGGAAGGTGTGACCTTCCAGTATGTGGTTAAAGAGCTTTTCTAGATGTGGGATCAACTGACCTGAAAATGTTTTATAATATGTAGAAGAAAATGCGTCCAGCCCTGGGGCTTTGGAGGATTTCAGGGAGCCAATGATTGCCGGATGTCCTCAGCGCTGCAGGAGGCATTCAGGGCATTGGTTTGCTCCTCAGTTAGGGATGGCAGGGTCAGTCCATCCAACCATGTTTTGGTTGAGGGGCCAGGCAGGGAGGAAGGGGTTGCTAGTAGGTCCTGGTAAAATTTGGAGAAGATCTTGAGTACCTCTGAGGGATGGGTGGCCATATCCCCCTATCATTTCTAAGTTTATAAGAGTATGGAGGTTGGATGGTGGAATTTAGTTTTCTAGCGAACATTGCTGAGGCCGAGTTGCTGTGCAATAAGAACTTAGCTTTCGACCATCTCAGTGTCTTTTCCGTTTGCTCAGAGAGGATCGTGTCTAACTCGATTCTTTTTATGTTAATCTGCCTGAGGGTGTTGGGGGAGTGGGACTGGTTGTGTATATGATACAGTCTGGTCAATTCTCGGGAGAGTCTGGTGATATCTGCTAGTTTACGTTTTTTCCTAGCCGCGGCTATTTCTATCAGATATCCCCGAATAACCGCCTTATGGGCAGCCCATAGCATAGTGGGGGGAGTGTTCCGTCTGTTGTTAATGTGGAAGTATACCTCTAAGTGGTCCGTGACTTTAGCAACTAGTTCAGGGTCTGAAAGGAGGGAGTTACTTAATCTGAATCTGGAATTGAATCAAAAACAAGCTTGTGTGTAACAGTTAGTTGTTTATGTAAAGCAATTACATAAGAAGCATGATCATTATACATTACAGCAGTCTGGTGTGGAAAATACAACCCTGTCCTTGGTGGGCCCCCAAACAAAATTTCGTAAGGGCTCAAGTTCTCTGACTTCCAAGTAGGTGTAGTCCTGATGCTGTAAAGAACCAGAGGCAACAGTTCTGGCCCTTCCTCCCATTCCTGCATAAGTTTAGCTAGCCTATTTTTAATAACTCCATTGTATCTTTATACCTTGCCTGACCTCTAAGGATGATAGGGGGTATGGAAGGCCTGCTCAGTTCCCAAGTCCTTACATATTATGCATGATCTGTCCAGTGAAATGTGTTCCTCGGTCACTCTCAATGGTTTCAGGGACTCCGAAACGACATATTATTTTGGAAAGGAGTTTCTTTGCAGTTGTCTTGGCATTTTCTTTGGCCACCGGCCAGGCTTCTATCCAGTTTGAAAACATGTCTACACACACCAAAACATATTGATATTGGCCTGATTTGGGCAATTGGATGTAATCAATTTGAAGTCTTTGGAAAGGGAATATTGGATTGGCCAAATGTCTTTGTGTTACTCTGGTCGCTTTTCCTGGGTTATTTTTAGCACAAATTATGCATCCCTTAACAAAGTCTTGACATGCATTTCTGGAGTATTGTATAAACCATCCAGCCTTTTCAATGTTTCTTTCCAATGCCTTAGGGCCTACATGACCTGGGCCATGTGCTAGTTGCATGATCATATTCTCTGTTTGAGGTGGGACACATATTCCATTCTCCTGGTACAAGAGCCCATCTTTGCCCTTCTTTGCTCCGTCCTTTTCCATGATTTCATACCAATCATCAGGTGCAGATTCTTGCAATTTCTTAATCAGTTCTTTTGCTTTCTGTATTTGTTCTCTTCTCTCCTTCAATCTTCTACAGGCTTCTTCTTCTTCCTTTGCAAAAACCGTGACAAGGGTCTTGGTTGCTTCCATTGGTGTTTCAGCAGTCTCTCTGGCAGTATGATCAGCCAACTGGTTTCCTTTTTCTTCCATGATCTGTCCTCCGGTATGTGCCTTGACTTTCAGAATGGCTACTTCCTTTGGGAGGGTGACTGCTTCAAAAAGTTCTTGAACATATTTCCAGTTTTGAATCGGTTCTCCTGCAGCAGTTATGAATCCTCTGTTCTTCTATATGGGTCCATAATCATGGACTACTCCTAGTGCATACCTGTTGTCAGTATAGATGTTAGCTGATTGATCTTTTGCGGTCTCACATGCTCTGGTGAGTGCTACCATCTCGGCAACCTGTGCTGAAAGTGATGAAGGGAGTAGTTGGGTCTCAATCATTTCCTCCAATGTTGTCACCACATATGCCGTTCTTGGGAGTCCATCCTTGTACAGACGTGAGCCGTCTACAAACAGGATCAGATCGGGATTTTCAAGAGGAGTGTCCTTTACTGGGGAGATTTGCTGCATTTCTTCTTCCATGAGTTCCAAGCAATTGTGGTCACCCTCCTCTTCGAGGTCTTCCTCTTTCTCTGGGAGAAAGCTGGCAGAATTGATTGTGGTGCATCTTTTCACTTTTATTTCTCCTGATTCAAGCAGGATGGCTTCATACTTGCTCAGCCTTGCCGATTACAAGTGTTTGGTCCTTACTCTTTCCAAGATTTCATTTGCCGCATGTGTTTTATAAACTGTCAGGGGCTGATTCATCCTTACAATGGCAACCTAACCGACCAGTAATGCAGCAGCTGCAACTGATTTTACACAGGTTGCTGTTCCCTGGAGGATTGGATCAAGTTGTACACTTTCATAGGCCACTATGTGTGTTCCTGATGGTGACCTTTGTGTAAGAGCTCCATTGCCTGTGGCTCGCTTTACAGAGCAATATAGTTGTAAGGGTTTGTTTTGGTCAGGTAATTTGAGGGCAGGTGTGACCTGGATATTAGCTTTCAACTGATTGAAGACATCCTCTAGTTACTTTGTCCATTCAAAGGGTGTAGTCAGGGCAGTATACAGGGGTTTCAAATTGGTGTTAGCATCTGGTATCCATTGTCTCACATATGACACCATTCCGATGAATTCTCTGAGCTGCTTGTAATTTTTCGGCTGAGGCATTTTAGTTATTGTCACGGAACGTCCCACACTCCGCTTGAGTGCTTCCGTCATATACCACTTCCTCCCAGTCTGTATACAGATATCCCAACCTCTCTGAGCACAACACAAGGCGACACTTGCTTGTTGCTACCAAGAACTGACTTTATTCAGAACCAGAATACAGTCTTATATACACAGGAGAAGATTACTCTAACAATACAAATGTAACCTAATTAACATGAGCTAATTATCTAATCCTTTATACAGCCTAGGTGACTGAGACATGACCTTTCGCCCAGACTTGTGGGCACCGAGTTTCATACAGTTATATCAACACAATAGCAGTCGTCCCGTCTCCTACATTGTATAGAGGACAATGTCATTAGCTCATTCAATTAACATAAACACAGGTTGATGACACCAGCATCTCCTCACAGGATGTGTCCCAACAGAATGAATCCATTGAAAATCCAGGGCCCATAATCAAAAGGCAACAGGCTTGCATACAGTCCTCTCCAACAGCCTCTGTCCTGGCTAGGTCTGTGACATTTCTCCCCTTTCGGCAGGAGACTAACACAGGAGGAGACCCCAGACGGGTTGATTCCGAAGTTAGTCCATAGTTCCAGTCCTCTACTGCCTGTACCCACACAGTACCCCAAACAAATTGTTCCAAACAGAGTATTACTCACCCAGCCAACCTCTGCCTCTCTCAGAGAACATATCTGCCGCTGGGGAGAGGCCTGGACTGGCTCTTCTCCCTGGAATCCTTTCTGCCGCTGGAGAGAAGACAGGGTGTCTGGGCCCACTCTGTCATGCTGTTGGGGATTGGGGCCCACTGCCCAGCATCCCTGGGGTATACAGGTGGAGACTGAAGTCCCATCCACCTTCAAAGGAAATCCATCCTCTGTTAGTTGAGGGCAGAGTCCAGCAGTCCTCGGCCCTGTTGCCAGCCCTTCTGCTGGAAACCCCACACCATCTGCTCTGGCTACCTGTTGGGGAGGGAGGCCGACTGCCCCACCTCCCTGGAACTCTGTAGTTGTTGCAGGTGATGGCCAGAGGTTTGTAGCACTCTGCCCGGTTGCCGGTGCTTCAACTGGGGAAGTTCCCTGTAACTCCACAGATACTGCTGTTGGTGCGGGGCAGAGCACAGTGAAGTTTGGCCCCAATAGCAGCTCTTCTGCTGGAGGCTCATCAGGTTGTTCTTCCTCAGCAGAAAAGTCTATTAAATCCCCTATCTCTATAACTGGTGTCTGTGGATAGAGGTTCACCATCTCCTGTCCGTGGAACTCAGAAGATGCCATCAGTGCTGAGCAGAGCGCAATGAAGTTTGGCCCTAATCCCAACTCTTCTGCTGGGAGCTCACCCGATGGTTCTTCCTCAGCAGAAAAGTCTATCAAATCCCCCGTCTCTGCAACTGGTGTCTGGGGATGGAGGTTCACCATCTCCTGTCCATGGAACCCAGAAGATGTTATCAGTGCTGGGCAGAGGTTAGCAGAGCTCTGCCCTGTTGTCAGCACTTCAGCTTTGGGGATGGCAATCTCCAGATTTTCCACTGCAGATTCTCTGGCATGCTGCTGGATAGGCACATTCCTCCATCCAAGATCATCCCATGCAGAAACAGGATCATCAAGGTCAGTCAGCACTTGCTGCATCCGCCATAAGACCTCCGCCTCCATAGCTGTGGGGGCAGGTTGGCAAAGCACACTATTGCTCTGCCACATTGCCGACTCTTCAGCCAGGATTTCAGGGTTGTCAGCTGGTATTTCCTGATAGTCCCAGGCAAAGGGAGCCCAGCCCTGGCACTGAGCAATGTCTAGCAGCCGTCTGTAGGCGATCTCTAGCTCCCATTCCTGAACGGCCAGAAACTCCAAATCTTCCTGTGCCCAGTGCACTTCCGAAATGAATGATTTCCATGATTTCGTCCACCCGCCGCTCCAAATCACTCCCAAAGTTAGGGTCCCCTGTCAGCTTCACAAACAACAGTCCCAAGCCGCCGTAGCTTAAGCCTTCCATTGGGCTGTCATCCGCTATCCAGGGACATACTTGGGATACATGCCACCGGAGGGCTCTGTAGCTCTCATCCAGCTTTATCTCTGCCCAGACCAGCCTGCTTAATTCAGCTGTCTGCTTCTTGTGTGGTTTTTCTCCCAAAAACCGCACCCGCAGTCAGTACTGCGACCAGTACCTTTCCTCGATGGAGGGGAGAACTTTTCCCTGGTGTCGCTGCTCACGGGCTAGCGCTTCCTTCCAGAGTTTGCAGCGAATAGAATCACACCATCCCAGCAGGACCTGCTCCGATACTGGTCCTCTGTGCTGTATCTGCATCTCTCGCAACCTCCTTCTGAATTCCTCATCCATGGCGGCTGGTATCTGTACCTCTCCTCTCCTGCTATCTGGACCTTCGATCCAGATGGAAGTTTGGATGTCCCAGACTGCAGGAAGCTTTCCCGCTGCTTGCCACCAATGTCACGGAACGTCCCACACTCCGCTTGAGTGCTTCCGTCATATACCACTTCCTCCCAGTCTGTATACAGATATCCCAACCTCTCTGAGCACAACACAAGGCGACACTTGCTTGTTGCTACCAAGATCTGACTTTATTCAGAACCAGAATACAGTTTTATATACACAGGTTAAGATTACTCTAACAATACAAATGTAACCTAATTAACATGAGCTAATTATCTAATCCTTTATACAGCCTAGGTGACTGAGACATGACCTTTCGCCCAGACTTGTGGGCACCGAGTTTCATACAGTTATATCAACACAATAGCAGTCGTCCCATCTCCTACATTGTATAGAGGACAATGTCATTAGCTCATTCAATTAACATAAACACAGGTTGATGACACCAGCATCTCCTCACAGGATGTGTCCCAACAGAATGAATCCATTGAAAATCCAGGGCCCATAATCAAAAGGCAACAGGCTTGCATACAGTCCTCTCCAACAGCCTCTGTCCTGGCTAGGTCTGTGACAGTTATTGTCCATTTTCTTTCAATGTCAATTTGTTTGGTTCTAGGGCCTGGACAGTGATCAAGAAATTCACATGAGGTCTGTACCATTGTACCTTTTTCCTTTGACACTCTACAATTTTTGAGCCTGTTTACATCATCTCCAACATATAGATGTTTGTTCATACTGGAATCAAGAGCATACTGGGCAGACAGACTTTGTCACTGTCGCTGTTTTTAATCGCAAATTTTATGGAATGTCAAATCAGCCAATACAGTGTGTAATAACCATTTAAAGCATACACTATCCCTGAGGAAGGAGTTTAATTGACTCCGAAACGCGTCGGATAAAAGTACTGCTTCGAAACTCTGTATATACACGATTGTAATACTGATGGATTTACATTCCTAACAATAGATGTTATAGTTGCTGTCATATTTTATTATGTTAATTCAATAAATTATATTTTTTACCAAGTACACCTCTTTTATGATTGCTACATGTGCCTGAAAAGTCCACCACTAGGGGACCCCCTTTGCTGTTATGTATAAATAATTTTGGATGTGGCACAAATTCACAGTCAGATGCTGATCTACAATATACATTATTGCGTAGAATAGAAATGCCTGATCTGTAAATATTTGTAAAACTCCGTCCTAAGTAGTTCATGTCACTCCTGCAGGAAGGCGAAAGAGCTAAAGGGGGGTTCTTGGGTCAGGGCCTCAAGGGTGGTTAAGCCTTTCTGTGTCCAGTGGGAAAAATTTTTAGGTGTGTGGTATGCTGCCGGAAATCTGGAATCGCCTAAGAATGAAGCAAAGCAAGGGCTGTGGGGGGCCAGAGAAAATGAAATTTTATGTAAAGACCACAACTGTAATGATTGGCCAACTACTCCATTTAATGGTTTCAAGTCTTTGGGCCTAACTCTGTCCAACCAAAGAAGACCCAGGAGATAATATGGGTCCACTGAGGTCCACTCAAACTGAAGCCATGGGACGCTTCCCGGGGGGGGGGGGGGTATGTGCCACTTGTACCAGTCTGTAGAAAATAAATAAGTGCAGCGCTATGATTGCAAAAAAAAGGGAAAAATTTGTATGCGATTCAAATATATATGTGACAAAATTACACAAACTCTAACATAATAGATGCAAATAAATATTAAGTAATGTGCTAATATAGTGACTGCACTACACACAAATGTCCAAGTTGACCGAAATGATGAAATACAGTCCAATTAGGTTTGTGATCCAATACACATGTGAGAAGTTCCTGGCATTCCTGGGAACCTTGGAGTGAAAAAATGGAAGCAAACACCACCACCGTGAAAGAGGGAGGAGGCTTACCAGATTATATTGACTTGGCGGGGCATATACCACCCAAGTCAACGAGGCTTGTTGGGTTCAAACCACCCAATGGGGGACAGCAGATCCTGGAACTCCGTCAGTCGATCAGCCTTAGACGGTCATGGGATGTTAGCTGGAGTCTCGGGAGCATGGAAACTTATTGTCACAGGAAGGGTATCATGTAATAGAAAAAGGGGGCTGACATAGAGTGATACCATTTAAAAAAGGAGGTGGTTTATTAAAAATATGAATTCAACACTCACATTTGGAAGAAATTGATACAGCATGTAAAAACATGAGGCGATGTTAGCGGAAGATCCACCCAATGCGTTTCCTCATTATTCACTTGTCCACCCAACGCGTTTTTTCATTATTCACTTGTACCAGTCTGGCAGAAGCGTAATTAAGCCATAAATGTGGTAGCCCCAGACCTCCCAGGGTCGTTGGTCGGTAGAGTAGTTTTTTATTCAACCGGGGTTTTTCGACTTGCCAGACAAAAAGGCATTCACCTCCTTTTGAATAAGCTCTATGGTCTGGCGGGAAACATACAGAGGTAGGGATCTAAAGTAGAATGTAAGCTTAGGAAGCATAGACATCTTAATGGTCTGAATCCTACCCAAGAATGATATATGGTAAGCAGACCACAGGCGTAGCAATTGCTTAATGCGAGCAAATAACATGGGGTAATTTCCAAAATATAGTTTGCAGAGGGATGTGGCAAGTTTAATTCCCAGGTATGGTAGTGTTTCCCCACATAGTGTAAAACCAAACCTAGACTGGATTCCTAAAAATATATGTTGTAGAATATTGATTGGAAGCGCAGCACATTTTGATAAGTTGACCCCCAGGCCTGACAAGTTATGGCAGGTGTTTAAGGTGGGGATCAAATTTGGCAAGGAGACCAGAGAGTCATATAAGAAAAGGAGGACATCGTCCGCGTACATACTTAATTTGAATTCTTGTTCACCTTTCCTATAGCCCTTAATGTTGGGATTCAGGCAAATCGAGTGGGCTAGAGGCTCAATCGCCAAAGCCAAAAGCAAAGGGGATAGGGGACATCCCTGCCTGGTCCCACGACCCAGTGTGAAATACTGTGAGGTACAGCCTGGGAGTTTAATGCGGGTGCGATGGTGAAACCCTGAAACCATGCACAAACTCTCCCTGAAACCCAAATTTGGACAGGATGGATTTTAAGTAAGGCTAGGTCACGCTATCAAATGCCTTATGTACCTCTAGGCTTAACAGAAGGACTTTTCTTGAGAACATGTCTACGTCTTGTATTATATTAGAGGCCAAACAAATATTATCCGTGATTTGCCTAGTGGGGATAAAGCTTGTCTGGTCTGGGGAGATCAGCATGGGGATTATGGCTGAAAGTCTATCGGCTAGGAGACGGCCAAAAAGTTTCAGATCATTGTTTATGACCGAAATGGGATGGTAATTTTGGGGAGGGAGTGATCTTTGTTTGGTTTGGGTCTCAGCAACATGTCCTCTGGGAAGGTGTGACCTTCCAGTATGTGGTTAAAGAGCTTTTCTAGATGTGGGATCAACTGACCTGAAAATGTTTTATAATATGTAGAAGAAAATGCGTCCAGCCCTGGGGCTTTGGAGGATTTCAGGGAGCCAATGATTGCCGGATGTCCTCAGCGCTGCAGGAGGCATTCAGGGCATTGGTTTGCTCCTCAGTTAGGGATGGCAGGGTCAGTCCATCCAACCATGTTTTGGTTGAGGGGCCAGGCAGGGAGGAAGGGGTTGCTAGTAGGTCCTGGTAAAATTTGGAGAAGATCTTGAGTACCTCTGAGGGATGGGTGGCCATATCCCCCTATCATTTCTAAGTTTATAAGAGTATGGAGGTTGGATGGTGGAATTTAGTTTTCTAGCGAACATTGCTGAGGCCGAGTTGCTGTGCAATAAGAACTTAGCTTTCGACCATCTCAGTGTCTTTTCCGTTTGCTCAGAGAGGATCGTGTCTAACTCGATTCTTTTTATGTTAATCTGCCTGAGGGTGTTGGGGGAGTGGGACTGGTTGTGTATATGATACAGTCTGGTCAATTCTCGGGAGAGTCTGGTGATATCTGCTAGTTTACGTTTTTTCCTAGCCGCGGCTATTTCTATCAGATATCCCCGAATAACCGCCTTATGGGCAGCCCATAGCATAGTGGGGGGAGTGTTCCGTCTGTTGTTAATGTGGAAGTATACCTCTAAGTGGTCCGTGACTTTAGCAACTAGTTCAGGGTCTGAAAGGAGGGAGTTACTTAATCTGAATCTGGAATTGAATCAAAAACAAGCTTGTGTGTAACAGTTAGTTGTTTATGTAAAGCAATTACATAAGAAGCATGATCATTATACATTACAGCAGTCTGGTGTGGAAAATACAACCCTGTCCTTGGTGGGCCCCCAAACAAAATTTCGTAAGGGCTCAAGTTCTCTGACTTCCAAGTAGGTGTAGTCCTGATGCTGTAAAGAACCAGAGGCAACAGTTCTGGCCCTTCCTCCCATTCCTGCATAAGTTTAGCTAGCCTATTTTTAATAACTCCATTGTATCTTTATACCTTGCCTGACCTCTAAGGATGATAGGGGGTATGGAAGGCCTGCTCAGTTCCCAAGTCCTTACATATTATGCATGATCTGTCCAGTGAAATGTGTTCCTCGGTCACTCTCAATGGTTTCAGGGACTCCGAAACGACATATTATTTTGGAAAGGAGTTTCTTTGCAGTTGTCTTGGCATTTTCTTTGGCCACCGGCCAGGCTTCTATCCAGTTTGAAAACATGTCTACACACACCAAAACATATTGATATTGGCCTGATTTGGGCAATTGGATGTAATCAATTTGAAGTCTTTGGAAAGGGAATATTGGATTGGCCAAATGTCTTTGTGTTACTCTGGTCGCTTTTCCTGGGTTATTTTTAGCACAAATTATGCATCCCTTAACAAAGTCTTGACATGCATTTCTGGAGTATTGTATAAACCATCCAGCCTTTTCAATGTTTCTTTCCAATGCCTTAGGGCCTACATGACCTGGGCCATGTGCTAGTTGCATGATCATATTCTCTGTTTGAGGTGGGACACATATTCCATTCTCCTGGTACAAGAGCCCATCTTTGCCCTTCTTTGCTCCGTCCTTTTCCATGATTTCATACCAATCATCAGGTGCAGATTCTTGCAATTTCTTAATCAGTTCTTTTGCTTTCTGTATTTGTTCTCTTCTCTCCTTCAATCTTCTACAGGCTTCTTCTTCTTCCTTTGCAAAAACCGTGACAAGGGTCTTGGTTGCTTCCATTGGTGTTTCAGCAGTCTCTCTGGCAGTATGATCAGCCAACTGGTTTCCTTTTTCTTCCATGATCTGTCCTCCGGTATGTGCCTTGACTTTCAGAATGGCTACTTCCTTTGGGAGGGTGACTGCTTCAAAAAGTTCTTGAACATATTTCCAGTTTTGAATCGGTTCTCCTGCAGCAGTTATGAATCCTCTGTTCTTCTATATGGGTCCATAATCATGGACTACTCCTAGTGCATACCTGTTGTCAGTATAGATGTTAGCTGATTGATCTTTTGCGGTCTCACATGCTCTGGTGAGTGCTACCATCTCGGCAACCTGTGCTGAAAGTGATGAAGGGAGTAGTTGGGTCTCAATCATTTCCTCCAATGTTGTCACCACATATGCCGTTCTTGGGAGTCCATCCTTGTACAGACGTGAGCCGTCTACAAACAGGATCAGATCGGGATTTTCAAGAGGAGTGTCCTTTACTGGGGAGATTTGCTGCATTTCTTCTTCCATGAGTTCCAAGCAATTGTGGTCACCCTCCTCTTCGAGGTCTTCCTCTTTCTCTGGGAGAAAGCTGGCAGAATTGATTGTGGTGCATCTTTTCACTTTTATTTCTCCTGATTCAAGCAGGATGGCTTCATACTTGCTCAGCCTTGCCGATGACAAGTGTTTGGTCCTTACTCTTTCCAAGATTTCATTTGCCGCATGTGTTTTATAAACTGTCAGGGGCTGATTCATCCTTACAATGGCAACCTAACCGACCAGTAATGCAGCAGCTGCAACTGATTTTACACAGGTTGCTGTTCCCTGGAGGATTGGATCAAGTTGTACACTTTCATAGGCCACTATGTGTGTTCCTGATGGTGACCTTTGTGTAAGAGCTCCATTGCCTGTGGCTCGCTTTACAGAGCAATATAGTTGTAAGGGTTTGTTTTGGTCAGGTAATTTGAGGGCAGGTGTGACCTGGATATTAGCTTTCAACTGATTGAAGACATCCTCTAGTTACTTTGTCCATTCAAAGGGTGTAGTCAGGGCAGTATACAGGGGTTTCAAATTGGTGTTAGCATCTGGTATCCATTGTCTCACATATGACACCATTCCGATGAATTCTCTGAGCTGCTTGTAATTTTTCGGCTGAGGCATTTTAGTTATTGTCACGGAACGTCCCACACTCCGCTTGAGTGCTTCCGTCATATACCACTTCCTCCCAGTCTGTATACAGATATCCCAACCTCTCTGAGCACAACACAAGGCGACACTTGCTTGTTGCTACCAAGAACTGACTTTATTCAGAACCAGAATACAGTCTTATATACACAGGAGAAGATTACTCTAACAATACAAATGTAACCTAATTAACATGAGCTAATTATCTAATCCTTTATACAGCCTAGGTGACTGAGACATGACCTTTCGCCCAGACTTGTGGGCACCGAGTTTCATACAGTTATATCAACACAATAGCAGTCGTCCCGTCTCCTACATTGTATAGAGGACAATGTCATTAGCTCATTCAATTAACATAAACACAGGTTGATGACACCAGCATCTCCTCACAGGATGTGTCCCAACAGAATGAATCCATTGAAAATCCAGGGCCCATAATCAAAAGGCAACAGGCTTGCATACAGTCCTCTCCAACAGCCTCTGTCCTGGCTAGGTCTGTGACATTTCTCCCCTTTCGGCAGGAGACTAACACAGGAGGAGACCCCAGACGGGTTGATTCCGAAGTTAGTCCATAGTTCCAGTCCTCTACTGCCTGTACCCACACAGTACCCCAAACAAATTGTTCCAAACAGAGTATTACTCACCCAGCCAACCTCTGCCTCTCTCAGAGAACATATCTGCCGCTGGGGAGAGGCCTGGACTGGCTCTTCTCCCTGGAATCCTTTCTGCCGCTGGAGAGAAGACAGGGTGTCTGGGCCCACTCTGTCATGCTGTTGGGGATTGGGGCCCACTGCCCAGCATCCCTGGGGTATACAGGTGGAGACTGAAGTCCCATCCACCTTCAAAGGAAATCCATCCTCTGTTAGTTGAGGGCAGAGTCCAGCAGTCCTCGGCCCTGTTGCCAGCCCTTCTGCTGGAAACCCCACACCATCTGCTCTGGCTACCTGTTGGGGAGGGAGGCCGACTGCCCCACCTCCCTGGAACTCTGTAGTTGTTGCAGGTGATGGCCAGAGGTTTGTAGCACTCTGCCCGGTTGCCGGTGCTTCAACTGGGGAAGTTCCCTGTAACTCCACAGATACTGCTGTTGGTGCGGGGCAGAGCACAGTGAAGTTTGGCCCCAATAGCAGCTCTTCTGCTGGAGGCTCATCAGGTTGTTCTTCCTCAGCAGAAAAGTCTATTAAATCCCCTATCTCTATAACTGGTGTCTGTGGATAGAGGTTCACCATCTCCTGTCCGTGGAACTCAGAAGATGCCATCAGTGCTGAGCAGAGCGCAATGAAGTTTGGCCCTAATCCCAACTCTTCTGCTGGGAGCTCACCCGATGGTTCTTCCTCAGCAGAAAAGTCTATCAAATCCCCCGTCTCTGCAACTGGTGTCTGGGGATGGAGGTTCACCATCTCCTGTCCATGGAACCCAGAAGATGTTATCAGTGCTGGGCAGAGGTTAGCAGAGCTCTGCCCTGTTGTCAGCACTTCAGCTTTGGGGATGGCAATCTCCAGATTTTCCACTGCAGATTCTCTGGCATGCTGCTGGATAGGCACATTCCTCCATCCAAGATCATCCCATGCAGAAACAGGATCATCAAGGTCAGTCAGCACTTGCTGCATCCGCCATAAGACCTCCGCCTCCATAGCTGTGGGGGCAGGTTGGCAAAGCACACTATTGCTCTGCCACATTGCCGACTCTTCAGCCAGGATTTCAGGGTTGTCAGCTGGTATTTCCTGATAGTCCCAGGCAAAGGGAGCCCAGCCCTGGCACTGAGCAATGTCTAGCAGCCGTCTGTAGGCGATCTCTAGCTCCCATTCCTGAACGGCCAGAAACTCCAAATCTTCCTGTGCCCAGTGCACTTCCGAAATGAATGATTTCCATGATTTCGTCCACCCGCCGCTCCAAATCACTCCCAAAGTTAGGGTCCCCTGTCAGCTTCACAAACAACAGTCCCAAGCCGCCGTAGCTTAAGCCTTCCATTGGGCTGTCATCCGCTATCCAGGGACATACTTGGGATACATGCCACCGGAGGGCTCTGTAGCTCTCATCCAGCTTTATCTCTGCCCAGACCAGCCTGCTTAATTCAGCTGTCTGCTTCTTGTGTGGTTTTTCTCCCAAAAACCGCACCCGCAGTCAGTACTGCGACCAGTACCTTTCCTCGATGGAGGGGAGAACTTTTCCCTGGTGTCGCTGCTCACGGGCTAGCGCTTCCTTCCAGAGTTTGCAGCGAATAGAATCACACCATCCCAGCAGGACCTGCTCCGATACTGGTCCTCTGTGCTGTATCTGCATCTCTCGCAACCTCCTTCTGAATTCCTCATCCATGGCGGCTGGTATCTGTACCTCTCCTCTCCTGCTATCTGGACCTTCGATCCAGATGGAAGTTTGGATGTCCCAGACTGCAGGAAGCTTTCCCGCTGCTTGCCACCAATGTCACGGAACGTCCCACACTCCGCTTGAGTGCTTCCGTCATATACCACTTCCTCCCAGTCTGTATACAGATATCCCAACCTCTCTGAGCACAACACAAGGCGACACTTGCTTGTTGCTACCAAGATCTGACTTTATTCAGAACCAGAATACAGTTTTATATACACAGGTTAAGATTACTCTAACAATACAAATGTAACCTAATTAACATGAGCTAATTATCTAATCCTTTATACAGCCTAGGTGACTGAGACATGACCTTTCGCCCAGACTTGTGGGCACCGAGTTTCATACAGTTATATCAACACAATAGCAGTCGTCCCATCTCCTACATTGTATAGAGGACAATGTCATTAGCTCATTCAATTAACATAAACACAGGTTGATGACACCAGCATCTCCTCACAGGATGTGTCCCAACAGAATGAATCCATTGAAAATCCAGGGCCCATAATCAAAAGGCAACAGGCTTGCATACAGTCCTCTCCAACAGCCTCTGTCCTGGCTAGGTCTGTGACAGTTATTGTCCATTTTCTTTCAATGTCAATTTGTTTGGTTCTAGGGCCTGGACAGTGATCAAGAAATTCACATGAGGTCTGTACCATTGTACCTTTTTCCTTTGACACTCTACAATTTTGTTCGCTGAGATATTTCAACAGAGAAAGAGAGTCTTGTTTACAATGTTCTTGTGTGTCTGCACATAGTAAGATGTCGTCAATGTACACCTTGATCACTGTACTCTTATGGGCTGGTTGCCACCCGTTTAGGATTGTCATCATGGCCTTTGAGAATGCACTTGGAGATGAAATCATTCCTTGCGGAATTCTTGTCCAGGTATACATTTCTCCTGCAAACCGGAAAGCAAAAAATTCTTGTCTCTCTTCATCCAAGGCAACACTAAAGAAAGCATTTGCTAGGTCTATTACGGTATACACCCATGTTCCTGTAGGTATGTCATTGAGTAAAGTACTGGGATTTGGGACAACATGGGTGTCTTCCTCTATGATTTGATTGATGGCCCTTAAATCATGTACTATTCGATATACTGGCTTTTCTCCCTTTTTGACTTTTTTCTTTACCAGAAACAATGACGTCTGTGCTCTACGTTCTGTTTTCTTTATGACAACTGCTTCAAGTAATTCTTTTATTTGTACTCGTACACCAGTGAGTTGATCTGGTGACAGTGGATACTGTGGAATGCATGGGATTTGAGCTCCTGCTTTTATTTTGACTTTAACCGGAGGGACTTGTAGAAGTCCTACATCATATTTTCCTTTGGCCCAGAGAATATCAGGTATTTGAGCAACAATTTCAGGTGGAATATTACCTTCAATCTCTTCCTCTAATTCCATTGCTGTCAATTCACATATAATTTCTTCAACATGTACTTCTACTCCATTGGGTGTATATTGTACACAGGTTTGTAAGTAACTCAGTAGGTCTCTTCCCAATAGGTTACATGGTACAGTGTCAGAGACAAGCAGCTTATGAAACATATTGTGGCTTCCAATTCCAATTTGTATGGGGGCGTTTCCTTGAGAGGGGTAGACTTTCCTCCCACTCCAACTGCTAGTGACCCAGATATAAGGGGGATGTCTTCTGATAGGCGGGACCTTTAAATTATAGTTCGGGCAGAGCCAGAATCAACTAAGTATGAAACTTCCTGATCTGTTAGTTGTGGAAAGCATAATGTTACAAAAGCATCTTTAAAATCCATCTCAGAGATGCACAACTTACTAGTCATTTTTCATCATCTCCCTCTTTCTTCTGCTTACATCTGTCAGGCAATCAGCATTTTCTAGGACTGAAACTAGGTGCGCTACCCAAAATAATACAAAATAGGAAAAGCTTAGCCTAAGGGTTAAACTATGACTGAATATGAATGGATGAACATTTGATAGAAAATAAAATCCATCAAGGGGCTAAATAATGTCCTTATATCGGAGGTTTCTTTGGGCACAAATTCTTCAATTAGAACAATGCTGTCTTCACCATATATCTTCATACATCATCAAAGATAAGAAAGGGCTGCTTACCAGATATGCTGGATCCCTATTACAGAGATCTTTCGGGCTCAAGTCAGTTGGCTCATCAGTCAGAAACAGCTGCTCCGGAATTCAAACAGGATTCCCTCCACATCAGGCAATTCAAGACACTGATACGGCAGCCAGAAATGTTCTCCTTGTATCCACTGCTCCGACAGGGCCGCTCGTGACATATGGTAAAGTATTACCAAGAGGAAAAGAGGAGCTTCATAGTGCAGTAGGTTAAAAATCCTTATATTCCATATGACGGACGACTGACATAAGCACAAGCAGAGCAAACACAGTTGCAAACGAAAGACACATAGCCGTGGCAGAAGCTAACCAGCTGGTATGTGGTGACGTCAGGTCCTCAGGCTCCACCCGACGCTGCGTTTCTCCGTAAGAGGCATAGACTGGGAGAGGAGGCTAGGGCTGGACGTCACACACCCCATTATATATACACCTCAGCAGGAGATTGACACCGGAAACGGGTTTGGGATCACTTCCCAAACAGTTCACAGTGTGGGCAGAACATGCAAACTGATATTTACTTAGTCAGCAATAGGGATGAGCTTCGTGTTCGAGTCGAACCCATGTTCGACTCGAATATCGTCTGTTTGACCATTCGTCGAATTGCGAACGATATGGGCCGTTCGCTCCAAATTCGTGTGGCGTGTCATGGCCCATAATTCACTGCGGCATCGCAGTGCATTGCTGGATGATGATTGGCCAAGCATGCACTATGACCCGCATGCTTGGCCAATCACAGCGCCATTAGTAGAGAGACCTGTAATTGGCTAAAGCCAGGGTGGCTTTGGCCAATTATGGCTCAGGCGGTTTAGAACACGCCCCACACTATATAAGGCTGCCTGCACGGCGGCCCTGTGTAGTGTGTTCCGGCGTGCTGAGAGATAGAGAGAGACAGTGTTATTTCATTTGAGTTAGATAGATTAGGCAGGGCAGTCAGTCAGTTAGCTGCACTTACAGTGTATTGTGTGTGTGTGTGTGTGTATGTATGTGTATATATATATATATGCATCCCAGGTGTTGTGTGTGTGTGTATATATATATATATATATATATATATATATATATATATATATATATACACTGTATTCAGTTTAGCTAGATCTGTTCCTGTTATCTTCCTACTGACAGGCAGGCTTGTCTTGTTACAGTATTTACAGCTACCTGAAGAAAATTGCTGGTGTTCTTTTGATCCTATTAGTACCACAGTTAGGCAGCTAGACTATTTACATTAGTGTAGTGCGTCCTCCTCACAGTGTTCAGCTAAAGCTACAAGTTAGTTTAGTGTGACCTCTGCACAGTGTTCAGCTAAAGCTACAAGTTAGTGTAGTGCATCCTCCTCACAGTGTTCAGCTAAAACTACAAGTTAGTGTAGTGCGACCTCTCCACAGTGTTCAGCTAAAGCTACAAGTTAGTGTAGTGCGTCCTCTGAACAGTGTTCATCTAAAGCTACAAGTTAGTGTAGTGCGCCCTCACAGTGCTCAGCTAAAGCTACAAGTTAGTGTAGTGTGACCTCTGCACAGTGTTCAGCTAAAGCTACAAGTTAGTGTAGTGCGAGCTCTGCACAGTGTTCAGCTAAAGCTACCTGTAGAAGGTTGGTGGTGTTTTCCTGATCCTATCACTACCGCAGGCAGCTAAATTATTTACACGTTAGTGTAGTGTGACCTCTGCACAGTGTTCAGCTAAAGCTACCTTTAGAAGGTTGGTGGTGTTCTCATGCTTTAGGCAGGCAGTTGATTTTGCTAGCTGCAGTATCAGAGTGTGTGTGTATGTGTGTGTGTTTGTGTGTATATATATATATATATATATATATATATATATATATATATATATATATATCCCAGCTTATAGTACCAAAGGGTGACTAACTTTCTTAGGTTATATAAGGCTGTGCCACATCCAATAAAGCATAAGAAACAAGAATACAGACTTGTGTGAAGAGTAAAAAATATATTTTTATTTATTTGAAAAATCTCATAATGTTAAAAACAAGCATTGTGGATATTTTGAACAACAAAACTGCATTACATAGTCAACATAATTCAGATATGGTAATGACCAGTGAAATTGTATGTAGGAACTCTTTTCAAGCCCGACGCGTTTCGGGGTACAAACTATTTCAATCCTTCTTCAGGGTCATGACAGATAAGAGAAATTCATCTAAACTGATTCAAAGAAATTATAATAGATCAATTGCCATATAAAATTTATCAGCAAATATCTACTTTTAGGTTAAATGATCAATTGATGATCACCTACCTGGAGTGTTTTGTTGTTTGTTCTGAGAGAGAGGTTTTAAAAAACCACATGAAAAAGCAAGACGTACTAGATGGGATGATGGTAGGGTGTGTTTTTTGTGGGTACAAGTGCTGTTCCTTAGATACTGCAATTGTCGTTAGGTGTTAATTGACAATGGTTCCCCAAAGGGAGGTATGTAGTTTCACCTACCCTTGCCCCTCCCGGACGCGTGCAGGCCAGAGCGATATACTGGGGCTACAAAAGGTGACCCTATGAATAAAGAAATCACATAAATTTCATAAGTAAAAAAGCCTTCTTTTGTTAGAAATAAAAATAATAAAAAATAATTCATGAGCGGGCTAGTAAGAAAAGTTGTTTAGATATATTATCGGTTGCTGATCATCCTAGGAATACTGTGGCCTATATCGTTATGATAGACATTTGTTTGAAATTTTATTAGGTGCTGTTATAAAGCCACTTTAGGGAGACATGTACTGTATACACAATGTAAAGAATTATTTAATACAAATTATAAATGGCTGGTAGTACAATTTTCATATATATTTAACTGGTACTGACTATTGAGCTATAATGGCATTGTTGGTATTTAGCTCCCATATGTACATAACCTTAGATGGATAATGAAAAAATAATAATAATGGTAATAGTAATAAATAAATAGGGGTAGAAAGATTTTAAGTAGTATGCACCAGCAAGTTTAGTATTGGGTCAGCAGTGTATGCATGCCCTGGTTTCGGAAAATAGTTCAGAAGAAATAGATAATGAATAATAAATATGATAAACCAATAATAATAGAAATAAATATAAAAGGGGGAAAGTGGGAAGATTTTAAGTAGTATGCATCAACAAGTTTTGTATTGAGCCAGCAATGTATATACACCCTGATTTCAAAAAGAAAAAAAAAAAAATAGTTGTAATTAGATGTCAGCAATGTTAGGAGAGCAGCAACTCTTAAGACGGTATTCGTATATAGTAAAAGTTAGCATAAAGGGATAGAGACGTAGCCCAATCCAGGGTTTAAATAACAAACAATAGAAATCGTCAATACCTTAGTTAGACAGTGTATAGGATTAGCCAAGCACACATCCCAGCATCCGGTCAGTAGAACGCCTTAGCTGGGAATGAGTGAAGCTAGAATATATGTCAGATGAGCTCCAATCAGCTGGCGCAGTAATCGCGCTCAGCTGTGTTGTGGAGTTCATCAGCTGGGAGACCTCGGAAAAGCCCCCTGAGACGTGGGTGCGCGGCACCGCCCCTACCGCGCATGCACGAGCGCAATTACGTTGGAGCGGCGTCGCGCACACCCATCCCACCGACACGGAATGCCCACTCCGGCTGACTGTGCATGTCCGCCGGAGTGGCAATATGGAGGTGGTAGGCGTGGATGTAACATCGCCTTGACAACCTCCTAAGACGCCGCCCAGGTGGAGAACCTGAGCGGCTTTCCGTGCCGGGCAACCGCTGGGGTCAGACGCACCCCGGAAGGGACAAGTATAGGCGAGCAAAGGGGAGATATTTACATTGTAAAAGCTTGTTTAAAGAATATAAAGAGGGTTGTAGCAGCTAATAAAAGATGCCAGCTCTCTACATGTTGTATATTGCAGGATCGTTAAGGAACAGCAAACCATGATTGTAAAATCATAAAAATGGATCAAACTATTTTCTTATACACACGTTATATGGATAGTTAAATTCCAGAGAACAAAAGAATCGCTCACAGTACCTATGGAGAGATGTACATGACCTTATTGATAAATATGTGACATTTTTCATGAACATTTACAGATGTTATATAACTGATTCCATGCCGACAGAAACTAACAGTGACTGTGGTTACATGAATCAGTTATATAAGGTTATAATGATGGATAATCATGTAGTAAGTATTATTTCGTGACATACATGAATTACAATGATTTATGTGAATATCAAGTAAGTACTGAGTCCTCCTTGACATAAGTCTATGTTTCATGATAAAGGGAGAGCAGACAGACCAATCTATACATTTGTTGACTCGAACAGGGTATACAGGCGAATAACAATGAATACGTTTTACATACAGGAGAAGTTTTTGTGGGAATACTATTGAATTGTCTGCATGAATACAGACATGTCCCCATGTGTCTTTTTTATCTGATTCATATCATCTCTAGTTTAACTAGACATATGCTAGGCCAAATAAGGGTATTATATGATTATTTAGTTTGCCTTTGTTAAGTTTACAGTTGTTTGTATTATTGGGGTCATGTGTGTAACACGACAGACGTGTCAAGAGTTTACAGCGTATAAACACAGTACAACATATAAAAATTATATATCATGATATTAAGTCGTAGTGAATGAGTGAAGGAGAAGAGAGAACAGTGAAAAAAAGAGAAACAAGTAACACCTTTTTCCTGTTTTTGGAAAACTCTGGGCAGGACCTGACATTTTTCTTTTAATGGTTCATTTTTCATTTTTCCATTCCCCCGGAGTTGAAGCCCTCAAGAAATGGTTTAAAACAGATGGCCTCATTTAGGCCTGGGGGCGAAGTGGCTTTTAATAAATAGATCCATTTTAGTTCTTTCTGGAGTAAAGTTTTATTCCAGTCGCCCCCTCTGGGGCTTGGGTGTACTCGATCCAAGATTAGGAACTTGATTTTGGGGAACTTACCCCCATGTACTAAGGACACGTGGCGACCAAGGGGAAGATCGGGGTCAGACGTTTGCATGGACACTATGTGTCTATAGGCTCTTTTCCAGAACTCTAATTTTGTCTTTCCTATGTAAAAACAACCGCAGTTGCACTGGAGCAGATAAACTACTCCAGTGGTTCTGCAGTTAGCGAGGTGTTTTGGGTACAGTTTTTTTCCATTAGGGAGGATGGGAATCTTTTGTGTGAGCATGTACCCGCAGTAGCGACAAGAGCCACATGCAAATGTTCCCTTGTATTTACAGTGTGTTCTTGTTGATTGAAACTCACTGCTTACAATTTTATCGCCAATAGATATGGCTCTCCTAAATGTAAACTGTGGTCTAATTGGCACGAAGTGGCCCAAGGCTGGATCCAGGGTCAGTAGGTGCCAGTATTTTTCAACTATTTTTCTAATTTGGCGATGTTGCTGATTATATGTTGTGATGATCCTTAATTGATTTGTTTTCTTTTGTTTGGTGGTTTGAAAAAGCGTATTTCTGGGTTTGCTCATTACTTTTTTAAAAGATTTTTTCAAAGATGTACGTGTATACCCTCCTGCCAGTAATCTATCTCGTAGGTTGGCTGCCTCCTTTAGAAATGTTTCATTGTCTGTACAATTACGTTTAATTCTGAGGTATTGTGAATAGGGTATGGAGTCAATGAGAGGTTGGGGATGGAAGCTGGCAGCGTGCAGTATGGTGTTTCCTGCCGTAGATTTTCTAAAGAGCTTGCTGGAGAGTTTACCTTGTTCGTCTTTATAGTCCTCTATGTCTAAAAACGTTATCTGATTTGTGTCAAAAGACATTGTAAATGTCAAATTGAAATAATTTTTGTTAATTCTTGAAAGGCACTGCTCGAGTACATCCAAGGGGCCATCCCAGACGACAAAAATGTTGTCTATGTAACGGTACCACCCCATAATATAGTTGGTATATTGAGTAAGGCTCTCATCCGAGAGAAAGGCCTTCTCCCACTCCCCCAGGTACAGGTTGGCATACGATGGGGCACAACATGTCCCCATCGCAACCCCCTGCACCTGGAGGTAGTGGGAGCCATTAAAGGTGAAGACGTTATGGGTGAGGATGTACTCGAGCAGTGCAACAATGAATTCATTGTATATTGGATCCAAACTCAGATTCTGTTGAAGTATATGTCTTATTGCTGCTAGTCCATGCTCGTGTGTAATTGAACTGTAGAGAGTTTCTACGTCAATTGTGACTAGGAGGGCTTCGTCCGCTACAAACAGTTGGTCCATAATTTGTAGGAAATGGCTTGTGTCCTTTACATAGGATGTTAATGAGGTTACAAAAGGCCTCAGATATTCGTCAATTAATTTGCTTGCATTGTCGCTGACTGAGCCAATGCCTGAAATGATTGGCCTGCCTGGTGGGTCTGTTAGGTTTTTATGCACTTTTGGAAGTGCGTAAAAAGTAGGGGTCCTGGGGAAATTGTTTCTAATGAAAGTCCAAGTAGATTTGTTAATTGTGTTGTTTAGAAATGCAGAATATATCCCAGCTTAGTGCAGCTACAGGCCATTAGTATGTCTGGAAGGCCAACAAGGAGAGGCAGACAGTCACAAGCCAATAAAAGAGGGCAAGCAGGCTCTGTGTCTAAAGGCAACGGTGCTGGTCGTGGAGACGGTGCTGGTCATGGAGACATGCTTGGCCTTTTTTTCGGCAGCTGGCCGTGTTGAGCCGCAACATGCGGAAGACTTGGTCGAGTGGATGACCAAGCCGTCCTCATCCTCCTCATCCTCCCTCACCCATGCTCAGGGTACTTTATCTGGCAAAGCAGCTGCCAACGCAGCCTCTTCCCTCGGCTCAATGGCATCAGTGACTCCTTCCCTAGCCCCACCATGTCCTCCTGAGGAGTCCCTCGAACTGTTTGACCACAGTGTTAGGTACATGCTCCAGGAGGATGCCCAGCATTTAGAAGGCTCTGATGATGATACTGAGCTAGATGAAGGCTATAACGTGAGCACAGACAGAGGGGGTGCCCAAGAGGGACAGCAATCTGGCAGCCAAGCTCCCTCTGCTGCAGCATGCTGCCAGGTTTGCTCCAGTGATGAGGAGGGAGGGGATGATGAGGTCACTGACTCAACGTGGGTGCCTGAGAGGAGGAGGCACATCACCAATGAGGCAGGGTGCCCTCCAGGGGCCAGCCTAAGGGCAGCACACTGACTGCATCACACCGCAAAGCTCCGCATGTGCAGGGCACTGCTGTCTCTGTGCATTATTCCAAAAGTTCTTTGATGTGGGTCTTTTTTGAGACGAGTGCATCAGATCGCACCGCTGCTATTTGCAACATATGTCTCAAGCGTATCTCGCGTGGCCAAAACATCTCCCGCTTGGGGACCACATGCTTGACCAGACATATGTTGACCTGCCATGCAGTTCATTGGCAAGCATAACTAAAAGACCCACCCCAAAGAACAAAGAGGACCTCTCCTTGCTCCTCATCAGCTGAGATCTCCAACCCCAGTATACCTTCAGTCCTCTCTGAGACCTGCACTGAGAGGAATGAAGGTGTAGAATTAGGTGTGCCACAGCCAAGTACTTGTGGGCAATCTGCTTTCGGTACACCAACGTCAGATTGTACCAGGCAAATTTCCCTGCCCCAGCTGCTGCACCGCCGAAAGAAGTTCGCTCCCAGCCACCCACATGCCCAGCGGTTGAATGCTAGCTTGGCAAAATTGCTAGCACTTCAACTGCTGCCTTTTCAGTTGTTAGACTCTGCCCCCTTCCGTGAGTTTGTGGAATGTGCGGTTCCTCAGTGGCAGGTACTCAAACACCACTTTTTCTCATGGAAGGCGATTCCGGCTCTCTACCGGCATGTGGAAGGCAATGTCTTAGCCTCGCTGGACAGGGTGTCAGCGGTAAGGTGCATATTACCTCTGACTCATGCTCCAACAGGCATGGACAGGGACGTTACCTAAGTTTCACTGCACATTGGGTGACTCTTCTGGCAGCTGAGAAGGATGCAGGACAAAGTGCAGTAGTGTTGGAGGTTGTTCCGCCACCACGCCTCCAAAATGCCACTACTAATGATTGTGACACACCTCTCTCTTCCACCCCCTCCTCTTCTTCTTTCTCCATGGCCTCTTCCTGTGCTTTGTCCTCGGAACCAGTGGTGCTCCTTAGCCGTTCAAAGGGTTACGCAAGTACGCAGGCCAAAAGATGCCATGCGGTGCTTGAGCTGGTGTGCTTGGGGGACAGGAGCCACACTGGGGCAGAGGTTCTGTC
The DNA here is from genome assembly GCF_042186555.1 of Aquarana catesbeiana. Taxonomy (NCBI): domain Eukaryota; kingdom Metazoa; phylum Chordata; class Amphibia; order Anura; family Ranidae; genus Aquarana; species Aquarana catesbeiana. Next base: position 389,179,354 of record NC_133326.1, read on the forward strand.
AGCTCTGCAGGGGCAGGTTCAGAGGTGGCTGACGTCACACCAACTTAAGGCAGGAATGGTTGTTTGCGACAATGGCACCAACCTCCTCTCCACCCTCCGACAGGGACAACTGACCCATGTGCCCTGTTTGGCTCTCGTCCTTAACTTGGTGGTGCAGCGGTTCCTGGGCAGGTACCCGGGCTTACAGGATGTCCTGAGGCAGGCCAGGAAAGTCTGTGTGCTTTTCTGCAGGTCATATAATGTCAGTGCTCGGCTAGCAGACCTCCAAAAGGAGTTTAACCTGCCCAAGAACCACCTAATCTGTGACATGCCCACCAGGTGGAACTCAACATTGGCCATTCTGCAGCGGCTGCACACGCAGCAGAGGGCCATCAATGAGTACCTGTGCGACTATGGCACCAGGACAGGGTCAGGGGAGCTTGTTTTTTTTTTTCCCACGCCAGTGGGCCATGATCAGGGATGCATGCACTGTCCTGTCACCATTTGAGGAGGCCACGAGGATGGTGAGCCGTGACCGTGCATGCATCAGTGACACTGTCCACCTGTTGGAGCACACACTGCGTGGAATAATGGACAGGGCACTTGAGGCAGAACAGAGGCAACAAGAGGAGGACTTCCTGAGCTCTCAAGGCCCCCTTTATCCAGACAGTGTTCCTGCATGCCCGCCGATCACACAGGAAGAGGACAAGGAGGAGGAGGAGGATTGTGTCAGTATGGAGGTGGAGCCTGGCACTCAGCATCAGCAGCAGTCTTTAAGGGATCATTTAGAGTCCCAAGAAACCCATGGACTTGTACGTGGCTGGGAGGAGGTGGCTGCAGATCATGTCATCCTTAGTGACCCGGACCGAATGCCTCAGCAAACCTACGCTGCATGGCCTCCCTGATCCTGCAAAGCCTGCGGAAGGATCCTCATATTCGTGGTATCAAGGAGAAGGACCAATACTGGCTGGCAACCCTCCTTGATCCATGTTACAAGAGTAAGGTTACGGACCTTATCTTGCCATCGCAGAGGGAGCAGAGGATGAAACATCTTCGGGAGGCCTTGCAGAAAGGTCTGTGCAACGCGTTCCCAGAGACTGGGAGGTTAAAAACTCCTGTTTCTGGACAACGTGTTGCTGAGGCTTCGATCAGTCAAAGAAGGAGCGGTGGAGAAGGTGGCCGTCTGACTGATGCGTTCAGACAATTTTTTTAGTCCGCAGCCCCATGGTATGATCGTTTCCAGCAACCTTCTCCAGCGTCTGTTTTACATGGTGCAGGAATACCTAGGGGCAAGATCTGGCTTGGACACCTTTCCCACCGAACATCCTCTGGGTTACTGGGTCTTGAGAATGGATCACTGGCCAGAGCTTGCACAGTATGCAATTGAGCTACTGGTCTGTCCTGCATCCAGCGTTCTTTCGGAACGCACATTCAGTGCTGCTGGAGGCTTTGTAACCAATCACAGGGTGCGTCTGTCCACCAACTCGGTCGATCGACTGACCTTCATAAAAACGAATCAGTCTTGGATCACCACCAGATACCAAACACCTGATGCTGATGTAACCGAATAAATTTTTTTGGAAATGTCAGATCCCTTCAAAAACTGCCTATGCTGATGCTGAGTGACTATCCTGTTATGCTGAGTAATTATCCTCTTCCTCCTCAATGATCATGCTGATAGCTTGTAAGGACAATTTTGGTTCTGGGCGCCGCCACCAGTGCCTAAGCCCCAATTTTTCAGCCCCTGTTTAACAGGGGCATGTAATTACAATTTTTGATGCAATACTTTGCAGCAGGGCTCGTTCCTGCGTTCCAACGAGAGTATCTGTGAGGACTTACATTGTTGTACCACCAGCACCACCACCAAAGGCCCAATTTTTCTGGCCCTGTTAAACAGGGGCATGTAATTACAATTCTTGATCTAATATTTCACAGCAGGGCCCATTTCTGCACCCACCAAGTGTAACTGTGAAGATTTACAGTGTTGTGGCACCACCACCACCATCACCAAAGGCCCTATTTTTCTGACCCTGTTCAACAGGGGCATGTAATTAAAATACTTCATCTAATATTTTCACAGCAGGGCCCTGTGAGGGCTTACAGTGTTGTGGCCACAACAACACCTAAGGCCTAAATTTCTACTGAGTATATAGGGCAGGCCCCTACTTTCAAACATCCAACTTAAAAATTACTCCTACTTGCAAACGGAAGGAGACAACAGGAAGTTAGATGAAATCTACCCCATAGGAAGGGAAATTCTCTCCTGTAAGAGTTAATATGGGAAAAACTTTTCTCCTTTACACTGATGCTTTATCACCAAACCTTGTTTCACTAAAAAACCCAAATTTTTAAAAAACATTTGTCATTGGGACAAAAAGTGAGGTGAAATCTTCTGAAGAGGAGCACAGACAGCAAATCAAATGTCACAGGGATGATAACCCTTCCCTATGTTTTCCAAAAAGCTTAAAAACAGATTTTTTGGCTGGAGCTACACTTTGAAAATGTACCAGTTCAAAATTACAAACAGATTCTACTTAACAACAAACCTACAGTACCTTTCTTGTTTGCACTGCCTGTATACTGCTGTTCAGGGTATATAGGGCCTGGGGGCCCCACACCTTTCCTTTTTTAATTTGGGTGCGGGGTTCCCCTTAATATCCATACAAGACCCAAAGGGCCTGGTAATGGACTTGCCGTTCGTCTCACTGATTTTCATCCATATTGCCAGGACACGACATTACATTAACCACTTGACGACCGCCTCACGCCGATGTACGTCGGCAAGGTGGCACGGACAGGCAGAATCACGTACATACACGTGATCTGCCTCCGCGGGCGGGGGGTCCTATCGGACCCCCCCGGTGCCCGAGGTGGTCGCAATTTGTTCCTGGGCGATCAGAGGTGAGGGGGAGGCCATCCATTCGTGGTCACCCCCTCCTGATCGCTCCCGGCGAATGAAAACGCTTCCTCTCCCTCTGTAATGTAAACAGAGGGAGAGGAAGTGATGTCATCCCTCCTCGAGCCGGTCTTTTCGATCCGGCGCCGAGCAGAGAAGACATCCAAGTAAGTGCACCAACACTACACTTCCAGTAGAACACGCCAGGCACACTTTTCACCCCCGATCACCCCCCTGTCACACTGACACCAATAGCAGTTTTATTTTATTTTTTTGCATTGGTGTCAGTTTGTGACAGTTATAAGTGTTAGGGCAGTTAGGTTAGCCCCCTTTAGGTCTAGGGTACCCCCCCTTAGGTCCAGGGTACCCCCCTAACCCCCCCTAATACAGGTTAACCCCTTGATCACCCCCCGTCGCCAGTGTCACTAAGTGATCGTTTTTCTGATCGCTGTATTAGTGACACAGGTGAGGCTAGTTAGGGAGGTTAGTATATAGGTTGGCTGTCAGTGTTTTATAGCGACAGGGCCCCCATATACTACCTACTAAAGGTTTTAACCCCCTGATTGCCCCCTAGTTAACCCTTTCACCAGCGATCACCGTATAAGTGTTACGGGTGACGCTGGTTAGTTTGTTTTTTATAGTTTATTATAATTTTAGGGCACCCGCCTTTTATTACCTTATAAAGGTTTAACCCCCTAATTGCCCGGCGGTGATATAAGTTACGTTTTTAGGGTCAGATAAGGTTTGCGTCACCCCAGGCAGCGCCAGGTTAGCGCCAGTACTGCTAACACCCACGCAAACAGCATACACCTCCCTTAGTGCTATAGTATCTGAGCAGATCGATATCTGATCCGATCAGATCTATACTAGCGTCCCCAGCAGTTTAGGGTTCCCATAAACAGAGTGTTAGCGGGATCAGCCCAGATACCTGCTAGCACCTGCGTTTTGCCCCTCAGCCCAGCCCTGCCCAGCCCACCCAAGTGCAGTATCGATCAATCCCTGACACTTACAAAACACTATGCACACATAACTGCAGCGTTCGCAGAGTCAGGCCTGATCCCTGCGATCGCTAACAGTCTTTTGGTAGCGTTTTGATACAGTCGCTGACAATCAGGAGCTTTTTTGCCTGTGAGTCTCACTAGTGTACCCCTAAATTTAGAGCCCAAAATGGCAAATCGAAGGTACACTAGTGAAGAGGCCTACACGTTTCTGAGCATGACAGCTAGTGAAGAGGAAGTCACTCATCTGTCAGATTCAGGCTCAGAATACGATCCTGTAGAGGACAACGGCTCCATGACAGATAGCTCTGACGACGGAGTTGTGGTCCCTGCCAAGGTCAGGCGTTCCAGACCCCAATCTTCTTCTTCTGTCCTTGAAGTGCAAGAATCGCAGGGCTCTCGTATGGAGCAGAGAAGTACTAGCGCTGCTATTCCTTCTGGTGAACTGGCAAGCACCAGCGTACACCCTGGTCGTACATCCAGCACTGCAGTATCACGTGGTGACGTGGCGAGTACCATAAGTGCAGTTCAAGCTGGCGAGGTGGCAAGCACAAGTAGTGTCCCGCTGCCACTAAGAAGACAAAGACAGGCCCGTCGTGCCCATAGTGCCCTTCCTGCTGCATTCGCCAATCCGAATTGGGAACCCACCACTTCTGCAGCACCCGTACTTCCCCCATTCACTGGCCAACCCGGAATTCAGGTGGAAACAGTTGATTTTACGCCACTGGATTTTTATTCACTGTTTTTCACCGAAGATCTCTATAGATCTATTGTGGACCAAAGCAATTAATACGCTGGTCAACACATCGCCGCTAATCCCCAGTCCTCCCTTGCCAGAGATTGGAGACCAATTACGGTCTCCGAATTTAAGATCTTTCTGGGCCTTTCCCTCAACATGGGCATAAATAAAAAGGGTAAGTTGCGGTCATATTGGTCCACTGACCCAATTTACCATATGCCCGTGTTCTCTGCTTCCATGGCCAGGGCACGATACGAGCAGATTTTGCGGTTCATGCACTTCAATGACAATGAACTCTGTCGTCCTCATGGAGACCCTGGATACGATCGGCTCTACAAAATTTGGCCCCTCGTAAACCACTTCAACCAACGTTTTGCAGACTTGTTTACTCCCCATCAAGTTGTCTGCGTTGATGAGACCCTGATTAAATTTTCTGGCCGCTTGTCATTCAAACAGTACCTTCCCATCAAGCGTGCCAGATACTGGGTCAAGATGTATAAGCTCTGTGACAGGGCCACAGGCTATACATGTAGTTTTATGGTTTACGAGGACAAAGATAGTCACGTAGAGCCGACAAACTGCCCTGACTACATAGGAAGCACTGGCAAGATAGTGTGGGACTTGGTGTCACCCTTATTCGGAAAGGGGTACCACTTGTACGTGGACAATTATTACACGAACGTGCCACTTTTTAGTCACTTGTTTGATCAGCAGATTGGAGCATGTGGCACCGTGCAACCTAATCGCTGGGGCTTTCCCCAGCGGCTTGTAGATTCCCGTCTTAGGCTGGGGGAGAGAGCCTGCTTGAAGTGTAATAACTTGCTCGCTATGAAGTGGAGGGATAAGAAGAATGTTTTCGTTCTCACCTCCCTTCATGCAGACACGACGACCCAAATTACTGGTGTTGTGGAGAAACCCCTCTGTGTCCACAAATATAACCAAAATATGGGAGGGGTGGACCTCAACGACCAGTTGTTGGCACCGTACCTAGTTGCCCGTAAGGCCAGACGCTGGTACAAAAAAGTGTCTGTTTATTTATTTCAATTGGCTTTGCTGAACGCTCATGTGCTATACAGAGCTTCAGGATGGACTGGATCCTTCCTTAAATTCCAGGAAGAGATCGTCAGAGCCCTTCTGTATCCAGACAGTGCTCCACCTCACCATCCCCAACCAAATGCAGTAGGCCGGCTGCATGAGAGGCATTTTCCTTATGCCCTCCCGAGTACCCCTACCCAACGAGCCCCCCAAAAAAGATGTCGTGTCTGTAGCAAGCGCGGATTTAGGCGTGACACCCGGTGTTATTGTCCCTCCTGTCCTGGCAATCCTGGTCTTTGCATGGGTGAATGTTTTGAACGCTACCATACACTAGATGAGTATTAGCGTAGGGTACAGCACTGCACAGACTAGGACACACTTTCACAGGGTCTCCCAAGATGCCATCGCATTTTGAGAGACCCAAACCTGGTACCAGTTACAAAAGTTAAAGTTACTAAAAAAAGTGTACAAAAAAAAAATAAATAAAAACACAAAAAAAATATAAAATAAAAAAAACAAAAATAGTTGTCGTTTTATTGTGCTCTCTCTCTATTCTCTCTCTATTGTTCTGCTCTTTTTTACTGTATTCTATTCTGCAATGTTTTATTGTTATTATGTTTTACCATGTTTGCTTTTCAGATATGCAATTTTTTTATACTTTACTGTTTACTGTGTTTTGTTGGTAACCATTTTATTGTTTTCGGGTACGCCATTCAGCTGCAGAGCGGATTTATTTATCTTGACAGCAACAGCGTTTGCTCCCACGATATATAAAGCCGTGACTCCAGCGCTGTCGGAGGTGATTTCACAACCACAGTTACATACTTCAGCATATATGCCGATATGCCGAAACGTGGGGGCAGCAGTGGGTGGAGGAGCGATTTGCTCCTGCCTTTTGCGGGAGGATGCCCCCATGCTTCGGCATATATAAATGGTGCATGTATGCCCATCATTAGAAGTGGGTGGATGAAGGGAGGTATTCTAATGGTGGGCATACCCACTGATCAATATCTTTTTTTCATGCAGCCCACAGGCTGCATGAAAAAAAAGTTGGCAATATATGCCCAACAAAGACCAGCAACGTACTGGTATGTTGCTGGACTTTGAGTGGTTTTACCAGAATGATGCCTGCAGGTTTAGGTCTTGGTATCATTCTTTTCAGCCAGCGGTCAGCTTTCATGTAAAAGCAATCCTAGCGGCTAATTAGCCTCTAGACTGCTTTTACAAGCAGTGGGAGGGAATGCCCCCCCGCACCGTCTTCCATGTTTTTCTCTGGCTCTCCTGTCCCAACAGGGAACCTGAAAATGCAGCCGGTGATTCATCCAGCTGACCATAGAGCTGATCAGAGACCAGAATGGCTCCAAACATCTCTATGGCCTAAGAAACCGGAAGCTACGAGCATTTCATGACTTAGATTTCGCCGGATGTAAACAGCGCCATTGGGAAATTGGGAAAGCATTTTATCACACCGATCTTGGTGTGGTCAGATGCTTTGAGGGCAGAGGAGAGATCTAGGGTCTAATAGACCCCAATTTTTTTTAAAAAGAGTACCTGTCACTACCTATTGCTATCATAGGGGATATTTACATTCCCTGAGATAACAATAAAAATGATTAAAAAACATAAAAATGAAAGGAACAGTTTAAAAATAAGATAAAAAAAAAAAAGAAAGAAAAAAAAAAAAGGCACCCCTGTCCCCCCCCCTGCTCTCGCGCAAAGACTAACGCAAGCGTCGGTCTGGCGTCAAATGTAAACAGCAATTGCACCATGCATGTGAGGTATCACCACGAAGGTCAGATCGAGGGCAGTAATTTTAGCAGTAGACCTCCTCTGTAAATCTAAAGTGTCACTAAATGATATATTGCTCAAACATGCCATGGGAATATGTGAAATTACACCCCAAAATAAATTCTGTTGCTTCTCCTGAGTACGGGGATACCACATGTGTGAGACTTTTTGGGAGCCTAGCTGCGTACGGGACCCCGAAAACCAAGCACCGCCTTCAGGCTTTCTAAGGGTGTAAATTTTTGATTTCACTCTTCACTGCCTATCACAGTTTCGGAGGCCATTGAATGCCCAGATGGCACAACCCCCCCCCCCCCCAAATGACCCCATTTTGGAAAATAGACACCCCAAGATATTTGCTGAGAGGTATAGTGAGTATTTTGCAGACCTCACTTTGTCACAAACTTTTGAAAATTGAAAAAAAAAAAAAAATACATTTTTCTTGTCTTTCTTCATTTTCAAAAACAAATGAGAGCTGCAAAATACTCACCATGCCTCTCAGCAAATAGCTTGGGGTTTCTACTTTCCAAAATGGGGTCATTTTGGGGGGTTTTGTGCTATCTTGGCATTTTATGGCCTTCGAAACTGTGATGGGTAGTGAGGAGTGAAATCAAAAATTTACGCCCTTGGAAATCCTGAAGGCGGTGATTGGATTTCTGGGCCCCATATGAAGCTAGGCTCCCAAAAACTCCCACACATGTGGTATCCCCATACTCAGGAGAAGCAGCAGAATATATTTTGGGGTGCAATTCCACATATGCCTGTGGCCTGTGTGAGAAATATATCATTTAGTGACAACTTTGTGCAAAAAAAAAAAAAAATTTGTCACTTTCCTGCAACTTGTGTCAAAATATAAAATATTCCATGGACTCAACATGCCTCTCAGCAAATAGCTTGTGGTGTCTACTTTCCAAAATGGGGTAATTTGGGGGGGTTTTGTGCCATCTTAGCATTTTTTGGCCTTCAAAACTGTGATAGGTAGTGAGGAGTGAAATCAAAAATGTACCCCCTTAGTAATCATGAAGGCAGTGCTTGGTTTTCGGGGCCCCGTACGCGGCTAGGCTCCCAAAAACTCCCACACATGTGGTATCCCCATACTCAGTAGAAGCAGCTAAATGTATTTTGGGGTGCAATTCCGCATACGCCCATGGCCTGTGTGAGCAAAATATCATTTAGTGACAACTTTGTGCAAAAAAAAAAAAAAATTTGTCACTTTCCTGCAACTTGTGTCAAAAAATAAAAGATTCCATGGACTCAACATGCCTCTCAGCAAATAGCTTGGGGTGTCTACTTTCCAAAATTGGGTCATTTGGGGGGGGGGGTTTGTGCCATCTGGGCATTTTATGACCTTCAAAACTGTGATAGGTAGTGAGGAGTGAAATCAAAAATTTATGCCCTTAGAAATCCTGAAGGCAGTGATTGGTTTTCGGGGCCCCGTATGCGGCTAGGCTCCCAAAAAGTCCCACACATGTGGTACTCCCGTACTCAGGAGAAGCAGCTGAATGTATTTTGGGGTGCAATTCCACATAGGCCCATGGCCTGTGTGAGCAATATATCATTTAGTGACAACTTTTTGTAAATAATTTTTTTTTGTCATTATTCAATCACTTGGGACAAAAAAAATAAATATTCAATGGGTTCAACATGCGTCTCAACAATTTCCTTGGGGTGTCTACTTTCCAAAATAGGGTCATTTGGGGGGGGTTTGTACCGCCCTGCCATTTTAGCACCTCAAGAAATGACATAGGCAGTCATAAACTAAAAGCTGTGTAAATTCCAGAAAATGTACCTTAGTTTGTAGACGCTATAACTTTTGCGCAAACCAATAAATATACGCGTCTTGACATTTTTTTTACCAAAGACATGTGGCCGAATACATTTTGGCCTAAATGTATGACTAAAATTGAGTTTATTGGATTTTTTTTATAACAAACAGTAGAAAATATCAATTTTTTTCAAAATTTTCGGTCTTTTTCCGTTTATAGCGCAAAAAATAAAAACGGCAGAGGTGATCAAATACCATCAAAAGAAAGCTCTATTTGTGGGAAGAAAAGGATGCAAATTTCGTTTGGGTACAGCATTGCATGGCCGCGCGATTAGCAGTTAAATCGATGCAGTGCCAAATTGGAAAAAGTCCTCTAGTCCTTAGGCAGCCAAATGGTCCGGGGCTGAAGTGGTTAAAGCCACAAGCAGTTTTAAATTACTTTTTTTCCTTTAAAAATTTCATTTTGTGCAGGGACTGTTCTAAGCACGGGAAACGTGCGCTACTTTACAGGCATACTATAGACACCCCCCAGGTACGATATTTAAAGGAATATTTCACTTTTTTTTTTACTTTAAGCATCATTAAAATCACTGCTCCCGAAAAAACCTCAGTTTTTAAAAGTTTTTTTTGCATTGATACATGTCCCCTGGGGCAGGACCCGGGTCCCCAAACCCTTTTTAGGACAATACCATGCAAATTAGCCTTTGAAATTAGCATTTTTGATTTCGAACGTTCGACTCCCATAGACGTCAATGGGGTTCTAATGTTCGCGCGAATTTTCGGTCCGTTCGCGGGTTCTGGTGCGAACCGAACCGGGGGGTGTTCGGCTCATCCCTAGTCAGCAACAAAGCATGGTATATACTAACAGAAACATGTCCCATTCATCATAGTAAAAACATATGTATATTACCAACATATCAGCTACATATTATGCAACATTTTAAAACATTTGAAATTTTTTTTTTTTTTATTAATATAAATAGAGAGAGAGAGAGAGAATATAACAGAATTGGGCACCCACACACATCAAGGTGTGTATCAATCTTGTCAATGCCCAATCCCCCATGCAACTTATCTTAAAAATATAATAAAAATAATATACGTATATAAAATATAAAGGGATATGAATATATAAAAAATGTAATGCATAAAAATGTGTCATGCCCAACTGTCTGCCCCGAAGGGAAGGGCATGTTGAAGATAATCATGACACATTGATACATGCTTATCATAAATACACTAATAAGGGGATAAGTTCTGCCACAATTATAGCAATTATAGCATTTCCTGGTTTCTTTTTGAGAAACAGCTCCTTGGCTATCATTTTGGGCTACAAAAGCATTCAGCCTTTTCTCTTTTCTTTCTTCTTCCTGAGCCTCAATGCTACTGCACACTTCTCTCAGCAAAGCCCATTCAAAACCTTTCCATTCCGGTTTCGTGGCCATCAACCATTTCCTTATTGCTTCTCTGAGTCCCATCACAACAGCATTCTTACAACCTATGGCGCGTTAGTGCGGTCAGCCAAATCCACTCCCACTATCTCTGCCATGTTCTGGATACGTTTAAAGTAATCAAAAACATCTTCAGACTTTTCTTGTCTCACATCCAGCAAACCACCTGACTTGTTCTGCGAGGGCCACTCATCTTCGTCTCAATATGGAAAGTTTCCCCTGCCTATTGGGTACATAATGGCATTGTCATTGTCAACTGCACTTTTCTGTGCAACCTTGTTTAAGTCAGCAGACCCAAGGACTAATTTCAGCAATTGAGCCATATCTGCCAAGCATAAATCCTGAGTTTCTTTCAATTTGTTAATTTCCTGCACAAAGACAGTTCTGTCTTTAGAAGGGTGTGGAATGTCCTTTGTAAGAGCATGCATCTCTCCTGGAGAAAAGGGCTGGTAACTTGTGCTTGTAATCATTGGTGATGGTACACCATCCTGTCCTTGTCTTGTATTAGTAATTATCCAAACAGGATAGGCACTGTATCTTAAGCCTAAATCATTTTCTTCCTGGGCAGCTATAACCTCTAGGTCCCTTATGGCCCCCCTATAAGGTCCTTGCCCAGCAGCATTAGGTGCAGGGTACGGCTGGTAACTTGGAGGAGAAAGAGGAGCTGAATAAGAGGGTTCTGTAGGACATGGGGGCACTGTGGGATGAGCTTGGGGTGGCCTTTTGGACAAAGGATAGGTCTTTGTCTCTCTCATATCATTTTGGTCACAATCACTGTCCTCATCCTCACTTTCTTCCTTAGCTTTCTTCCCCTTCCCTTTACCTTTGCCTCTCTTGCTTCGTCTAGAACTTGCATTGTCCCAGGACAAATGTAAAGCTTCAACCCTCTCTGACAGATTTCCTTCACATATCTCTCCATTTCTTAAACGTTTAGATAAAACTTGCATTGCCTGGTCTAATTCCTATTTGCTAGGCCCATCAGTGATATGACTTAGAAAAATCTTAACAGGTTCATGACTAGTCAAGGTTTCATCACGTTTCATACTTTCAAAAATCCAATACTGCACACATTTAATGCCCTTATCCAACTCAGCCAATCTGCCATGAAAATTAACATACACAGAGACCCAACTTTGGAAATCGTAAACTCCTTCAGTTGGAATTGGATCTGCTCTATTTTTAGTCCAGGCTTTAATAATTTTGGTGTCATTTCTGAACTACTGTCCATATCTGTCTGTCATTTCAGTCAATGGACTTAATTTACTTGTGCCATTTTTTTTAACCTCTCCCTCTATGCAGAGGTCCATGGGAGAACCGTGCTCCCATTCTTAGAGTCCTCACTCTCGAGTCTCTATCAATTTGTGGGTTGTCACCCAAAAATTTTATATATATATATCTCCGGGCTACACACAGTAGCCGTCAAATGGCACTTTTTACACTTGGCCACACAGGCCTGTCACGTAGTCACACACAGGCTACTATACCACTACAGTCCTCTGGGAAATCCTTCTCACAAGTCTCATAAATCTATTGACACCCCAAGCATAGAAACAAAACATCAACAATCCAGCAACAATGATTAGTATTGTCTCTGTTATTTCTGCAACAAGTGAAATAGAGGAGTTGTTTGGGTCAAACTGTGTAGCATTAACATTACTCTGGTTTGCATTCATTTTATCTCACCATCTCATCAAAAGAAAAAAACAAATACATTAGATGTCAGCCAATAGACTTCAGACACTGACTGGTTCTTGCCATGGTAGGCAGAATAAGTAAGAATAAAAGTTTCTTACCGTGGCCATTCTGGTTCTGCCCACCATGGGTTTTCCCGTCTCTCTGGTCGAAAGTCCACCAGTTCTGAATCCGAGCTCAGGCACCAGCTGTTAAATCCAATTTAGGGGTCTCAAAACAAGACAGATGATGAGATAGTGAGTCCAGATCTTAAGATAAGTATGTGCTTTTATTCACTACAGTGGAGAAATACAACACAGTTCTCGGCTACTATAAGTGAGAAAAGTGAAAGTGTTTCTGAGCTTACATCGGGATATATATATATATATATATATATATATATATATATATATATATATATACATATATATATATATATATATATACATACATACATACATATATATATATATATATATATATATATATATATATATATATAAGATATGGGTGTGTATTCTAGGCGTGATATAGGTGTGATCATATAGTTTAGTCCAATCCAAGTCCATATCTTGTTTGTAGCAAGGGAACAGTTAAATGGGTGTATACATCATGTGACTCTCAAAAAATGACAATTCAACAATATTTGATCGGTTCAGACTGGTTTTGATAAGTCATTTTTAGCAGCCTCCTGTGTTCTTATCAGCACCTTGTACCATTATATATCCTGTATTTTCATTTTCCAAGGAATTGAAACACAAGTGAGGGAGGCGGAAAAAAAAACCTCTTGAAAAGAAAATATAAAACAAGTGAATTACCAATTCATATAGTGATATTTTATCTCTCTCTATATATCTATATCTATATATCTCAACATTATTAGACCCCTAAAATGCTACTCAATGTCAAGTGGAGAGATATGGACAATAATTAGTAAGTCCCCCCTGGGAAGCAGGAAACCCAAAGGTGCATATTGATATTGGCATACTGTAGGTTTCCTCTCCCACATAATCAGCATAATTACTTTCCCACAATCATAACCTTTCGTGCCAGAACAAAATAGGGGGGTAAGGGAAACTAAAAAGAAAAAAAGGAGACAAACGTGAAAACTATTTTTGAAAGGCGTCGGGGGGGGGGGGGGAACAAGTAAAAACATTTCTTCCCTGCTGACAAACAGAAAAAACCTTTGTGGAGGACTATATAGTCCAATGCTCTAGTATTCCAAATGAACCGTTATGCCCCGTACACACGGTTGGATTTTCCAATGAAAAATGTCCGATCGGAAATGTTGAAATGTTGTCGGAAATTCGGACCGTGTGTGGGCTCCATCGGACATTTTCCATCGGATTTTCCGACACACAAAGTTGGACAGCAGGAGATAAAATTTTCCGACAACAAAATCCGATCGCGTCAATTCCGACCGTGTGTGGCCTGTTCCGACGCACAAAGTGCCACGCATGCTCAGAAGAAATTCCGAGACGGGACAGCTCGTTCTGGTAAACTTAGCGTTCGCAATGGATACAGCACTTTCGTCACGCTGCAATGTTAAAAATGGTTTAATACAGCGCACTCTCTTCTTCTTTATAATGTGACAAGAATTAAGTCGTTTTGCTGCTCATATTCACACACACTTCTCACAAACTTTTATTTGTGTTTTTTTAGTGGGATTCCCTGAATATATTGTTATTAGTTGTCACATCTGACAGTTTTATATTATATATTTTTTTTTTTTTTTTGGATTTTCAGCCTTTTTTTTTCTTTAATGTTTTGATTTTTTCCAAGGCTGATCTTTGTTCAATGTTATTTTTATTTTTACTCCAGAATATTTTTGGGTGTGTTTTGTGTGTCAAGTTACCCCAACACCATTGATATCTTTTATTATTTAATCTCAAGGAGATTGTTTGTTGTTGGTGTCCCTTGTTCATTTCACATTGTATATTTGAAATGTACCTGAATCCTTACAAACAAACTGTCCTTTTTGAAGTAAAACACATAGGAGAGTATAATTCCAAACAAAAATCCTTTATTAAGGGATCAGAACCAAACAAAGAGGAAGGCAACACTGGATCAACAGGAGAAATTAGCGAAGCCTGGGACCCCCACGGCAGACATCAATTCTTCAACATCAAAATTGGTGGACTGAGGAGTCCATATGAAAGGGAGGGCAGTCTGGTCCAGAATTCGCAGAGATCCGGATAGCAGCAGATGACATCTGTGTCCCCAGGCTGTGGTACCACAAGAGGCTGCATCTTTTGGCCGCCCAGACTGAACCCAGGGCAATCACTGTCTGGTCTTCCTTCCACGCTTCCTTCCGGGCTGTGGCTGTGCAGTTGGAGATCTGGCAGGAGGAGGAGGAGGACCTGGAGGAGGAGGAGGACTAGGAGGACCTGGAGGAGGACTGGGGGGACCTGGAGGAGAAGGAGGAGGAGGACCTGGAGGAGGAGGAGGACTAGGAGGACCTGGAGGAGGACTGGAGGGACCTGGAGGAGAAGGAGGAGGAGGAGGAGGACCTGCAGGAGGAGGAGGAGGACCATCCCAAAGGTGTGTCTGAGGTGTCATTTGGCCCCTCATACCTTTCTCAAGAGCCTCCAATATGAGGGCCTCACACATGACTTGTTGGCCCTCCTCCATCCTCTGCATTTTATATGCAATGAAGGCAGCAATGTTCTCCTCCATGGTGTGGGGTGCTCCCAGGACCTCTGTAGCCCTCCAAAAGAATCCTATAGCAGCCTCCTCTAGGGCACTCCTCCTACTGCCACTTTCTCTTTTCAGGGGGGGTGGAGGGACCTGCAGATCAGCCAGCCGGCTCGGCCCGGCCACCTCCTGGCTGAGACATCCCTGTGTATGAAAAAGGGACATGGTTGTAATGTTTTGCATCATCAATCACAATCCTAAATTAGTACTCCCAACTAACATCTAGTTAACGTCATTGATTGGACAAGCAGAAATATTTTGAGGAATGCTATACCTGGCTCAATCTGGGCTCCTCCACATGTGGCCTGGAAGGCCCAGGTTGGGCGTCAGAAGCCTCAGCCGGGGGGAAGGAAGCGTGGGAGGAAGACTGGAGAGGGATGGCCTGGGTTCAGTCTGGCCTGCCATAAAATGCAGCCTGTCGTAGTACAACAACCTGGGGACATAGATGTCATCTGCTGCTCCGGATCTCTGCGAATCCTGGACTTTCTTGCGCTCCCTTAGATATGTGCTCCTCAGGCAACCAATTAATATCTTTAAATAGGTGATGTCTGCCATGGGGATCACCTGCGTCACAATTTCACACAATTGCACCAGTGCTGCCTTCCTCTTTGTTTGGTTCTTGAAATGGGGGTGTTTAATCTCCCACAGACAGGGCAGCTCCCATAACATATCTATGAATACTGACATGAAGTCATTATCTTTGAGTAGCATATCCATGTTCACTGCAAGACACAACACAAGACAAAGCCTAATGTCAGACAAAACTCTCCTAATCTTGTTACAATATAGGCCTCAATCTAGAAGCAGTATAGGCACAAGTTTGTCTCTTACCTTCGTTCTTACGATCGGCGCGTCCAATGCTCCTTCCTCCGCTCACAGATCGTACGTAATACGCACGCGTGTTACGCTTTATACACACTGCGCATGCGTGTAACTCCGCCCGCCCCTGACGTTCTTTCTGGTCTATTCTCCGCCCCTTTTAGTTTGGCGCAGTGGGTGAAGAGCACATGGCGGAGTTAGAACAGGTGCATGCTAATTCTAGCAACGAGGAGGAGGAGGAGGAAAGCCCGGATCCGGACACGTCCCGATCCAGAAGGAGACGTTTTAAGGCCACAAATATGTCCTTTGGGGAGATGTTGGAGATGGACATCATGAAGAAGTCCGACTATGACGGAAAGTATGGGCCTTACCCCAACCTCAACATCAGAAAGGCCAAGATCATGGCGAAAGTGGTCAAAAGCCTTCACAGGAATTTCGGGGTACGAAGATCTAAAGATCAGCTCAGGAAACGGTGGTCGGACCTGAAGTTGAAAGAGCCAGAGCAGTACCGAAAGATCCGGAGAGTGCTGCAAAAAAGTAAGTAGTTGTGCTGTGTTCGTATTCTTTCTGTCTTTATTACGTTCGTGCTGCTCCATATGCTTTGATTAATTGTAACGTTTAAAAGGGCAACTTTAATGTTCATGGGCCCATTATTCGTTCGTATCAAACATTTTTCTTTCGGCCTCTAGAACACCATTGTTTAGGCCATATGCATTTTCCTACATCTTTTTTGGGCCTACTTGGATGCCAAATATTTGTTTGTGTAGATGGGTTTGTTACTAGAATAAAATGCAAACTAGATTGTGTGTAAGGAGAGGACACTGAGCAGCTGTTTTCACATCTGGACACTGGAGCACTAGTGTGGGACACAAGAACACCATTTTTATTAGGGGGCCACACAGGTGCTCCAGTGTATACTATAGGGGGGTCTCCATCTGTGAAGCTTGTACTAAACAGGTAAAGTATTGCAGCTTGACAAAGGGCAATAAAAAAAATACATCTTGGAACTGGCTAAAATAGACAATTGTACCCCACTTCCAAGCAATGTTTCCTATTTCTAGTTCTGCCATCAAATATCTGTGTGCTAATTATACCATTTTTGTTTTACATAGGGGAGAAAAGACTCGGAGGACACCCCTCATCCGAGGAGACCAGAGACCCCCCACCTCTAGAAGAAGGGGAACTTACACCAACACAAGCTGAGCAGGAGGAAGAAGAAGACGTGGTGGAGATTGGCACCACAACAGGTGAGTGTCTGCGACCACAGGCTCAGGTAAAAGAAATGGATGGTGGCAGATTTTTGAGACCTGTTTTTTTTTTCTTTATCTCTTTTTAGGTGTTCGTGATGTGAGGGATAGAGAACGCTTTACTTCAGAAAGTGCCCAGATCCTGATCGGGGAGATCATGGGGTGTAATGCCGAACTGCAAAACATCCAGCAAAAAATCCATGATGTTATTAAAAAAAAATAATAACATCATTGATGTTTTGGGGCGAAATTAAAACCCCACAAAATCACTTTTTGTATTGTGGTTCAATCTTTTAAATTTTTTGGAAATGTTTTGAAAAGCCAAATTTGGAGGATGCACACAGTGTGCCAACATATGCTATCTGCCATCACAGGAGATCAATGGACGCGTTTTGGGGGTGCAACCCCTTCCTCAATTATAAAGTCGCGTTGAGAAAGGGCTTGCTCCCCCAAAACACGTCCCTTGATCCCCCCTGATGGCAGATAGCACATGTTGACATTGGTAAATTTGTGTGCATCTTCCAAATTTGGCTTTTCCAGGGGTGATTTCCCCCCATCTGAACGCTATATCAAACCCAGTTCCTAAATACTGATGTCTGATATAGTCTTCAGGTTTTACCTAATGTGAACTTTGTAAGTTCAAGTTTTTTGGCTTTCTTGTTGGTTTTACACAGGCCTGTTTTATCTGAAATGGACATTTCAATTTTTGATAATGCTACTGCAAAAATTGTTATACAACAAACATGTTGGTTTGTTTTAAAAACCTTTGGTAAATGCACATGTGATTGTGCAGGTATAAAAAAGTGGCTTACTCAAGAATGTGTGGATTATTGTCTCAACACTACAACACTTTTGGGGTGATGTAATAGCTGTTTTATGCAAAAGTGGGGGTTATTTCCTAAGGGCAAATCCTCTTTGTACTACAAGTGCAGTTTCAGTGCAGTTTCAGTGCAGTTGCAAGTGCACTTGAGGTGAAATGTGTTTTTGCATTTAGGAAATACCAGCCAACAGTGCTTTGTATAAGGTTACCCAATCACGACATTTTCTGCACTCAAAACATTTCTGTCAGGGTCAGCTAAAACAAACACAAGCAGTAAATGTCCACAAAGATTTTCTTTTTTTTTTTTTATTTTAAAAAGGCTTCACATATTGTCTGGCATATTGATAGCCCCCCTACCCGCAAAGAACTCCAGGTAGCGTAATCGGACATCACGGGCACTCAGGGAGGGCAAGCCAGGACGGCCACTTTCAAGCACCGTCAGTGTGGTTTGATGTAGGATTCCGGCCTCAGGCCCAACTGAGCCAGCATAGTTGGCCGAATGTTTCCGTAAAAAGTTATGGAGAACACAGCACGCAAGTATTATATGGTTCAGTTTATACTCTGCCATATGGATAGGTGTCAGAAATAGGCGGAACCGGCTGGCCAGGATTCCAAATGTGTTCTCCACCACTTTTCGGGCTCTGGCCAGCCGGTAATTAAAAACCCTCTGTTCCGGGGTGAGGGTCCTCATCGGGAATGGCCGCATCAGGTGGTCCCCAGCGCAAATGCTTCATCAGCAACGAACACAAATGGGAGTCCTTCCACATTGTCCTCTGGAGCTGGCAAGTCCAAGCTGCCATTCTGGAGACGCCTGTAGAACTCCGTCTGGGCGATGACTCCACCATCGGACATCCGGCCATTCTTCCCCACGTCCACATACAAGAAGTCGTAATTAGCCGACACCACCGCCAACATCACTATACTATTAAACCCCTTGTAATTATAATAGTACGACCCCGAGTTGGGTGGTGGGACGATGTGGACGTGTTTCCCATCAATTGCCCCTCCACAGTTAGGAAAGTCCCACCGCTGGGCAAAGTGGGAGGCCACAGTCTGCCATTCCTGTGGCATGGAAGGAAACTGTTGAGGAAAAAACAATAAACATTACTATTTTTACTCTGAAACATGGCAAGCAGATTAGACACAAACATTATGGGGCAACCTCCAGATAGCATTTATTAAGGGGAATTTAACAAGGCCAAAGTATAAGGTACACCTATCATATCCCCCCCCCCCCCCCCTCATGGGCCATTTCTAACATTATGGGGTGTGTGGAAATCTTGGACAGGTAACCCTCTTCACTTCATTGAGAGATGAATGCCTAAATAATGGGTCTTACTTGGAACAGCCCCTCCTTAGTTACACTATTGGCAGCCCACTGGACAGGTAAGAAGTGTCATAATACAAAGATATAAATACACACTGTACACATTTGAGGACATTTGGACATTCTGCTATTACCTATCAAGATAATAATAGGATACAAAAACTTTAAACAGTACCATTGGAAAGTATACAGGCAGGGCCTTGCACTACATGCTTTGGGTAATTCAGCCATAAATCTGACCACAAAAGAGATGGGTATAGTGTGTATGGGTTTGGCAAAGTCAGCAGATGATTGAGGATAGAGAATTGGGATCAGCTGACTTAGCAGTTGGGGGAGGGAGGGTTACTAAAAATTATTTGGGGACACCACAAAAAAAAGCCTCTGGCACTCTGCCTGAATTTAAATCAAAAATAACATTACCAAACATTTTAGGGGGTGTTTGGGGTAAAGCACTACTATAGAGCTGATAAAATACATTGTTAAGTGACTACATCATGTGAATATAGGGGCAGGAGACACCATGCTGGGGAGGTTATTGAAGGGCAAATATGTATGAAGGACTTAAAATAATAATTACATAAAAATCCAGCATGCATGAGGACAAAGGGGACATTCACAGCATATTACAAGCATGGTAATTAGGGAATGAGGAAAGAAATACAATATATTATCAAACATTAAAGACAATAAAATGTGATATAAAAGGATAAAAATCTTACCTTCATATACTCCTTCTGCAGGACCTGTATGATGGCAGAACAGGTCTCTGGGATGATGATACCCAGAGCCTGGGGGAAGATGCCTGTCGAGAACTTGAGGTCCTGCAGACTTCTCCCTGTGGCCAAATACCGCAAGGTAGCGACCAACCTCTGCTCCGGAGTGATGGCTTGCCTCATGCAGGTATCCTGCCTGCTGATATAGGGGGTCAGCGAAGCCAACAAACGGTGAAATATGGGGTCCGTCATCCTGAGAAAGTTCCTGAAATCATCAGGATTATTCTCACGGATCTCACGGAGCAAAGGCATATGACAGAACTGGTCACGCTGAAGCAACCAATTCTTGGTCCATGAACTCCTCCCCACCCTGTTCATGGACTGGACTTATGTCAAGGTCAGGACCCCAACACCAAGCCCCCGCACAGCACGAACCCTATGAGGAGTACGCATACGAAACATGGCTAGAAAATGGTCGGCTGCTCAGAACGAAGTAACAGAACGCACTGAAGAACAGCAAGGCCTGTGAAGAGCGACCTGAAAAACAGCAACGAGCAGGCAAGATCACACAGAAAACTCTGATATGAACTGACTGCACGCACTGAAGAGCAGATACAAACCCACAAGCACAAACTGAACGGCAGAAAATGATCTGAAAGCCACGAGTCTGAAAAAGCGCGAATCGTCTCTCACCAAACTTTTACTAACATGAGATTAGCAAAAGGAGCCCAAAGGGTGCCGCGCTTGGTTCTGAACCGGCCTTTTCTAGTCTCGTCGTATGTGGTGTACGTGACCGCGTGGTTGGCGATTGGAAATTCCGACAACTTTGTGCGACCGTGTGTAGGCAAAACTTTGAGCCAACATCCGTCGGAAAAAATCCTAGGATTTTGTTGTCGGAATGTCCGAACAAAGTCCGACCGTGTGTACGCCCTATTAGAGTTCAATGCAGGCAATCTCAACAGGGCCTGAGGTCTGGATGTCCAATCTCTTGTAGGTTACCGAAGACCCACAGACCAGGCCTGTGAAAATGTAGAGCAGGGGGTCGATCAAACGGGCGCAACGAGACTTGGAAGCCATCTTGCGACACATTTTGTTGCATAGTAAAAAGGTGAGGGATGGGAAAGTCAGCAGCATACTGTAGTCACTATAATGGATGCTCCTTTCTGGACGAGAAGTCGGCTAGGGAGTCAGATGTTAGCCTCAGTGTTGTAGCTCTCAAAGCTCCTGGCATTGTCGTCTACGATCTCGTTGGGGAGAACAAGTGGCCCAGATCGGTGAAGGACAAGGTGTAGAAGGCTATCTGGGCAGGTGCTCTGGTGCTAAAAGTCCCAACTTAACCAGCAATTCTTTGAAATTTTGTAACGTGGTGACCGTATAGGTAGTACCATTGTGGGGGACTTGTAACTTAAAGGGGAAGCCCATCGATAACCAATTCTGGCTGACTGTAGTACTGTGGTGACTTCTTTCAGATTCCTGCATTTCTCCAATGTGGTGGGAGAGAGATCAGGATAGATCTGGACCCTGTTCCCGTCCAGTTGTATATTGGGGGTGTTGCGGGATGCTCTTAGGATATCCTCTTTAATGAGATAATCCTTGAGACAAGGCACGCTGTCCCTCGGTGGTTTGTTGTCTGGAGGCTTGGGGCACAAGTTGTCTGCATTGATGAGTCCTTGATTAAGTTTTCTGGCCGCTTGTCTATCAAACAGTATCTTCCCAGCAAGCGTGCCAGATATGGGGTCAAGATGACCCCATGTGACAGGGCAACAGGCTATACATATAGTTTATATGGTTTACCAGGGAAAAGATAGTCACGTAGAGCCGGAGAACTGCCCAGACTACATAGGGAGCGCTGGTAAATTTATGTGGGACTTGGTGTCACCCTTATTCGGAAAGGGGTACCACTTGTACGTGGACAATTTTTACACAAGCGTACCACTTTTTAGTCACTTATTTGATTATGGAATTGGCGCATGTGGCACCGTGCGATCTAATCGCCGGTGTTTCCCCCATTGGCTTGTAGGGGGGGAGAGCCTGCTTGAAGTGTAATAATTTGTTAGCTGTGAAGTGGAGGGATTCACGGTATGTTTTCGTTCTGTCCTCCCCTCATGCAGATACGACAGTCCAAATTTCTACGGCAACTGGTGTTGTGGAGAAACCCCTCTGTGTCCATGAATACAACCTTAATATGGGAGGGGTGGACCTCAATGACCAGTTATTGGCGCCGTACCTAATTGCCCATAAGGCCAGATGCTGGTACAAAAAAGTGTCTGTATATTTATTTCAATTGGCTCTGCTGAACGCTTTTGTACTGTAAAAAGCTTCAGGACAGACTGGATCCTTCCTTAAATTCCAGGAAGAGATCGTCAAAGCCCTTCTGTTTCCAGACGGTGCATTGGCCCACCTTCCAAACGCAAATGCAGTGAGTCGGCTGCATGAGAGGCATTTTCCGTATGTCATCCCTGGTACCCCTACCCAAAGAACACCCCAAAGATGTCGTGCCTGCAGAAAATGTAAATTTAGAAAAAAAAAACACACACACACAAAAAATCTATTGTTCTCTCTCTTATGTTCGCTCTCTACTGTCCGCTCTATTGTTCGCTCACTATTGTTCTATATCTATTGTGCTCTCTCTGTTTTATTTTTACAATGTTTTATTGTATTTGCTTTGCAGGCATGGTATGTTATACTGTAATGTTACTTTGTTTTATTGTTAACCTCTTGTTAGCATGTACGCCATTCAGCTGCAGCATGGGTTTATTTATTCTGACAGCAACAGCGTTTGCTCCCATGATACGTAAAGCCGTGACTCCAGCGATGTCAGAGGTGATTTCACCACCACAGTTAAAAAAAAGAGCATATGGTATCTCACAAAAGTGAGTACACCCCTCACATTTTTGTAAATATTTAATTATATCTTTTCATGTGACAACACTGAAGAAATTACACTTTTCTACAATGTAAAGTAGTGAGTGTACAGCTTGTATAACAGTGTAAATTTGCTGTCCCCTCAAAAAAACTCAACACACAGCCATTAATGTCTAAACTGCTGGCAACAAAAGTGATTACACTCCTGAGTGAAAATGTCCAAATTGGTCCCAAAAATACATTCTGTTGCTTCTCCTGAGTACAGGGATACCACACGTGTGAGACTTTTTGGGAGCCTAACCGCGCACAGGACCCCGAAAACCAATCACCAGCTTCAGGCTTTCCATGGGCGTAAATTTTTGATTTCACTCCTCACTGCCTATCATAGTTTCGGAGGCCATGAAATGCCCAGATAGCACAAACCCCCCCAAATTACCCCATTTTGGAGAGTAGACACCCCAAGCTATTTGCTGAGAGGCATGTTGAGTATTTTGCAGATCTCGCTTTTTGTCGCAACGTTTTGAAAATTGAAAAAAGAAAAAAAAATTATTTTCTTTCTTTATTTTCAAAAACAAATTAAAGCTGCAAAATACTCACCATGCCTCTTAGCAAATACCTTGGGGTGTCTATTTTCCAAAATGGGGTCATTTGGGGGGGTTTTGTGCTATCTGGACATTTGAGGCCCTCCGTAACTGTGATACGTAGTGAGGAGTAAAATCATAATTTTACTCCCTTAGAAAGCCTGAAGGTGGTGATTGGTTTTCGGGGTCCTGTACACAGCTAGGCTCCCAAAAAGTCTCACACATGTGGTATCACCATACTCAGGAGAAGCAGCAGAGTGCATTTTGGGGTGTAATTCCACATATGCCCATGGCATGTTTGAGCAATATATCATTTAGTGACAACTTTGTGCAAAAAAAAAAAAAAAAAAGTTTATTATTTCCCGCAGCTTGTGCCAAAATATAAAATATTCCATTGATTCAACATGCCTCTCAGCAAATAGCTTGGGGTGTCTACTTTCCAATATGCAGTCATTTGGGGGGTTTTGTGCTATCTTGGCATTTTAAGGCCTTTGAAACTGTGATATATAGTAAGGAGTAAAATCAAAAATTTACGCCCTTAGAAAGCCTGAAGGTGGTGATTGGATTTCGAGGTCCTGTACACTGCTAGGCTCCCAAAAAGTCTCACACGTGTTGTATAGCTGTACTCAGGAGAAGCAGCAGAATGTATTTTGGGGTGTAATTCCACAAATGCCCATGGCATATTTGAGCAATAGATCATTTAGTGACAACTTTGTGCAAAAAAAAAAAAGTTTGTCATATTCCCGCAACTTGTGGCAAAATATAAAATAATCCATGGACTCAAGATGCCTCTCAGCAAATAGTTTTGGTGTCTACTTTCCAAAATGGGGTCATTTGGGGGGGGGGTTTTGTGCTATCTGGGCATTTTATGGCCTTCGAAACTGTGATAGGTAGTGAGGAGTGAAATCAAAAATGTACGCCCTTAGAAATCCTGAAGGTGGTGATTGGTTTTCGGGGTCCTGTACGCGGCTAGGCTATCAAAAAGTCTCACACATGAGGTATCCTCATACTCAGGAGATGCAGCAGAATGTATTTTGGGGTGTAATTCCACGTATAACCATGAAATGTGTGAGCAATATATCATTTAGTGACAACTTTGTGTAATTTTTTTTTTGTTGTCATTTTTCAATCACTCCTGACAAAAAATAAAATATTCAATGGGCTCAACATGCCTCTTAGCAATTTCCTTGGGGTGTCTACTTTCCAAAATGGGGTCGTTTGGGGGGGGCTTGTACTGCCCTGCCATTTTAGCACCTCAAGAAATGAGATAGTCATGAGGCAGTCATAAACTAAAAGCTGCCTAATTCCAGAAAATGTACCCTAGTTTGTAGTACGCTATAACTTTTGCGCAAACCAATAAATGTACGCTTATTGCCATTTTTTTACCAAAGACATGTGGCTGAATACATTTTGGCCTAAATGAATGACTAAAATTGAGTTTATTGGATTTTTCTTCTAACAAAAAATAGAAAATATCATTTTTTTTCTACATTTTCTGTCTTTTTCCATTTATATCGCAAAAAATAAAAATCGCAGAGGCAATCAAATACAATCAAAATAAATCTCTATTTGGGGGGGGGGGGGAAAGACGCAAATTTTGTTTGGGTACAACATTGCATGACCGGGAAATTACCTGTTAAAGCAGCGCAGTGCCAAATTGTAAAATGTGCTCTGGTCGTTGAGCAGCCTAGTCTTTCGGGGCTGATGTGGTTAAAAAAAAAAAAAACATGAGAGTTTAATAACCCTTTAAAAGAGGTAAATAGCACACTCTTGTAGAAACTAAAAATACATGTTTGAATCAAAGAAGTATTTAGGGTTGGAAAAAGTCTCCTAGGTGAAAGCCATTTTCACATAATGATATTAATATATTGCTTGTATGCTCCAACTACCCAGTGTTTAACTCTTTAGTGATTTATTAACTACATCATGGCTGGCCTTACCTTATACACCCAGTGACAGGTGCAACAACATAATATATAATAAATGCATAAATGTTCTCATGAGCACAATTGTTGTACACAGTATAAAGCAGATAAGGTTTTGAAATAACATTCATTCACCAATCTCCTTCTGCAGTGAACAAATCCACAGCAGCTCAGTCCTCAACCCTTCTAGTTCAATACTTTAGTGCCCAGTGACAGGAGCAATATTTTAGCCTGTGAAATATCAAAAGGCATTTAATATCTACCTAGACAATTGGTTTCTCAATAAAGTGGATCTAAAGTGATTCTAAAGATGTATTTGTTTTTTTTTTAATAACAAACATGTCGCACTTACCTGCTCTCAAAGCAGCCCCAATCCTCTTCTTCTCAGGTCCCCTGATCCTGGCTCTCCCTCTTGACCAGTTGCCCCAATAGCAAGCTGCTTGCTATGAGGGCGCTGGTGCGTGCTAGCCCTGTAGCCGCTCTATGCATCCATAAGACACATAAATCCGCGGCTCGGCCTGCCCCATCCCCCACTCTATCCTCATTGACTCACTGGCTGTCATTGACCTGTGTCTCAGGCAATGAGGAGAGAGAGACCTGGGACATCCGAGTGCACATCACTGGTTTGAGAGCGGACTCAGGTGAGTAGTAAGGCTGTGGGGGGGGAGCAGCACACGGAAGTTTTTTACCTTAATTCATAGAATAAACCTTCAGCCATCACAACCATTTTAACCATGGGGTGGAGAAGAAGCTAAGGTAAAGAGGTAAAGCTGCAACATAAGTGGCAGTGCCCTTTTAATAGTATTGGTCTGGGTTCACACTGGAACACGCAGTGGCTCAAAGCAGGAGTCCAGTGCATCTCCATTCACCATTTCAGGTCCGATTTCAGCCAGAATTTTGGGCTGAATTTGGACCTGAAACAGACCAAAAGACCCACAGGACTCCTGTGCAATTCACACCTGAGCCACTGCGGAGATGTGTGAATTGGCTCCATAGAGAGG
Organism: Aquarana catesbeiana; assembly: GCF_042186555.1. NCBI lineage: Eukaryota > Metazoa > Chordata > Amphibia > Anura > Ranidae > Aquarana > Aquarana catesbeiana. Next base: position 389,205,665 of record NC_133326.1, read on the forward strand.
TTAGTATGTACAGGAGAGGAGTGCGGAGTGTATGGTGGTGGGTAGTATGTACAGGAGAGGAGTGCAGAGTGTATGGCGGTTCGTAGTATGTACTGGAGAGGAGAGCAGAGTGTATGGAGGTGGGTAGTATGTACAGGAGAAGAGTGCAGAGTGTATGGTGGTGGGTAGTATGTAGAGGAGAGGAGTGTGGAGTGTATGGCGGTGGATAGTATCTACAGGAGAGGAGTGCGGAGTGTATGGCGGTGGGTAGTATGTACATGAGAGCAGTTAGTGCAGGGAGAGGAGTGCAATACCACCTCCTGATAGTCTGTCAGCCACTGCTATACCACCTTGGTGGTGGGGCACTCCGAAGGATGTAAGGGGGCACTCTGGAATCACTCAGATAGTACCTCCAGAAGTCCCCCTGCAGAGAGTCCTGAGGAATGATGGCCATTATGCTGTGATCAGCTGTGATTGGACGCAGCTGATCACATGATAAAGAGCCTACATCAGAGGCTCTTTACTAAGAACGGTGATGCGGTGTGTCAGTCTGACACACCACACCAACAATCTCTGCACTGTGCTCCGCCGCGGGCGGGCGATCGCGGCTTATCCTGCTGGACGTCATATGACGCCCAGTCAGATGCAGTGCTGCATAGAACCCAATCAACTTCCAGGAATGTTTAAGAACAGAAAAAGGTCAAAGATTCTTCATTATAGCAATTTTACACATGAATGGTGAGACATAGGAGAGGCTGCACATTTAGAACTCGCTTGACCTTGTATTCTCCTACCTATGCTCTCCATGCAACTTCTCAAACAATTCTTTTCCTCTCTCCGACCGCCACCTTATTAGTTTCTCTCTCCCCTTGTCTTCCACCACCTTTCCCTCCAATCGCCTAACCATCACCTGTAGAAACTTTCGCAACTTCAACTCCTCTCTCCTCTATTCTGCTACTGACCACCTCTATGACAAAATCTCTCCCCTGTCCTGCCCCAACCAAGCCACGTCCATCTACAATAAATCACTGTCCTCCACCTTGGACAAGCTCGCTCCCCTCACTACATGCAGAATCAGGCCTCGACCCCCTACAACCCTGGCAAACAGATGACACTAAAATTCTCAAAAAACGTAGTCCTGCTCTTGAGTGTCTGTGGCACAAGACTAAGTCTCTCAAAGACTTCAACCAATACAAATCTGCCCTCCAAAAATACTATTCTTTCCTCCACACTGCCAAGCAAACCTATTTTACAACTCTTATTAACACCTTCTCATCCAATCCCCGTAAACTCTTCTCTACCTTCAACTCTCTACTTTGTCCTCCATCGCCTCCACCCACTGACTTACTCACTACCCAGGAAATCACTAATCACTTCAAAAACAAGATTGATACAATCCGTGATGAAATCTCCATTCTACAGGTGTCTCCCCCAGCTAAGACCCCATGTCAACAGGTACAACTGACACTCCCCCTATTCAAATCTGCTACTACAGACAAAGTTGCTAAACTCCTTTCTATCGCCCACCTAACCACCTGTCCCCTGGACCCTATTCCCTCTCAAATGCTACGGTCACCCTCTGACCCCATCCTACACTCTCTAACCCACATCTTCAATCTCTCCCTCACCTCTGGCATCTTCCCCGATGCTCTAAAACATGCACTGATCACCCCCATACTCAAAAAGCCGTCCTTGGACCCTACCAATCTTAACAACCTACGCCCTATCTCCTTTCTCCCCTTTTTCTCTAAACTCCTTGAATGCCTGGTTTACAACCAACTGAGTGACCACCTCATTAAAAACAACCTTCTTGATCCCCTTCAGTCTGGATTTCGCCCTCAACACTCCACAGAAACTGCTCTTTTAAAACTCACAAATGACCTACTAACTGCAAAAACCAACGGACACTATTCTGTACTCCTACTTCTGGATATTTCAGCTGCCTTTGACACGGTTGACCACCCCCTCCTCAAAAAAAAACTTTACTTCCTCGGTCTCTGTGACTGTGCTCTTCAGTGGCTCTCATCCTACCTATCCCAACGCACCTTCAGTGTCACTTAGAATTCTACTTCCACCACTCCTCTTCCCTTCTCTGTCGGGGTCCCCCAAGGTTCTGTTCTTGGACCTCTTTTATTTTCAATCTACACCTCTTCCCTGGGTCAGTTGATAGCCTCTCACGGCTTTCAATATCATTTCTATGCCTGATGACACACAAATCTATCTCTCCACCCCTCAACTCACTCCATCAGTCTCCTCACGCATCACTAACTTACTAACCAACATATCTGTATGGATGTCACACCACTTCCTCAAACTCAACTTGTCCAAAACCGAGCTTATAATATTTCCTCCCCCACGTGCCCCTTCCCCTGACTTCTCTGTCAAGAGCAATGGCAAAACCATCCACCCGTCCCCACATGCCAGGGTGCTAGGTGTTATCCTGGATTCTGAACTCTCCTTTCGGCCCCACATCCAATCACTTTCCAAAGCTTGCCGCCTCAACCTCCGCAACATCTCTAAACTACGTCCCTTTCTAACCAGTGAAACCACAAAGCTCCTGATTCACTCCCTGGTTATCTCTCGCCTTGACTACTGCAACTCACTCCTCATTGGCTTACCTTTAAATAGACTATCCCCCCTTCAGTCCATAATGAATGCTGCTGCCAGACTCATCCACCTTACAAACCGCTCAGTGTCTGCTACCCCTCTCTGCCAATCCCTCCATTGGCTACCACGCGCCCAACAAATTAAATTCAAAATACTAACAATAAGTTACAAAGCCATCCACAACTCTACCCCCAGCTACATCACTAACCTAGTTTCAAAATACCAATCTAATCCCCATCTCCGTTCCTCCCAAGACCTCCTGCTCTCTAGCTCCCTCATCACCTCCTCCCATATCCGCCTCCAGGACTTCTCCCGAGCCTCACCTATCCTCTGGAATTCCCTACCCCAATCTGTCAGACTGTCTCCAAATTTATCCACTTTTAGGCGATCCCCGAAAACTTTCCTCTTCAGAGAAGCCTATCCTGCCTCCATCTAACAACTGCACTATTTTCTCCATTAGCTCATCCCCCACAGCTATTACCCTTTTGTATAACTTGACCCTCCCTCCTAGATTGTAAGCTCTAACGAGCAGGGCCCTTCTGATTCCTCCTGTATTGAATTGTATTGTACTTGTACTGTCTGCCCTAATGTTGTAAAGCGCTGCGTAAACTGTCGGCGCTATATAAATCCTGTATAATAATAATAATAATAAAAAGAGTAGGAGGCCATATAAGAAATGAGCAATAAACAAAAAACTCAACAAGCTTGCAGTTTTTTTGTCAAAGCTTAAATGAACAGGCTAAAGGTAGAAGCTGATTGGCTACCATACACAGCTGCAGCATATTTTGCACTCTCCAGTTTTAGTAGATCAACACTACTGCATACAAAAAACACACACTTCAGGATTTCCCTCACTTTTGCAAGGTCAACATTGTTTTTGAAAGGATACTGGCTGCAGTGTGGAATAGGAGTTATGCTAAAACAAAGAGGGACGTGTTCTCTGGAGCTGTGATAACTCCCCATGTGATCTAGAAGTGAAGACTCTTCCCTGAAGAGGACATACACATTCCTCCTGGTCATGAGGGAAGGAGATGATGCTATGAATAATTATATTGCAATGTGTACACTAATTACCGACTCCCAAAGACCAATGAGGGATTGATGTTACAACCTTGTTTTACTTCATTCAAGCATGTGCTTAAAGGGGTTGTAAACCCTCGTATTTTTTCACCTTAATGCATGCTATACATTAAGGTGAAATCCTATGCATTAAGGTAAAAAAAACTTCTGACAGTGACCGGCCCCCCAGCCCCCCCATTTTACTCACCTGAGCTATTCATTCCCTCAGCGGAGACGCACTCTTCCCCTCTGCCCGGGGTTCTTGTCTCTTGATTGGATAGATTGATAGCAGCGCAGCCATTGGCTCCTGCTGCTGTCAATCAAATCCAATGACGTGGGCTCCGGGGGGCGGGGCCGAGTAATACATTCTGCGGCTATGGACGCTGAATGGTGGACTCGGGAGCACGCCCGCAAGGTAACCCCCGGGAGAGTGCTTCTCCCACGGGGTTTATTGATGTGAGGAGGAGCTGCCAGAGCCACCTGCGGACCCCAGAAGACGATGACCGGGGGCCACTTTGTGCCAAACCAACTGCACAGTGGAGGTAAGTATTATAAGTGTTATTTAAAAAGAAGAAAAAAAAATGAGGGTTTACAAACCCTTTAATATCTGGATGTTATTTAAAGAAATATATTTCTAGTCACAGTAAAGTTGGGATGAATCACTATAATAAGTCATAACTCTAATTCACTTGTTTAGACAACTGTAAACAACAGGCTTTACATCACTGCAGCAAACAGAGTCTGAAAATGAAAACATGGGCCTAATGCTCCATTTGCTAACTTGCAAAAGGAATGTCAAATTAGAAATAGCATATTTACCTGATAAAAAAATATACATTTCTTATTTTAAAGTATATCTAAAGCCCAAAAAAATTGGATAGAGTATGGCAGGGTTAAAGCCATCATTGGAGAGATCTTTCTTTTTTCTGCATGCTAAGGAAAGGGGCTCTTTCTAGTGTGGGATCCCCATTTAGGCTTTACTGTGAGCAGGAGCATGTTCTCTTTGGACTTCTGGCTCCAGCAATAGAGGCTTCCACCCTCTCATATGTGTTAACCACTTGCCTACTGGGCACTTTTTCATAGCATGTTATAAAATCAATTTTTCTCCTTCACTGATGTGCGCTGATAGGCTGCACTGATGGGCATTGATGGGCACTGATAGGCTGCACTGATGGGCACTGATGAGGCGGCACTGGTGGGAACTTATGAGGCAGCACTAATGGGCAATGATGGGTGGAACTGGTGGGCACTGATAGGCAGCAGTGATAGGCGGCACTGATTGGCAGCACTGTTGGGCACAGATTGGCAGCTCTGTCATCTCTGTCTCTGTCGTGATGCCAAATCCGACATGTTTCACCAGGGACTCTGGTTTTTTCAAGGATGAAAAAACCAGAGTCCCTGGTGAAACATGTCGGATTTGGCATCACGGCAGAGATGCTCTATGCGTCGTGGATGACATATTTCATCACGGCTGTGCATGTGCAGTTGATTGCCTGAAGCCAGCGGTGACTACATTGGCTGATGCAAACGGATGGTGGCCCAGAGGACTTGACACTTATATAGTGCTGACAGCAAACTGCTCACTGGAGCCCCACGAACCCCGCTCAACAAACGGAGCATACAGAACAGCACATACAGCCCCCCGGACCGGACAAAGATAGTACAGGACTGTGACTTATATAGTGCTGAAGCAAACTGCTCACTGGAGCTCCATAGACCCCACTCAACAAACGGAGCATACAGGACGGCACATACAGCCCCCCGGACCGGAGAAAGATAGTACAGGACTGTGACTTATATAGTGCTGACAGCAAACTGCTCACTGGAGCCCCACGGACCCCGCTCAACAAATGGAGCATACAGGACGGCACATACAGCCCCCCAGACCGGAGAAAGATAGTACAGGACTGTGATTATATCGCTCCATAAATGGTTGGGTGAGAGGACCATAGGTCCTTTAACTGCCTCCTTTTACTTTGCATCCTGCTTTTTGTTACTTCTCAGCCAGTATTAGAGCTGCACAATTAATCGTTAAAAAATCGTGATCTCGATTCACCTCCCCTGACGATCTCTCCTGCTGAGTTTGCCGATTCTTTTATATAAACAAGTGGAGAGATTATCTGCTCACTCAGCTGTCAAAAGAAAACATCCAGGCAGTCTGCCAAGTTTAGAACTTGAAACATAGTATCTAACTTCCTTCTTAGATCAAAGAGATAAACTTCTCTGTGTAAACAAATAACCTGGGCAATCTGCCAAGCTTTAAACAACGTGTAAATGCAGGAAGTTTAACCACTTAAAGGCTAAATCTTTTTCTGATACTTCTTTCTTAAAGCGGGGGTCCACCTATCTATCGTTTTTTTTTTTTTTTTGAGTTCATTCACAAACTTTTCTTCTCAGCATTACATACTCACATATTGTGTGTAATATGTCTGCCTGTGTCAGATTTCGTCAGAAAGAATAACTTATATTATTCACTGCAGGCGGTTTCCATCCTCATTGTGGGCATTTGAAGCCCACAAGCATTTATTTCCTGGATGCGGTGAATGCTGTGCTCCCAGCATTCACCGCTCGTTCCCGCACATGCTCAGTATCCTGGGAAGCCTGAGACTAGCTCCCAGGAGACTGTGCGGAGTCTGGGAGAGGCTAGAAACACGCCTACTCCCACGGGAGGAGAACCAGGAAGTGCAAAGAAGAATAGAAAAATAAAAGGTAATTACTGCGATTTAAATTTTTTTAAACGGCATGTCAGCATCTAGGCAAGCATACCCTCCAAAGACATGCTGGTAGGTTAATTGGATCCTGTCTAAATTGGCCCTAGTATGTATGAATGTGAGTTAGGGACCTTAGATTGTAAGCTCCTTGAGGGTGTAGGGACTGATGTGAATGTATATGTAAAGCGCTGCGTAAATTGACGGCGCTATATAAGTACCTGAAATAAATAAATAAAAATAAAATAAAAATAGGCAAGGAAGAGAATACATACAGATATTGTTCAAAATTTGGGTGGAACCCCGCTTTAAGTTAAAATCAATATTTTTTGTTAAAAAAAAATTACTTGGAACCCCCAAACATTAGAGATTTTATATATATATATATATATATATATATATATATATATATATATATATATATATATATATATTTTTTTTTTTTTAGCAGAGACCCTAGGGGAAAAAATGGCAATTGCTGCAATATTTTATGTCACACTGTATTTGCCCAGCGGTCTTTCAAATGCAATTTTTTGGGAAAAAATACACTTCAATAAATAAAAAAAAAAAGAAACCGTAAAGTTAGCACAAGTTTTTTTGTTTTAATGTGAAAGATGATGTTACACCGCGAGAGTCGTGATCTATCCTCTAAGCAAAAAAATCGTGATTCTCATTTTAGCCAGAATCGTGCAGCTCTAGCCAGTATTAGCAAACTTCATAAACAACGTCATTGAGCCATTGTTTTTCCAACAGTTAGACCTTGTGAATACATGCAATTCCATTCTGGGAAACTGTATTTCTGTCTTTGGACTGGATACTAACTGTGGACTATAATCACCTCTCCACACTGACAGCTATGTCTTGTTACAACTCTAATTTATGCTGTCTCTGTGGGACTAGCAACTTGACTCAATCAACTACCCTCTAAACAGGGGTCTTTTGTTAAAAGGGTTTATACTTGAATACAGTGACTGGACGGACTTTGTTATGTATGGTGCATGTCACTGAAATTATTAGTCTGATCCACAAATATTACTTAATCCCAATAACAATAGCCTTGTTACAGGTGTGTGCATGCATGGTTGAAGCGTGATGCAGCTGCTCTTAAACAGACAACGTTGTCTATTTTTAATATGATCTTGGTGTTGGTGGTGGGTACCTGGTCTTGGCCCCTTTTGTATTAAATAGATTTTTTCTAATAAAATTTATCCCTTATTAAGCAGCATGGTCCGCCTGTGTCTCTTCTCAGTGGGACCCTTTCCCCTGAAAATTTTTTTTTTTCTCTATAGTATTTTAGGCACAGAGACCGCACTTATTATTACTGGTGAGCCTTCAAATTTTGGGACATCACACAGGTATATTGAACACCTAGTGTTATGTTTACTAATAGTGAGTATTGATCTCCAACTAATTTTTTTATATCAGTTGTATTGCTGCCTAGGTCTCTGCTGGCAAGATACACTGTCTTTATTTGTTCTTGTGACCATTGTCATTGGAACTAAGAGTGAGATTCAAAATTTTGAGTTGTCACCAGAACAGAGGGGAAATCTTTTAATGTGGATATTTTTCCATTGGTGACATCTAGAAGGGATTTTCCTCAGTTTGGAAACTGACTTCCTATTTTGTCTATAGGTCAGAAAAGTAAAAAAAAAAAAAAGAAACTGAGTATGTATCAGGGTAAAAATTGTGATTTTCAGTTTGGATTTTGTAAAAGTACTGTAACTTCTAGGTAAGCTGTAGAATCATTACCTATAAGAATGTACAAGCAAATGAATGTTCTGAAGATATGGTAGCATTTCTAGTGCAATGATTCAATTTTTTTAAGTTCTTACATGAGCATAACTTATTTAAAAAAATGCCTTTCTTTAGTTGAATGGAATAATCAGGGCAAAACAAATATTAGAAACCATAAGCTACTTTAACTGAAAAAGTGTTCCATGGGATGAAGAAACTGAGAAGGCAAGAACTCATTCAAGAAGCCAAAAGTTCTGAGTGGGTGTCAGGTGACTTCCAAAATTATGACATCAGAATTTTAGCGAAGCCAAGAGATGAATCAGTGTCCTGAAACCAATAATAAAATGCCGATCCCAGGTGAACTAAATAAAATGTTTCAGTAGCGAAATCAAAATTATCAGGAGACATCATTTATTACATACGGTATTTATAGACGATATGATGTAACTGCTTGATGGTTTAAAGCAAAGGATGGGAAAATGGTAAAAGCCTAATTTGTGAGTGTTGTCAGCCCCAGACAATTATAGAACTGGTCTCTATCTGATTTAGGTAACTAGTGCACTCTTTAGCCCTAAGCCAAATTATTTCTGGAAAATGCCAGAAAATGAAAAGGAGTCAAGACTATGCAGAACAATGAATTGGTGGAGTAGTATTTGTTAAAAATGTCAATCTTACCAGTGGTGGGGCCACCACATAGACTGTGGTAATTATCATAGATTTTTTTATATATATATTTAAAAAATAAAGCCGCACAAAAACACTAGAAGGACTGCAGTGACACCTCAGCTACACTTGGGTAAACGTGTTTCTAATAGCAAAGTGAGCACATTTTTGATGTTTTGATTATTTTGCGTTTACAAACTGAAAAAACAGTGTTAATTTATGCTTTTCTAGAAAGTTAGTACTGTATGTCATTCTAGCTTAGTTTTATCTTGTGGGCTATGAATAGTATACCAAATACGCCCACCGTAGTTGATGGCACATCTGGTGAATAAGGAGCACAAAGAGAAGGCACACTGGGTTCCATTCACAAAAACAGATAGCATGCGGTATTTAGGTATTTTCCCAAATAATGTAATCCGACCCTGAAAATGTCAATTCGATATTGCTTTGTGCGCTATTTAATGCATAAAGCAAAAATGCTCAGTAAATACCGCATAAAACAGGAGGTAAAGTCAATTTACAAAGGAAATAAATGCATTAAGTAATTAGTGGCCCCGGCATGCGATAGTTAAGGAACTGGCAGCTGACAGCATCCTTAACAACCAGTAAACTACATGGTTTTTAAGGAGCAGGCGGTCATTGTGTCATTAACAACCAATAAGTCATCAGCTGTCAGCAGGGTTCCATGTTGACAGCTAAATGTAAATAAAATAATTGCTGCCATTTAAAAATTGCTGAAAAAAAAGGCATGGGGTCCGCCCGCCAGAATTTAAGGCTAACCCAAAATGTTTTTTAAAATGGCGTGGGGTCCCCCCCAAAATCCATTCCAGACCCTTATCTGAGCATGCAGCTGGTCAGGAAAAATTGCCTGAACCATAACAGGCCACATGCTCCAAAGCACCTTGTCCACAGGTTGATGAGGACAAGGGTGTCTTCCCCACAACCCTGGCTAATAGTTGTGAAAATTTTTGACAAGTCCTATTAAAAAACAAAATTTGTTGCCAATTAAAAATTTTGAAAAAAAGGCTTGGGGTCCGCCCGCCAGAATTTAAGGCTAACCCTGTGCCAAAATGTTTTTTAAAATGGTGTAGGGTCCCCACCAAAATCCATTCCAGACCCTTATCTGAGCATGCAGCTGGTCAGGAAAAGGGGCCTGAACCATAACAGGCCACATGCCCCAAAGCACCTTGTCCACAGATTGATGAGGACAAGGGTGTCTTCCCCACAACCCTGGCTGATAGTTGTGGAAATTTTTGACAAGTCCTATTAAAAAACAATAATAAAAAAATTGTCCCCCGGTGTAAATCCAGCGTCAATCACTATGAATACTGGCCGCTTCCCAGAAGAAAAAAAAAAGGTCCTCACCCGAAAAAGGCTTCCACCGACTGACTCTCCCCATTAAATAAACTAAGGGACAGGGCCACCCAGCGATCTAACTGGGGGACCCTGCCCCCTTGTGACTCCATCTACCCAGCATGCCTTGGAATAGAATTAGGCATGAAATGACAGGAATAGAACTAGGCATATAAGTGCTCACAGCCACTGCTGGATCAGAACATTCATCAATGGTTTAACACACACATTGTCCCTTGCGTAGCTCCTACTTTAAATTCATAGAAAGCCTTGTCTCAGCTCAGTCATTAAGCATAAAGGTATGATACATATAAAACATTGCAGCTATGAGTTCAATCATGTTTGTGATTGGAGCAAACTCTGACTATTCTGCCTTCCTTATTTTGAGGTACTCAGGCATCAAGCCTTAGCCAAACAGCTGGTTCTGGGGTGGCTACCTATATTCTACGTACAGAAGCATGACCTCAAGACCAGGGCCAGACTTACCATAGGGCTTGACTGGGCTCAAGCCCATGGGCCCCGCTCAATAGGGGGCCCCGCGGACCCCAGCCGCGTGTACTCGGCTAGTTCCACTCACAGTCACGCCTAGTCCCTCCCTATGATGGACATAACACAGGGACTGGATGTGACTGTGAGCGGAGCTAGCCGAGTAGACTCGGCTAGCTCCAGCGGCGGCGCTCGGCTCCGCTCACAGTCACGTTCAGTCCCGCCATTGCACCTGTGTTATGTCCATCATAGGGTGGGACTGGGCGAGACTGCGAGAGGAGCCGAGAAAAGCCGGCAGGAGCCAAGATACACAGGACCGGCTCTGTGTATCTCGGCGGCACCATATTTAAACTGCAGTGACACTGACAAGTCACTGCAGTTTAACTGCAGCCTGGGCAAGGATGCAAATGACACGGACAAGGCTGCAGATGGACACTGATAAGGCTGCAGATGGAGGCTGCAAGGCTGCAAATGACACTGACAAGGCTGCAATGTCACTGGGCAAGGCTGCAAATGACACTGACAAGGCTGCAATGTCACTGGGCAAGGCTGCAAATGACACTGACAAGGCTGCAATGTCACTGGGCAAGGCTGCAAATGACACTGACAAGGCTGCAAATGACACTGGACAAGCATGCAGATGGATGCTGTGCAAGGTTGCATTGATGAGCATTTAAATGTAAGTTTTTTTCCTTAAATAGTTTTTTCCTTAAAATTCCTTAAACTCTTATCTTGAGGTTTGCTGATTGGTTATTGGCAGTTACGTAGTGCCTTGTTTACTGCCATTGAGAAAACCTGTCTGCATTAGACAGTGATGTAATGGCGGACAAACGGTATCAGAGTGGCGCGCTTAAAAGAAAACTAAAGGTTTAAAGTAATGTATAGAGAGTAGGGCCCGAAAATGACTCAAGCCCAGGGGCCCCCACCACCCTAAGTCCTGCCCTGCTCAAGACCCTCGCGTGGATAAAGGATTTGTTTTATCAGTCATGCAGATCAGCTCACTGGTTTACACAATGCCTTGTGACTTTTTTTTTGTATGTAACAACTTTGTAGAAGTTGTTGTAATTTACCTTTAAAATCTTTTAATGTGGTATTATGTTGGACCACTTAACAAGCATTTTCTTTTTTTGCTTCATTGTGTTCATTGTTTAATTGTTGATTAGTGCCATAATTGCACTTAGTTTTTACTACAAAAACAGCCGAAAACTCTAGTTTATCTGTTTCTCTCTGTTCTCTATTAATGTTCCCTAGAGAGACAACTTTTTCAGTGGAATGCTCTCCTTAGGCCCTTCTAGGTTTTGTTAGTGCAAAGTTGTGTACTGTACTGGGGGATGCATTATGTTCATACGTTAATGTTAAACTCCAGGCGAACAGTTAATTACACAGCTGTAATACACATAAAGGAGCAGTTTTAACATTTTTTTTACGTTCTGTTTATCCAGTTTTGAGAGTTATACAGGTTTATCATACAGTACAGCCCTGTCTAGTAGAGCAGAAGACCTAATTTTTCTCTGCTACAGTTTATGAACACTAACATGTCTTCTCCCCACAGAGCTGTATTAATTTGTGTATTTTTTTAGATACCTGGAGTTCAGCTATATGGAAATGATATTTTAATTTATGATGAGGAATTGGCATTTTATTAAGATTTTTTTTATTTTATTTAGGTGAGACCCACCCCTCTTATTTTAACAAAGAGACCACTTTGTTAGGTTCATAAAGTAGCTGATTGTTAGGAATATATTATTCGCAATCCCCTTTTTAGCATGTACACTTGAAAATGTATTCCAAATAAACCACACCCTTTAACCCTTTAAGCCAACTATCGTTAGTGTAAAAGGTGCCAGTTGGTTGTGAGCAAAATTGTGATGTAGAAACATACTTTCACAAACACTCTCTGAAAAGTACACAATAATGTGCATTGTTCTTTTCTTTTTTGCACTATATTAAGTAATCCAAAAAATATGGAAACACATACTGTAACAAGCCTACTCTTGATAATAATAATAATAAAAAAAAAGTTGACCACCTCAAAACACTGTATCCATTAAAACCCAGCAATCCAGTAATATGCAATGCAGATGTTTGTTGTACAATGCATTTTTTGTTTTATTTTCATTTGAAACACATATTGTTCATTCAGATAGCATCCCCAGTTGGCCACCTTTAGCATTTCACCATCAGATGAGATCACTTCCAGTAAATGCCTAAAGTAATAGGAAAAACATCTGCCTGTGCTGTATTTAAATGCATCATCGGCCTGGAGGTCTTTTGCACACACACAATAAAAGGAGGAACGGTGTGGATATCATTCCATTCCTTCAGAGGACAGGCCTGGGTATGGTGGTTTGTCAGTGGAAACATTTTAATAAAAATAGATGTACTATTTAATCATCATGTGCAGGTTTTGTAGGCATAAAAACTGATCTTTGCATGTACAGTGAACACATTTTTTTAAAAAAGACCAATCCAATAACCACAAAGCATCCACAGTTTGTACTGCTGTTTCACAGCCTTGTGTTACAAACCTGGCTTAAATTTTCCCTGGGCTCGCTCTGAACCTACGTATGGATTTTGTATCATCTTGCTTCATTTTGGTTACCCACATAATTTAAAAAATACTGGTAGATCAATTTGGCTTATGCCCAAATATGTTTTATGATTATTGTAGGAATAATAAAACCACTCCAATACAGCAACTAATGTGAAGTATCTATGCCATCTGATAAATGCTACAAAATAATTGGCCCATATTCAAATGAAAAGAGTAATAGTGACTAAATAAATGCAATTATTAATTAATTAATTATTAATTTTTATCATATTTTTCTATGATTGTCTACTACTAAATAATTACTTCTTTTATGTTTTATGTCCTTTTTTTACATGTTTGAAATTAACTAAAACTAACTAATTAAATAAATAGCATAAATATTTATAATATAGGGGCCACTGGATGACTGGTTCTCTAGTTCCTAGTGATAATGACACTTCAGGCATCACTGTACTATTGGACATATCAAAGTTGAGGAAAAAGATATGTAGTTGGGTGGGAGACGCAGCAGGGTAAATAACAGTGACATTAATGGCAAAAATTAGTAAATAGTAATTGCAATAAGAACAGTTCTCAAACAAGATAACCTGGCTAAAAGGGGCAAACACCACATCTCCAAGGCCCTGACTTATGGGGAAGCCCTAACTACAGTATATTTACAGTATATATATTTAACCTGTTGCCAACCGGGCCATAGCTGAATGATGGCTACAGGGCGGTCGGATAAATCAGGGAGGCTGTCATATTACATCCCCCCAGAATCGCACCCCATGGGGCGCGCACACGAGATCGTCCGTGCTCGTCGGGTTCCCAGGACCTGACGTGTCACGGACCGCGGTAAAGGGCCAATGGCAGTGGCTCTTTACCATGTGATTACTCCGTCCAATGACGGAGTGATCACAATGTAAACACGTCGGGGTGAGGAGAGGAGAGTGATCGTGTCCCATCTGTAAGTTTTTTTGGTTATATGTGCCCATCTGTGCCTAGCAGTTTCACTATAGTGCCACTACAGTGCCAAATAAGTGCAACTACAGTGCCACAACAGTGCCACCAGTACCATATCAGTACCACAAGTGCCACATCAGTGCCTCTACAGTGCCACATCAGTGCCTTCAGTGCCACACCAGTGCCACTACAGTGCCCATCAGTGCCTGTCAGTGCCACCTGTGCACATCAGTGCTACTACAGTGCCCATCTGTGCCATCAGTGCCACTACAGTGCCACATCAGTGCCGTCAGTGCCATATCAGTGCCATTGGTGCCTCCACAGTGCCACATCAGTGCCACTACAGTGATCATCTGTGCCATCAGTACCACTACAGTGCCCATCAGTGCCACGTCAGTGCCCATCAGTACCACCTGTGCCACATCAGTGCCACATCAGTGCCACTACAGAGTTCATCTGTGCCCTACAGTGCCACCTGTGCCACTACATTGCCCATCAGTTCTACATTAGTGCAACTACAGTGATCATCTGTGCCATACAGTGCTCATCAGTGTCCCCCTATCAGTGGATCCTCTTCAGCGCCCATCAGTGCCGCCTCATCAGTGCACATCAGTGGCAGCTAATCAGTGCAGTTGCAGTGCATTATTGCACATCAGTGCAACCTCATCAGTGCACATAGGTGCACCCTCATCAGCACCCATCAGTGCACCCTCATCAGCACCCATATCAGCACCCATCAGTGCACCCTCATCAGCACCCATCAGTGCAGCCCCTTTAGCACCCAGCTGCGCAGCTCATCAGCACCCGGCAGTGCACCCTCATCAGCACCCATATCAGCACCCATCAATGCAGCCTCTTCAGCACCCAGCAGTGCAGCCTCATCAGCACCCAGCAGTGCACCCTCATCAGTACCCAGCACTGCGGCCTATTCAGCACCCAGCAGTGCACAATCATCAGCACCCATCAGTGCACCCTCATCAGCACTCATCAGTGCAGCCTAATTAGAACAGCCTCATTAGCAACCATCAGTGCAGTCACATCTGTCCTAGTGTCCCTATCTCCCCACAGCCCACAGTCACCAGTATGACGAAAAAATATTTTTCCACCGAGGAGGCATACCAGCTTCTTAGCCTGAGTGACAAGAGCAGCGGGAGCTTTCTGAGTCTGCGTCCAATTCTGATTCGGCATATGAACTTGTTTTAAGCAGTGGGTCTGCTACAGACGGAGGAAGAGGAGGAAGA
This sequence comes from Aquarana catesbeiana, assembly GCF_042186555.1. Lineage (NCBI taxonomy): Eukaryota > Metazoa > Chordata > Amphibia > Anura > Ranidae > Aquarana > Aquarana catesbeiana. Next base: position 389,220,994 of record NC_133326.1, read on the forward strand.
GGAACGAAAAGAAGGTGTTCTGCTGTGGCACAGCAGCCTACTTCAAGTAGAGAGGTGGCATCCACCTCGAGCGCAGTGCCATCCACCTTAAGCGCAGTGCCATCCACCTCGAGTGCAGTGCCATCCACGAGAAATGGAGTACCACTGCAACAAAGGACAAGCGCTAGTGTGGTGTCATCTCAGTACCAAAGGTTTAGGACCCATGCCAGCCTTCCCTATGGCCTTCAAAACCCTCTGTGGCTTCTCTTCAATTCAGGAGCAGCAAACATCTCCCCTTTCACCGCCCAGCCAGGTGTCCAGATGAACACCGAAAATGTTGCCATTATAGATTTTTTTAATTAAATTTTTACTGAAGACCTACTATCTTCCATCATGGCCCAGTGCAACCTCTATGCACAACAATTCATAGCAAGCAACCCTGGTTCTAGTTACACCCAACCCCCTGAGTGGAGAGAACTTACCGTGGAGGAATTTAAAAAAAAATTAGGCCTAACTTTCAACATTGGACTCACAAAAAAACGAATTATACACCTATTGGTCCACCAACCCCATCCATCACATGCCAGTCTTCTCATCCATTATGCCAAGGTCAAGATAACTTATGATTATGCGGTTCCTCCGCTATAATAACAACACCCAGTGCCTCCCCGAAATGACCCATCTTATGACAAATTATTTAAAATTTGGCCACTTCTAAATTTTTTGTCTGAAAAATTCCCCGTTATATACCCCTGACCGAAATATCTCCGTGGATGAGTCCCTAGCTAAATTCACAGGCAGGCTGGGCTTCAAACAGTGTATCCCCAGCAAAAGGGCACGATATGGGGTCACTGTGACTGAGGTACATCTATGCCTTCCTGTTGTTCGAAGGGAAGTACCCCAACTGCATCCCCTGAATAACCAGAGTACATTGGAGCTGGCGGAAAAGTTGTCTGGGACCTTGTCTATCCACTTCTTGGAAAGGGATACCATTTATATGTGGATAATTTTTTTAGGAGCTTGCCCCTCTTCCGCAATCTTCACCAGAGGGACACTCCAGCATGTGGCACAGTGAGAGCCAATAGAAAGAACGTCCCACAAAAACTTGTCAATAAAAGGCTAGGATGAGGGGAGATGGCATCTATGCGGAACCAGGAGCTATTGGCAGTCAAATGGAGGGACAGACAAAACGTCCACATAATCACATTGATCCATAATGACACCTACGTGGAAATCCCCAGAAGAAACAGCCTAATCCGGAAACCAGCTTGTGTCCATGATTATAATTTGTTTATGAGGGGCGTGGGCTTCAATGATCAGATGATCGAACCCTACCTTCCCACAAGAAAATCCTGCCATTGGTACAAAAAAGTCTCCATTTATTTTTTCACTTTGGCCATGTATGACACTTATGTTATTTACCAAAAATCTACTGCGATCCCCATATCCTATCTTCATTACCAAGAGGAAATTTTCAATCATCGCCCTATTGTACCCTGAAAGCCCACCAGAAAGCATTCGCTCCGATTCAGTGAGCAGACTCCACGAACGCCACTTTCCAGAGAGAATCCCCCCCCCCCCCCCCGGAACAGGCCAAAGACGTCAATAGAAATGCCAGGTGTGCTCCAGAGGAGGAATTAGAAGAGACACTGTATATTATTGTCCCCAATGTCCTTCCCAACCAGGCCTCTGTATAGGTGACTGTTTCCACCATTACCGTACTTCTCTACATTATTAGGGAAGTATGGTAAAGGTTATTCTCATTTCCTGTTAATTTCCTCCACACCCCTTATGCCACTGCACTGAACTGTACATACCTCTGCCTTCTCCGGAACCGACCCTGGCCTGTTATTATGACCACACTTCGGCCCAATGCTAAACATACCTCTGCCTGCTCCGAAACTGACCCTGGCCTGTTATACCACCACACTTCTGCCTAATGCTAAACTGTACCTACCTCTGCCTGCTCTGGAAATGACCCTGGACTGTTTGACCAAGTTTTTTGCCTGCCTCTTGGACTGATCTTTTACCCTGCTATGCTAGTGGGAACACAGGCATCTCACATATGTGAGGGGCTCCAGAATTGTTTTTCTGGATAAAGAAAAACAATTTTTTAGATTTCTCATTCCCAGATTAGGGTCTGAAGGCTTCAAAGAGATTTGGGTGGGAGAAGCCTCTACCGCCTCCCCATTCTTTCCCGGCCTGCTACCTGTACTATGGACCATGTTCCTGCTTACTACCAGGAGCAATATTTTGGCACTGCTGGCAATATCTCTACCTGCACTAACCCTGGACTGTATATGGACAGTAACCCTGCCTGTACTGACTATGAACAATATTCCTGCCTGCTGCCTGGACAGTTCCATTCACTGTCGCTGACTACATCCCAGCCTGCTGCCTGGATCGGGGCTTTCCTCCTGTGGACAACTGAGCTACTAAAACCACTAGTAATCTTTTGTTTACCCTTTGCTCAGCAGAATGTATTTTGGGGTATAAATCTTGGTTTGTACAAGCTATGTGTTAGAAATATGAAGGGCCTTCAAAAATGTGATAGGTTGTCAGGAAATTAGATGCATAATTTATATCCCTAGAACACCTGATGGTACTCCTTGGGTGTTGGGCCTCTGTATATGGCCAGGCTGTGTAAAAGTATCCCACATGTGTTATCGCCATACTCAGGAGGAGTAGCAGAATGTATTTTGGGGTGTAATTTTTGCTGTGCACATGCTATGTGTTGGAAATATCTTATAAATGGACAACTTTGGGTAAAAAAAATGCGTTTTCATTTTTTTCCCCACATTTTCCAAAAACTTCTGGAAAAAAATGAACCTTTCAAAAGACTCATTATGCCTCATAGATTATATGTTGGGGTGTTTGCTTTCCAAAATAGGGTCATTTTGTGAGCATTTCCATTGCCCTGGTGCTCCAGGGCCTTTAAAAGTGTAATAGGTGGTTGAGAAATGAGATGTGTAATTTATGCTCCTAGAACGCCTGAAGGTGCTACTTCAATGTTGGGCCTCTCTATGTGGCCAGGCTGTGTAAAAGTCTCACACATGTGGTATCGCCATACTCAGGAGGAGTATCAGAATGTATTTTGGGGTGTCATTTTTGCTATGTACATGCTATGTGTTGGAAGTATCTTATAAATGGACAACTTTGTGTAAAGAAAATGCCTTTTAAATTTTTTCCACATTTCCAAAAACTTCTAGAAAAAAAATAACCATTCAAAGAACTCATTATGCCTCATAGATTATACATTAGGGTGTTTGCTTTCCAAAATGGGGTCATTTTGTAGGCATTTCCATTGTCCTGGTGATCCAGGGCCTTCAAAGGTGTAATAGGTGGTTGAGAAATGAGATGTGTAATTTATGGCCCTAGAACGCCTGAAGGTGCTACTTCAATGTTGGGCCTCTCTATGTGGCCAGGCTGTGTAAAAGTCTCACACATGTGGTATCGCCATACTCAGGAGGAGTATCAGAATGTATTTTGGGGTGTCATTTTTGCTATGTACATGCTATGTGTTGGAAATATCTTATAAATGGACAACTTTGTGTAAAGAAAATGCCTTTTAAATTTTTTCCACATTAACAAAAACTTCTAGAAAAAAAATAACCATTCAAAGAACTCATTATGCCTCATAGATTATACATTAGGGTGTTTGCTTTCCAAAATGGGGTCATTTTGTGGGCATTTCTATTGTTCTGGTGATCCAGGGCCTTCAAAGGTGTAATAGGTGGTTGAGAAATGAGATGTGTAATTTATACTCCTAGAATGCTACTTCAATGTTGGGCCTCTGTATGGGGCCAGGCTGTGTAAAAGTCTCACATATGTGGTATTGCCATACTCAGGAGGAGTAGCAGAATGTATTTCGGGGTGTAATTTGTGGTATGCACATGTCATGTGAGAGAAATAACCTGTTACCACAATTTTGTGAAGAAAAACAAAATCTTCATTTTGCAAAGAATTGTGGGAAAAAATGGCAACTTCAAGATACTAACCATGCCTCTTACTAAATACATTGGGATGTCTAAGTTCCAAAAATGGATCATTAGGGGGGTATTTGAACTTTCCTGGCTTGTTAGGCCCCTTTCACATGAGGCGGACTCCGTTTCTACGGAGCCCGCCTCGGTCCGCCGGCTCAGCGGGAGATCTGTCCGTTGATCTCCGCTGAGCCGGCGGATGACAGGTCCCTCTCTGCTCACTGAGCGGGGAGGGGCTTGTCAGGCGCCGCTGCCGCCTATGGAGGGATCGGACGAAAACGGACAGCGTGTCCGTTTTCGTCAGATCTCACCCGATCCGATCCGCCAGCGACAGATCTGGACGTAGAGCCATCCGTCTGCTTTTAGCGGATCGGACGGGGTCGGATGTCAGCAAACATGTCTCCGCTGACATCCGACGCTCCATAGGCTAACATGGATCGCCCGTTCAGGTCCGCCGTCAAAACTGACAGGCGGACCTGAACGGTCCGATCGTGTGAAAGGGGCCTTAGTGTCTCAAGAAATGAGATAGGCTTTTAGTACATCAGGTGTGATCAATTTTCAGTGATTGGCACCATAGCTTGTAGACTCTATAACCTTCAGAAAGACCAAATAATTGACACTGATTTGGGGTATTTTTACCAAAGATATGTAGCAGTATAAATTTTGGCCAAAATTTATGAAGAAAAATTACTAATTTGCAAAATGTAATAACAGAAACAAAGAAAAATGAATTGTCTTACAAAATGTTTGGTCTTTTTTCATTTATAGAGCAAAAAATAAAAAACCCAGAGGTGATCAAATACCACCAAAAGAAATCTCTATTTGTTTGAAAAAAGGAAAAAACTTTCATATGGGTACAGTGTTGCATGACTGAGTAATTGTCATTCAAAATGTAAGAGCACTGAAAGCTAAAATTGGTCTCGTTAGGATTTAAGTGCCCAGTGGACAAGTGGTTAAAGTGGTTGTAAACCATTATACATACCCAGTGCAGGGACTATCCTCAGGTGATACAAAGAGATTAAACAAATCATCCAACATAAGTTATATCTGTCTATTTGCAGTCTTATCTTCTCTACATCCATTTGAAAATGTACAAGCTTGTCTGAGTTCAGAAAAAAGGGGGAAAGAGCTGAAGTTACACTTTGCAGAGCTCAGTGAGGAGAGCTCTAAGAGCTGATTGGAGGGAAGGGATACACACCCTCTTCACACAGTTTACAGGAACAGAGTTGAGGGTGTCAATCTGCTGGAGGTGCCTTTCCTGTCAACTTTTTTCTCTTGGTGTCAGGTAAACTTGTCAAAAGTGGGTCATGCATTTTGTAAAGAAATGAAGCAGTGGACAGAAATTACACTTAGGGGTCAAATCACTAAGAGTTAAATAACGGCAAATAAAATGTGGTAAAATGCTGCATGTGGTAAATCATTTGTGAAAATTCAATTCACTAAGAATTTAACGTAAAATAATGAATGCAGTATTTTTTAAACTGCTCGATAATTACCACATTTTCTCATACGGTAATTTATCGCATGTGTCGGTGGTTAAGAGTTGTTTAAGGCCATTTCCATGAGGTCGTGTCGGTGTTTAAGGGTTGAATTAGCCTCTCTGGGGGTATTCTGTGGGTTGACATTGGCCCCTCTTTCTGGGTCTTCTGTGGGTTGAATTAGGCTCTCTGTGGCTGGAATTAGGCTCCTTTCTGAGGGTAGTATTGCACCCCTTTCTGTTGGTAGAATAGCACCCCTTCCTGTGGGTGGAATTAGGCCCCTTTCTGTGGGTGGAATTAGGCCCCTTTCTGTGGCTGGAATTAGGCCCCTTGTTGTGGGTGATATCTGTGGGTAGTATTGTGCCCTTTTCTGCGGGTAGATTTGTGTCCCATTTTAATGGTTCTATTTGTGAGGAACATGTATGCATATCTCCTTGGATGGTATAGTGTTCCACTTCTTTTGATGTTTCCTAAGGAGCAATAACAAGTGCCCATTTGTTTGGGTTTCCTTAGTAGAAAGATGTGCCCATTTGTGTGGGTGTGTGGGGGTTATAATGCCCAAATGTGTGGGTTTCCTGGGGAAGATTGCTGATTTTTGTGGGTGTCGAGGGGTAACTGAGTGTTCATTTTTGAGCGTGTTATATGTAAATTTTCATTTTAAAGATCATAGACATAACTTCTATGTAAAGACCACTGTGCCAATTTTGGTTTTGGTTGTATATTTCTTACATGTCATGCTGCTGCAATTAAAATGGCTAAAAACTAATAAAAAAAATACTGTGTACTTTGTTATTTGTTTAAATGTGTTGTGTTTACTAATTGTTGTTAAACCACAGTCTAACGTACAGCATCAGGATCAGCTCCTTGGTCAGCCGGAACTTCTGTAGAGTCTCACCCTCAGGGGTCAAGTCATGGGAAAAAAAGTGTGGGCACTCACCCAAGATTCCCCCCCCTCAAAAATAAAAAAGTGTGTGTGTGTGTGTGTATATATATATATATATATATATATATATATATATATATATATATATATATATATCTATATAGATAGATAGATAGATATCTATCTATCTATATAGATATATATATATATATATATATATATCTATATAGATATATATATATATATATATATCTATATAGATATATATATATATATATATCTATATAGATATATATATATATAAACATACTCCTTTATTTACAAATAAAGTACAACATTTATTGTAAAGTTTATGAGGACACCTCCAAAATTATCATGCATTAAACAAATATAGAATGGATGTAACAACAAGATAATTTAACCTGTATGCTAAGCTAACAAAAAACACCACAATGTGCGATAAAGGTTCCCTCGCATGGAATTTCTAAAACAAGTTGCCCCTTCTGCACTATGTCTCTGTGCAGGGCCTTTCTGAGGTCTGGGGGCCCCTCTTGCACTATGTTTCTAAGCAGGCTTCAATATGCGGGGCCCCTCTTGCCCCAAGCTGTTCGCACACATGTGTTGGTGTGAGTGAGTTTGGAAGTGCTGAGTGTGGCGGCCCAGGGCCCCTCTCCTCAGGCTGTTTGTATTGATTGTGCAAAGTGGGGCCCAGGCCCTGGGCTGCTCACTCCTTAGTGCCCATCAAATGCAGCCTAAGTGCCCATCAATGCAGCCTGATCAGTGCCCATCAAATGTAGTCTGATCAGTGCCCATCAAATGCAGCATTACCTGTGCCCATCATTGCAGCCTTGCCAGTGCCCATCAGTGCAGCCTTACCAGTGCCCATCAAATGCAGCCTTATTAGCGCCCATCAAAAGTAACCTTGCCAGTGCCCATCAAATTCAGCCTTGCCAGTGCCCATCAAATGCAGCCTTGCCAGTGCCAATCAAATTCAGCCTTGCCAGTGCCCATGAAATGAAGCCTGATCAGTGCCCATCAAATGCAACCTGATCAGTGCCCATCAAATGCAGCCTTACCAGTGCCCATCAATGCAGCCTCACCAGTGCCCATCAATGCAGCCTGACCAGTGCCCAGCAATGCAGCCTTACCAGTGCCCAGCAACGCAGCCTTATCAGTGCCCAGCAATGCAACCTTACCAGTGCCCAGTAATGCAGCCTCACCAGTGCCCAGCAATGCACTCTCACCAGGGCCCAACAGTGCAGCCTCACTAGCACCCAGCAATGCAGCCTCACTAGTGCCCAGCAATGCAGCCTCACTAGTGCCCAGCAATGCAGCCTCACCAGTGCCCAGCAATGCAGCCTGAACAATGCCCAGCAATGCAGCCTCACCAGTGACCAGCAATGCAACCTTCTCAGTGCAATGCAGCCCTACCAGTGGCCCATCAGAGAGCAGGTGTCCCCATTAGAATGACCCCATCACAGTGCCCCCATCAGAGAACAGGTGATCCCTTCAGAGTGTCCCCATCAAAGTTTCTCCTTCAGAGTTCCCCCATCAGAGTGTCCCCATCAGAGTTCCCTCTTTAGAGAGCAGGTGTCCCTGTCAGAGTGCCCCATCAGAATGTCCCCATCAGAGTTCCTTCATCGGAGAGCAGGTGTTCCCGTCAGAGTGCCCACATTAGGGAGCAGGTGTCCCCATCAGAGTTTCCCCATCAGGGTGCCCCCATCAGAGTGCCCCCATCAGAGTGCCCCTATCAGAGAGCGGGTGTCCTCATCATAGTGCCCCCATGAGAGAGCAGATGTCCCCATCGGAGTGTCCTCATCAGAGTGCCCCATCAGAGAGCAGGTGTCCCCATCAGAGTTCCCCCATCAGAGTGTCCCCATCAGAGTGTCTCCATCAGAGTTCCCTCTTTAGGGTGCCCCTATGAGAGTGTCCCCATCAGAGTGTCCCCGTCAGAGTGCCCCCATCAGAGAGCGAGTGTCCTCATCAGAGTGTGTGATCAGAGTTCCCCCATCAGAGTGTCCTCATCAGAGTTTTCCCATCAGAGTGTCTCTATCAGAGTGTCCTCATCAGAGTTCCCCCATCAAAGTGTCTCAATCAGACTGTCCCCATCAGAGTGCCCCCATCAGAGTGTCCCCATCAGAAAGTGAGTGTTCTCATCAGAGTGTGCCATGAAACTTCCCCCATCAGAGTGTCCCCCATCAGAGTGTTCCCACCAGAGATCCCCCATCAAAGTTTCTCTATCAGAGTGTCCCCATCAGAGTGTCCCCATCGGATTTCCCCATCAGAGTGTCCACTATCAGAGTTCCCCATCAGAGTGTCCCCATCAGAGTGTCCCCCATCAAGGTGCCCCCATCAGAGTGTCCCCATCAGAGAGCGAGTGTCCTCATCAGAGTGTGCTATCAGCGTTCCCTCATCAGAGTGTCCCCCATCAGAGTTCATCCATCAGAGTGCTCCCATCAGAGAGCCCCCCATCAGAGTTCCCTCATCAGGGTGCCCCTATCAGAGTGTCCCCATCAGAGTGTTCCCATCAGAGTGCCCCCATCAGAGAGTGAGTGTCCTCATCAGTGTGCTCCATCAGAGTGTCCCCTATCAGAGTGCCCCCATCAGAGTGTCCCCATCAGAGAGTGAGTGTCCTCATCAGAGAGCGCCATCAAAGTTCCCCCATCAGAGTGTCCCCCATCAGAGTGTTCCCACCAGAGTTCCCCCGTCAAAGTGTCCACCATCAGAGTGTCCCCCATCAGAGTGTCCCATCAGATTTCCCCATCAGAGTGTCCTCTATCAGAGTTCCCTATCAGAGTGTCCCCATCAGAGTGTCCCCCATTAGAATGTCCCCCATCAGAGTGTCCTCATAAGAGTGTCCCCCATCAGAGTGTCCCCATCAGAGTTCCCTATCAGAGTGCCCTCATCAGAGTGCCCCCATCAGATAGCGTGTGTCCTTATCAGAGTGTGAAATCAATGTTCCCCCAGATTGTCCCCCATCAGAGTTCCCAATCAGAGTGTCCACTATCAGAGTTCCCCATCAGAGTGTCCCCATCAGAGTGTCCCCCATCAGAGTGTCCTCATCAGAGTGCCCCTATCAGAGTGTTCCCATCAGAGTGCCCCATCAGAGAGTGAGTGTCCTTATCAGAGTGTGCGATCAGAGTTCCCTCATCAGAGTGTCCCCCACCAGAGTTCATCCACCAGAGTGCTCCCATCAGAGAGCCCCCCATCAGAGTGTCCCCATCAGAGTGTCCCCCATCAGAGTGTCCTCATCAGAGTGCCCCTATCAGAGTGTTCCCATCAGGGTGCCCCTATCAGCGTGTGAGTGTCCTTATCAGAGTGTGCGATCAGAGTTCCCCCATCAGAGTTTCTCTATCAGAGTGTCCCCTATCAGAGTGCCCCCATCAGAGTGTCCCCATCAGAGAGTGAGTGTCCTCATCAGAGTGCGCCATCAAAGTTTCCCCATCAGAGTGTCCCCCATCAGAGTGTTCCCACCAGAGTTCCCCCATCAAAGTGCCCCCCATCAGAGTGTCCCCCATCAGAGTGTCCCCACAGATTTCCCCATCAGAGTGTCCTCATCAGAGTGTCCCCCATCAGAGTGTCCCCATCAGAGTTCCCTATCAGAGTGTCCCCATCAGAGAGTCCTCATCAGAGTGCCCCCATCAGAGAGCGAGTATCCTCATCAGAGTGCGCCATCAAAGTTCCCCCATCAGAGTTCCCCATCAGAGTGTCCCCATTAGAGTTACCCCATCAGAGTGTCCCCATCAGAGTTCCTTATCAGAGTGTCCCCATCATAGTGTCCCCATCAGAATTCCCCCATCAGTGTGTCTCTATCAGAATGTCCCAATCAGAGTGCCCTCATCAGAGTGCCCCCATCAGATAGCGCATGTCCTCATCAGTGTGCGAAATCAATGTTCCCCCAGAGTGTCCCCATCAGAAAGACCCCCATAAGGGTGCCCCCATCAGAGTGTCCTTGTCAGAGTGTCCCCATCAGAGAGCGAGTGTCCTCATCAGAGTGCGCTATCAGCGTTCCCTCATCAGAGTGTCCCCCATCAGAGTGTCCCCCATCAGAGTTCATCCATCAGAGTGCTCCCATCAGAGAGCCCCCATCAGAGTTCCCTCATCAGGGTGCCCCTATCAGAGTGTCCCCATCAGAGTGTTCCCATAAGAGTGCCCCGATCAGAGAGTGAGTGTCCTTATCAGAGTGTGCAATCAGAGTTCCCCCATCAGAGTGTCCCCATCAGAGTGCTCCGATCAGAGTGTCTCTATCAGTGTCCCCATCAGAGTTCCCCCATCAGAGTGCCCCCATCAGAGTTCCCTCATCAGGGTGCCCCTATCAGAGTGTCCCCACCAGACTGTCCCCATCAGAGTGCCCAATCAGAGAGCTAGTGTCCTCATCAGAGTGTGCGATCAGAGTTCCCCCATCAGAGTGTCTCTATCAGAGTGTCCCTATCAGAGTGCCCCCATCAGAGAGTGAGTGTCCTCACCAGAGTGTGCCATCAGAGTGTCCCCATCAGAGTGTCCCCCATCAGAGTTCCCCCATCAGAGTGTCCCCATCAGATTGCCCCCAGCAGAGTATCCCCATCAGAGTTCCCCATCAGAATGTCCCCATCAGAGTTCCGCATCAGAGTGTCCCCATCAGAGTACCTCATCAGAGTGTCCACTTAAGAGTGCAACCATCAGAGAGTGAGTGTCCTCATCAGAGTGCACCATCAGAGTTCCCCCATCAGAGTGTCCCCCATCAGAGTTCCCCAACAGAGTGTCCCCCTTCAGAGTTCCCAAATCAGAGTTCCCCATCAACGTGTCCTCATCAGAGCGCCCCATCAGAGAGTGAGTGTCCTCATCAGAGTACACCATCAGAGTTCCCCCATTAGAGTGTCTCCATCAGAGTCTCCCCATCAGAGAGCCCCCCCATCAGGGTGCCCCCATCAGAGTGTCCCCATCAGAGTGTCCCTCATCAGAGTGTCCCCATCAGAGTGTCCCCATCAGAGTTCCCCCATCAAAGTGTCCCCCATCAGAGTGTCCCCATCAGAGTGTCCCCCATCAGAGTTCCCCATCAGAGTATCCCCATCAGAGTTCCCCCATCAGAGTGTCTCCATCAGAGTGTCCACATCAGAGTTCCCCCATCAGAGAGTGAGTGTCCTCATCAGAGTGCGCCATCAGAGTTTCCACATCAGAGTGTCTCCATCAGAGTGTCCCCATCAGAAAGACCCCCATCAGGGTGCCCCCATCAGAGTGTCCCTGTCAGAGTGTCCCCATCAGAGAGCGAGTGTCCTCATCAGAGTGCGCTATCAGCATTCCCTCATCAGAGTGTCCCCCATCAGAGTGTCCCCCATCAGAGTTCATCCATCAGAGTGCTCCCATCAGAGAGCCCCCCATCAGAGTTCCCTCATCAGGGTGCCCCTATCAGAGTGTCCCCGTCAGAGTGCCCCCATCAGAGTGCGAGTGTCCTCATCAAAGTGTGTGATCAGAGTTCCCCCATCAGAGTGTCCTCATCAGAGTTTTCCCATCAGAGTGTCTCTATCAGAGTGTCCTCATCAGAGTTCCCCCATCAGAGTGTCTCAATCAGACTGTCCCCATCAGAGTGCCCCCATCAGAGTGTCCCCATCAGAAAGTGAGTGTTCTCATCAGAGTGTGCCATGAAACTTCCCCCATCAGAGTGTCCCCCATCAGAGTGTTCCCACCAGAGATCCCCCATCAAAGTTTCTCCATCAGACTGTCCCCATCAGAGTGTCCCCATCGGATTTCCCCATCAGAGTGTCCACTATCAGAGTTCCCCATCAGAGTGTCCCCATCAGAGTGTCCCCCATCACGGTGCCCCCATCAGAGTGTCCCCATCAGAGAGCGAGTGTCCTCATCAGAGTGTGCTATCAGCGTTCCCTCATCAGAGTGTCCCCCATCAGAGTTCATCCATCAGAGTGCTCCCATCAGAGAGCCCCCCATCAGAGTTCCCTCATCAGGGTGCCCCTATCAGAGTGTCCCCATCAGAGTGTTCCCATCAGAGTGCCCCCATCAGAGAGTGAGTGTCCTCATCAGTGTGCTCCATCAGAGTGTCCCCTATCAGAGTGCCCCCATCAGAGTGTCCCCATCAGAGAGTGAGTGTCCTCATCAGAGAGCACCATCAAAGTTCCCCCATCAGAGTGTCCCCATCAGAGTGTTCCCACCAGAGTTCCCCCGTCAAAGTGTCCCCCATCAGAGTGTCCCCCATCAGAGTGTCCCATCAGATTTCCCCATCAGAGTGTCCTCTATCAGAGTGTCCCCATCAGAGTGTCTCCCATTAGAATGTCCCCCATCAGCGTGTCCTCATAAGAGTGTCCCCCATCAGAGTGTCCCCATCAGAGTTCCCTATCAGAGTGTCCCCATCAGAGAGTACTCATCAGAGTGCCCCCATCAGAAAGCGAGTATCCTCATCAGAGTGCGTCATCAGAGTTCCCTATCAGAGTGTCCCCATTAGAGTTACCCCATCAGAGTGTCCCAATCAGAGTTCCCTATCAGAGTGTCCCCATCAGAATTCCCCCATCAGAGTGTCTCTATCAGAATGTCCCAATCAGAGTGCCCTCATCAGAGTGCCCCCATCAGATAGCGTGTGTCCTTATCAGAGTGTGAAATCAATGTTCCCCCAGATTGTCCCCCATCAGAGTTCCCAATCAGAGTGTCCACTATCAGAGTTCCCCATAAGAGTGTCCCCATCAGAGTGTCCCCCATCAGAGTGTCCTCATCAGAGTGCCCCTATCAGAGTGTTCCCATCAGAGTGTTCCCATCAGAGTGCCCCATCAGAGAGTGAGTGTCCTTATCAGAGTGTGCGATCAGAGTTCCCTCATCAGAGTGTCCCCCATCAGAGTTCATCCACCAGAGTGCTCCCATCAGAGAGCCCCCCATCAGAGTTCCCTCATCAGGGTGCCCCTATCAGAGTGTGAGTGTCCTTATCAGAGTGTGCGATCAGAGTTCCCCCATCAGAGTTTCTCTATCAGAGTGTCCCCTATCAGAGTGCCCCCATCAGAGTGTCTCCATCAGAGAGTGAGCGTCCTCATCAGAGTGCGCCATCAAAGTTTCCCCATCAGAGTGTCCCCCATCAGAGTGTTCCCACCAGAGTTCCCCCATCAAAGTGTCCCCCATCAGAGTGTCCCCCATCAGAGTGTCCCCACAGATTTCCCCATCAGAGTGTCCTCATCAGAGTGTCCCCCATCAGAGTGTCCCCATCAGAGTTCCCTATCAGAGTGTCCCCATCAGAGAGTCCTCATCAGAGTGCCCCCATCAGAGAGCGAGTATCCTCATCAGAGTGCGCCATCAGAGTTCCCCCATCAGAGTTCCCCATCAGAGTGTCCCCATTAGAGTTACCCCATCAGAGTGTCCCCATCAGAGTTCCTTATCAGAGTGTCCCCATCATAGTGTCCCCATCAGAATTCCCCCATCGGTGTGTCTCTATCAGAATGTCCCAATCAGAGTGCCCTCATCAGAGTGCCCCCATCAGATAGCGCATGTCCTCATCAGTGTGCGAAATCAATGTTCCCCCAGAGTGTCCCCATCAGAAAGACCCCCATAAGGGTGCCCCCATCAGAGTGTCCCTGTCAGAGTGTCCCCATCAGAGAGCGAGTGTCCTCATCAGAGTGTGCTATCAGCGTTCCCTCATCAGAGTGTCCCCCATCAGAGTGTCCCCCATCAGAGTTCATCCATCAGAGTGCTCCCATCAGAGAGCCCCCATCAGAGTTCCCTCATCAGGGTGCCCCTATCAGAGTGTCCCCATCAGAGTGTTCCCATCAGAGTGCCCTGATCAGAGAGTGAGTGTCCTTATCAGAGTGTGCAATCAGAGTTCCCCCATCAGAGTGTCCCCATCAGAGTTCTCCGATCAGAGTGTCTCTATCAGTGTCCCCATCAGAGTTCCCCCATCAGAGTGCCCCCATCAGAGAGCCCCCCATCAGAGTTCCCTCATCAGTGTGCCCCTATCAGAGTGTCCCCACCAGACTGTCCCCATCAGAGTGCCCAATCAGAGAGCTAGTGTCCTCATCAGAGTGTGTGATCAGAGTTCCCCCATCAGAGTGTCTCTATCAGAGTGTCCCTATCAGAGTGCCCCCATCAGAGAGTGAGTGTCCTCACCAGAGTGCGCCATCAGAGTGTCCCCATCAAAGTGTCCCCCATCAGAGTTCCCCCATCAGAGTGTCCCCATCAGATTGCCCCCAGCAGAGTATCCCCATCAGAGTTCCCCATCAGAATGTCCCCATCAGAGTTCCGCATCAGAGTGTCCCCATCAGAGTTCCCCATCAGAGTATCCACTTAAGAGTGCAACCATCAGAGAGTGAGTGTCCTCATCAGAGTGCACCATCAGAGTTCCCCCATCAGAGTGTCCCCCATCAGAGTTCCCCAACAGAGTGTCCCCCTTCAGAGTTCCCCCATCAGAGTTCCCCATCAACGTGTCCTCATCAGAGCGCCCCCATCAGAGAGTGAGTGTCCTCATCAGAGTACACCATCAGAGTTCCCCCATTAGAGTGTCTCCATCAGAGTGTCCCCATCAGAAAGACCCCCATCAGGGTGCCCCCATTAGAGTTTCCCTGTCAGAGTGTCCCCATCAGAGAGCGAGTGTCCTCATCAGAGTGCGCTATCAGCATTCCCTCATCAGAGTGTCCCCCATCAGAGTGTCCCCCATCAGAGTTCATCCATCAGAGTGCTCCCATCAGAGAGCCCCCCATCAGAGTTCCCTCATCAGGGTGCCCCTATCAGAGTGTCCCCATCAGAGTGTTCCCATCAGAGTGCCCCGATCAGAGAGTGAGTGTCCTTATCAGAGTGTGCGATCAGAGTTCCCCCATCAGAGTGTCCCCATCAGAGTTCTCCGATCAGAGTGTCTCTATCAGTGTCCCCATCAGAGTTCCCCCATCAGAGTCCCCCCATCAGAGAGCCCCCCATCAGAGTTCCCTCATCAGGGTGCCCCTATCAGAGTGTCCCCACCAGAGTGTCCCCATCAGAGTGCCCCATCAGAGAGCTAGTGTCCTCATCAGAGTGTGCGATCATAGTTCCCCCATCAGAGTGTCTCTATCAGAGTGCCCCCATCAGAGAGTGAGTGTCCTCACTAGAGTGCGCCATCAGAGTGTCCCCCATTAGAGTTCCCCCATCAGAGTGTCCCCATCAGATTGCCCCCAGCAGAGTACCCCATCAGATTTCCCCATCAGAATGTCCCCATCAGAGTTCCGCATCAGAGTGTCCCCATCAGAGTTCCCCATCAGAGTGTCCACTTAAGAGTGCAACCATCAGAGAGTGAGTGTCCTCATCAGAGTGCACCATCAGAGTTCCCCCATCAGAGTGTCTCTATCAGAGTGGCCCCATCAGAGAGCCCCCATCAGGGTGCCCCCATCAGAGTGTCCCCATCAGAATGTTCCCATCAGAGAGTGAGTGTCCTCATGAGAGTGCACTATCACAGTTCCCCCATCAGAGTGTCCCCATCAGAGTGTCCCCCATCAGAGTGTACCCATCAGAGTGTCCCCCATCAAAGTTCCCCCATCAGAGTGACCCCATCAGAGATCGCCAATTAGAGTGTCCCCCATCAGAGTGTCCCCATCAGAGTGTCCCCATCAGAGTGTCCTCATCAGAGTGCCCCTATCATAGAGCGAGTGTCCACATCAGAGTGCACCATCAGAGTTCCCCCATCAGAGTGTCTCCATCAGAGTGTTCCCATCAGAAAGCCCCCCATCAGAGTTCCCTCATCAGGGTGCCCCTATCAGAGTGTTCCCATCAGAATTCCCCAATCAGAGTGTCTCTATCAGAGTGTCCCCATCAGAGTGCAACCATCAGAGAGCGAGTGTCCTCATCAGAGTGTGCGATCAGAGTTCCCCCATCAAAGTGTCCCCCATCAAAGTGTCCCCATCAGAGTGTCCCCATCAGAGAGTGAGTGTCCTCATCAGAGTGCGCCATCAGAGTGTCCCCCATCAGAGTGTCCCCATCAGAGTGTCCCCCATCAGAGTGTCCCCATCAGAGTTCCCCCATCAGAGTTCCCCATCGGAGTGTCCTCATCAGAGTGCACCCATCAGAGTTAGTGTCCTCATCAGAGTGCGCCATCAGAGTTTCCCCATCAGAGTGTCTCCATCAGAGTGTCCCCATCAGAGAATCCCCCATCAGGGTGCCCCCATCAGACTGTCCCCATCAGAGAGCGAGTGTCCTCATGAGAGTGCGCTATCAGAGTTCCCCCATCAGAGTGTCCCCCATCAGAGTCTCCCCATCAGAGTTCCCCCATCAGACTGTCCCCATCAGAGTGTCCACATCAGAGTTCCCCCATCAGAGTGTTTCCATCAGAGTGTCCCCATCAGAGTGTCCCCCATCAGAGTGTCCCCATCAGAGTTCCCCCATTACAGTGTCCCCATCAGAGTTCTCCGATCAGAGTGTCTCTATCAGTGTCCCCATCAGAGTTCCCCCATCAGAGAGCCCCCATCAGAGAGCCCCCCATCAGAGTCCCCTCATCAGGGTGCCCCTATCAGAGTGTCCCCACCAGAGTGTCCCCATCAGAGTGCCCCCATCAGAGAGCTATTGTCCTTATCAGAGTGTGCGATCAGAGTTCCCCCATCAGAGTGTCTCTATCAGATTGTCCCCATCAGAGTGCCCCCATCAGAGAATGAGTGTCCTCATCAGAGTGCGCCATCAGAGTGTCCTCATCAGAGTGTCCCCCATCAGAGTTCCCCCATCAGAGTGTCCACTATCAGAGTGTCCCCATCAGATTACCACCAGCAGAGTATCCCCATCAGAGTTCCGCATTAGAGTGTCCCCTTCAGAGTGGCCACTTAAGAGTGCAACCATCAGAGAGTGAGTGTCCTCATCAGCGTGCACCATCAGAGTTCCCCCATCAGAGTGTCTCTATCAGAGTGGCCCCATCAGAGAGCCCCCCATCAGGGTGCCCCCATCAGAGTGTCCCCATCAGAATGTTCCCATCAGAGAGTGAGTGTCCTCATGAGAGTGCACTATCACAGTTCCCCCATCAGAGTGTCCCCATCAGAATGTCCCCCATCAGAGTGTCCCCATCAGAGTGTCCCCCATCAAAGTTCCCCCATCAGAGTGACCCCATCAGAGATCCCCAATCAGAGTGTCCCCCATCAGAGTGTCCCCATCAGAGTGTACCCATCAGAGTTTCCACTATCAAAGTTCCCCATCAGAATGTCCCCCATCAGAGTGTCCCCATCAGAGTGTCCCCCATCAAAGTTCCCCCATCAGAGTGACCCCATCAGAGATCCCCAATCAGAGTCTCCCCCATCAGCGTGTCCCCATCAGAGTGTCCTCATCAGAGTGACCCTATCAGAGAGCGAGTGTCCTCATCAGAGTGCACCATCAGAGTTCCCCCATCAGAGTGTCTCCATCAGAGTGTTCCCATCAGAGAGCCCCCCAACAGAGTTCCCTCATCAGGGTGCCCCTATCAGAGTGTCCCCATCAGAATTCCCCAATCAGAGTGTCTCTATCAGAGTGTCCCCATCAGAGTGTCCCCATCAGAGAGTGAGTGTCCCCACCAGAGTGTCCCCATCAGAGTGCCCCCATCAGAGAGCGAGTGTCCTCATCAGAGTGTGCGATCAGAGTTCCCCCATCAGAGTGTCTATATCAGAGTGTCCCCATCAGAGTGCCCCATCAGAGAGTGAGTGTCCTCATCAGAGTGCGCCATCAGAGTGTCCCCATCAGAGTGTCCCCCATCAGAGTGTCCCCCATCAGAGTTCCCCATCAGAGTGTCCTCATCAGAGTGCCCCCATCAGAGTTAGTGTCCTCATCAGAGTGCACCATCAGAGTTTCCCCATCAGAGTGTCTCCATCAGAGTGTCCCCATCAGAGAGCCCCCCATCAGGGTGCCCCCATCAGAGTGTCCCCATCAGAGAGCGAGTATCCTCATGAGAGTGCGCTATCAGAGTCCCCCATCAGAGTGTCCCCCATCAGAGTGTCCCTCATCAGAGTGTCCCCATCAGAGTGTCCCCATCAGAGAGCCCCCATCAGAGTGTCCCCATGAGAGTGTCCACATCAGAGTTCCCCCATCAGAGTGTTTCCATCAGAGTGCCCCCATCAGAGTTCCCCCATCAAAGTGTCCCCCATCAGAGTGTCCCCATCAGAGTGTCCCCCATCAGAGTGTCCACATCAGAGTTCCCCCATCAGAGAGTGAGTGTTCTCATCAGAGTGCGCCATCAGAGTTTCCACATCAGAGTGTCTCCATCAGAGTGTCATCATCAGAAAGACCCCCATCAGGGTGTCCCCATCAGAGTGTCTCTGTCAGAGTGTCCCCATCAGAGAGCGAGTGTCCTCATCAGAGTGCGCTATCAGCGTTCCCTCATCAGAGTGCTCCCATCAGAGAGCCCCCATCAGAGTTCCCTCATCAGGGTGCCCCTATCAGAGTGTCCCCATCAGAGTGTTCCCATCAGAGTGCCCCGATCAGAGAGTGAGTGTCCTTATCAGAGTGTGCGATCAGAGTTCCCCCATCAGAGTTTCCCCATCAGAGTTCTCCGATCAGAGTGTCTCTATCAGTGTCCCCATCAGAGTTCCCCCATCAGAGTGCCCCCATCAGAGAGCCCCCCATCAGAGTTCCCTCATCAGGGTGCCCCTATCAGAGTGTCCCCATCAGAGTGCCCCCATCAGAGAGCTAGTGTCCTCATCAGAGTGTGCGATCAGAGTTCCCCCATCAGAGTGTCTCTATCAGAGTGTCCCCATCAGAGTGCCCCCATCAGAGAGTGAGTGTCCTCATCAGAGTGCGCCTTCAGAGTTCCCCCATCAGAGTGTCCACTATCAGAGTGTCCCTATCAGAGTGTCCCCATCAGATTGCCCCCCAGCAGAGTATCCCCATCAGAGTTCCCCATCAGAATGTCCCCATAAGAGTTCCGCATCAGAGTGTCCTCATCAGAGTTCCCCATCAGAGTGTCCACTTAAGAGTGCAACCATCAGAGAGTGAGTGTCTTCATCAGAGTGCACCATCAGAGTTCCCCCATCAGAGTGTCTCTATCAGAGTGGCCCCATCAGAGAGCCCCCCATCAGGGTGCCCCCATCAGGGTGCCCCCATCAGAGTGTCCCCATCAGAATGTTCCCATCAGAGAGTGAGTGTCCTCATGAGAGTGCACTATCAGAGTGTCCCCCATCAGAGTGTCCCCCATCAGAGTGTTCCCATCAGAGTGCCCCCCATCAAAGTTCCCCCATTAGAGTGACCCCATCAGAGGTCCCCAGAGTGTCCCCCATCAGAGTGTCCCCATCAGAGTGTACCCATCAGGGTGTCCACTATCAAAGTTCTCCATCAGAGTGTCCCCTTTAGAGTCTCCCCCATCAGAGTGTCCCCATCAGAGTGTCTTCATCAGAGTGCCCCTATCAGAGAGCGAGTGTCCTCATCAGAGTGTGCCATCAGAGTTCCCCCATCAGAGTGTCTCCATCAGAGTGTTCCCATCAGAGAGCCCCCCATCAGAGTTCTATCATCAGGGTGCCCCTATCAGAGTGTCCCCATCAGAATTCCCCAATCAGAGTGTCTCTATCAGAGTGTCCCCATCAGAGTGCCCCCATCAGAGAGCGAGTGTCCTCATCAGAGTGCGCCATCAGAGTGTCCCCCATCAGAGTGTCTCCATCAGAGTGTTCCCATCAGAGAGCCCCCCAACAGAGTTCCCTCATCAGGGTGCCCCTATCAGAGTGTTCCCATCAGAATTCCCCAATCAGAGTGTCTCTATCAGAGTGTCCCCATCAGAGTGCCCCCATCAGAGAGTGAGTGTCCCCACCAGAGTGTCCCCATCAGAGTGCCCCCATCAGAGAGCGAGTGTCCTCATCAGAGTGTGCGATCAGAGTTCCCCCATCAGAGTGTCTATATCAGAGTGTCCCCATCAGAGTGCCCCATCAGAGAGTGAGTGTCCTCATCAGAGTGCGCCATCAGAGTGTACCCATCAGAGTGTCCCCCATCAGAGTGTCCACCATCAGAGTTCCCCATCAGAGTGTCCTCATCAGAGTGCCCCCATCAGAGTTAGTGTCCTCATCAGAGTGCACCATCAGAGTTTCCCCATCAGAGTGTCTCCATCAGAGTGACCCCATCAGAGAGCCCCCCATCAGGGTGCCCCCATCAGAGTGTCCCCATCAGAGAGCGAGTATCCTCATGAGAGTGCGCTATCAGAGTCCCCCATCAGAGTGTCCCCCATCAGAGTGTCCCTCATCAGAGTGTCCCCATCAGAGTGTCCCCATCAGAGAGCCCCCATCAGAGTGTCCCCATGAGAGTGTCCACATCAGAGTTCCCCCATCAGAGTGTTTCCATCAGAGTGCCCCCATCAGAGTGTCCCCATCAGAGTTCCCCCATCAAAGTGTCCCCCATCAGAGTGT
Organism: Aquarana catesbeiana; assembly: GCF_042186555.1. Classification (NCBI taxonomy): domain Eukaryota; kingdom Metazoa; phylum Chordata; class Amphibia; order Anura; family Ranidae; genus Aquarana; species Aquarana catesbeiana. Next base: position 389,241,578 of record NC_133326.1, read on the forward strand.
CCCCATCAGAGTGTCCCCCATCAGAGTGTCCACATCAGAGTTCCCCCATCAGAGAGTGAGTGTTCTCATCAGAGTGCGCCATCAGAGTTTCCACATCAGAGTGTCTCCATCAGAGTGTCATCATCAGAAAGACCCCCATCAGGGTGTCCCCATCAGAGTGTCTCTGTCAGAGTGTCCCCATCAGAGAGCGAGTGTCCTCATCAGAGTGCGCTATCAGCGTTCCCTCATCAGAGTGTCCCCCATTAGAGTGTCCCCCATCAGAGTTCATTCATCAGAGTGCTCCCATCAGAGAGCCCCCATCAGAGTTCCCTCATCAGGGTGCCCCTATCAGAGTGTCCCCATCAGAGTGTTCCCATCAGAGTGCCCCGATCAGAGAGTGAGTGTCCTTATCAGAGTGTGCGATCAGAGTTCCCCCATCAGAGTTTCCCCATCAGAGTTCTCCGATCAGAGTGTCTCTATCAGTGTCCCCATCAGAGTTCCCCCATCAGAGTGCCCCCATCAGAGAGCCCCCCATCAGAGTTCCCTCATCAGGGTGCCCCTATCAGAGTGTCCCCATCAGAGTGCCCCCATCAGAGAGCTAGTGTCCTCATCAGAGTGTGCGATCAGAGTTCCCCCATCAGAGTGTCTCTATCAGAGTGTCCCCATCAGAGTGCCCGCATCAGAGAGTGAGTGTCCTCATCAGAGTGCGCCTTCAGAGTTCCCCCATCAGAGTGTCCACTATCAGAGTGTCCCCATCAGAGTGTCCCCATCAGATTGCCCCCCAGCAGAGTATCCCCATCAGAGTTCCCCATCAGAATGTCCCCATAAGAGTTCCGCATCAGAGTGTCCTCATCAGAGTTCCCCATCAGAGTGTCCACTTAAGAGTGCAACCATCAGAGAGTGAGTGTCTTCATCAGAGTGCACCATCAGAGTTCCCCCATCAGAGTGTCTCTATCAGAGTGGCCCAATCAGAGAGCCCCCCATCAGGGTGCCCCCATCAGGGTGCCCCCATCAGAGTGTCCCCATCAGAATGTTCCCATCAGAGAGTGAGTGTCCTCATGAGAGTGCACTATCAGAGTGTCCCCCATCAGAGTGTCCCCCATCAGAGTGTTCCCATCAGAGTGCCCCCCATCAAAGTTCCCCCATTAGAGTGACCCCATCAGAGATCCCCAGAGTGTCCCCCATCAGAGTGTCCCCATCAGAGTGTACCCATCAGAGTGTCCACTATCAAAGTTCTCCATCAGAGTGTCCCCTTTAGAGTCTCCCCCATCAGAGTGTCCCCATCAGAGTGTCTTCATCAGAGTGCCCCTATCAGAGAGCGAGTGTCCTCATCAGAGTGTGCCATCAGAGTTCCCCCATCAGAGTGTCTCCATCAGAGTGTTCACATCAGAGAGCCCCCTATCAGAGTTCTCTCATCAGGATGCCCCTATCAGAGTGTCCCCATCAGAATTCCCCAATCAGAGTGTCTCTATCAGAGTGTCCCCATCAGAGTGCCCCCATCAGAGAGCGAGTGTCCTCATCAGAGTGCGCCATCAGAGTGTCCCCCATCAGAGTGTCTCCATCAGAGTGTTCCCATCAGAGAGCCCCCCAACAGAGTTCCCTCATCAGGGTGCCCCTATCAGAGTGTTCTCATCAGAATTCCCCAATCAGAGTGTCTCTATCAGAGTGTCCCCATCAGAGTGTCCCCATCAGAGAGTGAGTGTCCCCACCAGAGTGTCCCCATCAGAGTGCCCCCATCAGAGAGCGAGTGTCCTCATCAGAGTGTGCGATCAGAGTTCCCCCATCAGAGTGTCTATATCAGAGTGTCCCCATCAGAGTGCCCCATCAGAGAGTGAGTGTCCTCATCAGAGTGCGCCATCAGAGTGTCCCCATCAGAGTGTCCCCCATCAGAGTGTCCCCCATCAGAGTTCCCCATCAGAGTGTCCTCATCAGAGTGCCCCCATCAGAGTTAGTGTCCTCATCAGAGTGCACCATCAGAGTTTCCCCATCAGAGTGTCTCCATCAGAGTGTCCCCATCAGAGAGCCCCCCATCAGGGTGCCCCCATCAGAGTGTCCCCATCAGAGAGCGAGTATCCTCATGAGAGTGCGCTATCAGAGTCCCCCATCAGAGTGTCCCCCATCAGAGTGTCCCTCATCAGAGTGTCCCCATCAGAGTGTCCCCATCAGAGAGCCCCCATCAGAGTGTCCCCATGAGAGTGTCCACATCAGAGTTCCCCCATCAGAGTGTTTCCATCAGAGTGTCTCCATCAGAGTGTCCCCATCAGAGAGCCCCCCATCAGGGTGCCCCCATCAGAGTGTCCCCATCAGAGAGCGAGTATCCTCATGAGAGTGCGCTATCAGAGTCCCCCATCAGAGTGTCCCCCATCAGAGTGTCCCTCATCAGAGTGTCCCCATCAGAGTGTCCCCATCAGAGAGCCCCCATCAGAGTGTCTCTATCAGAGTGTCCCCATCAGAGTGCCCCCATCAGAGAGTGAGTGTCCTCATCAGAGTGCGCCTTCAGAGTTCCCCCATCAGAGTGTCCACTATCAGAGTGTCCCTATCAGAGTGTCCCCATCAGATTGCCCCCCAGCAGAGTATCCCCATCAGAGTTCCCCATCAGAATGTCCCCATAAGAGTTCCGCATCAGAGTGTCCTCATCAGAGTTCCCCATCAGAGTGTCCACTTAAGAGTGCAACCATCAGAGAGTGAGTGTCTTCATCAGAGTGCACCATCAGAGTTCCCCCATCAGAGTGTCTCTATCAGAGTGGCCCCATCAGAGAGCCCCCCATCAGGGTGCCCCCATCAGGGTGCCCCCATCAGAGTGTCCCCATCAGAATGTTCCCATCAGAGAGTGAGTGTCCTCATGAGAGTGCACTATCAGAGTGTCCCCCATCAGAGTGTCCCCCATCAGAGTGTTCCCATCAGAGTGCCCCCCATCAAAGTTCCCCCATTAGAGTGACCCCATCAGAGGTCCCCAGAGTGTCCCCCATCAGAGTGTCCCCATCAGAGTGTACCCATCAGGGTGTCCACTATCAAAGTTCTCCATCAGAGTGTCCCCTTTAGAGTCTCCCCCATCAGAGTGTCCCCATCAGAGTGTCTTCATCAGAGTGCCCCTATCAGAGAGCGAGTGTCCTCATCAGAGTGTGCCATCAGAGTTCCCCCATCAGAGTGTCTCCATCAGAGTGTTCCCATCAGAGAGCCCCCCATCAGAGTTCTATCATCAGGGTGCCCCTATCAGAGTGTCCCCATCAGAATTCCCCAATCAGAGTGTCTCTATCAGAGTGTCCCCATCAGAGTGCCCCCATCAGAGAGCGAGTGTCCTCATCAGAGTGCGCCATCAGAGTGTCCCCCATCAGAGTGTCTCCATCAGAGTGTTCCCATCAGAGAGCCCCCCAACAGAGTTCCCTCATCAGGGTGCCCCTATCAGAGTGTTCCCATCAGAATTCCCCAATCAGAGTGTCTCTATCAGAGTGTCCCCATCAGAGTGCCCCCATCAGAGAGTGAGTGTCCCCACCAGAGTGTCCCCATCAGAGTGCCCCCATCAGAGAGCGAGTGTCCTCATCAGAGTGTGCGATCAGAGTTCCCCCATCAGAGTGTCTATATCAGAGTGTCCCCATCAGAGTGCCCCATCAGAGAGTGAGTGTCCTCATCAGAGTGCGCCATCAGAGTGTACCCATCAGAGTGTCCCCCATCAGAGTGTCCACCATCAGAGTTCCCCATCAGAGTGTCCTCATCAGAGTGCCCCCATCAGAGTTAGTGTCCTCATCAGAGTGCACCATCAGAGTTTCCCCATCAGAGTGTCTCCATCAGAGTGACCCCATCAGAGAGCCCCCCATCAGGGTGCCCCCATCAGAGTGTCCCCATCAGAGAGCGAGTATCCTCATGAGAGTGCGCTATCAGAGTCCCCCATCAGAGTGTCCCCCATCAGAGTGTCCCTCATCAGAGTGTCCCCATCAGAGTGTCCCCATCAGAGAGCCCCCATCAGAGTGTCCCCATGAGAGTGTCCACATCAGAGTTCCCCCATCAGAGTGTTTCCATCAGAGTGCCCCCATCAGAGTGTCCCCATCAGAGTTCCCCCATCAAAGTGTCCCCCATCAGAGTGTCCCCATCAGAGTGTCCCCCATCAGAGTGTCCACATCAGAGTTCCCCCATCAGAGAGTGAGTGTTCTCATCAGAGTGCGCCATCAGAGTTTCCACATCAGAGTGTCTCCATCAGAGTGTCATCATCAGAAAGACCCCCATCAGGGTGTCCCCATCAGAGTGTCTCTGTCAGAGTGTCCCCATCAGAGAGCGAGTGTCCTCATCAGAGTGCGCTATCAGCGTTCCCTCATCAGAGTGTCCCCCATTAGAGTGTCCCCCATCAGAGTTCATTCATCAGAGTGCTCCCATCAGAGAGCCCCCATCAGAGTTCCCTCATCAGGGTGCCCCTATCAGAGTGTCCCCATCAGAGTGTTCCCATCAGAGTGCCCCGATCAGAGAGTGAGTGTCCTTATCAGAGTGTGCGATCAGAGTTCCCCCATCAGAGTTTCCCCATCAGAGTTCTCCGATCAGAGTGTCTCTATCAGTGTCCCCATCAGAGTTCCCCCATCAGAGTGCCCCCATCAGAGAGCCCCCCATCAGAGTTCCCTCATCAGGGTGCCCCTATCAGAGTGTCCCCATCAGAGTGCCCCCATCAGAGAGCTAGTGTCCTCATCAGAGTGTGTGATCAGAGTTCCCCCATCAGAGTGTCTCTATCAGAGTGTCCCCATCAGAGTGCCCGCATCAGAGAGTGAGTGTCCTCATCAGAGTGCGCCTTCAGAGTTCCCCCATCAGAGTGTCCACTATCAGAGTGTCCCCATCAGAGTGTCCCCATCAGATTGCCCCCCAGCAGAGTATCCCCATCAGAGTTCCCCATCAGAATGTCCCCATAAGAGTTCCGCATCAGAGTGTCCTCATCAGAGTTCCCCATCAGAGTGTCCACTTAAGAGTGCAACCATCAGAGAGTGAGTGTCTTCATCAGAGTGCACCATCAGAGTTCCCCCATCAGAGTGTCTCTATCAGAGTGGCCCAATCAGAGAGCCCCCCATCAGGGTGCCCCCATCAGGGTGCCCCCATCAGAGTGTCCCCATCAGAATGTTCCCATCAGAGAGTGAGTGTCCTCATGAGAGTGCACTATCAGAGTGTCCCCCATCAGAGTGTCCCCCATCAGAGTGTTCCCATCAGAGTGCCCCCCATCAAAGTTCCCCCATTAGAGTGACCCCATCAGAGATCCCCAGAGTGTCCCCCATCAGAGTGTCCCCATCAGAGTGTACCCATCAGAGTGTCCACTATCAAAGTTCTCCATCAGAGTGTCCCCTTTAGAGTCTCCCCCATCAGAGTGTCCCCATCAGAGTGTCTTCATCAGAGTGCCCCTATCAGAGAGCGAGTGTCCTCATCAGAGTGTGCCATCAGAGTTCCCCCATCAGAGTGTCTCCATCAGAGTGTTCACATCAGAGAGCCCCCTATCAGAGTTCTCTCATCAGGATGCCCCTATCAGAGTGTCCCCATCAGAATTCCCCAATCAGAGTGTCTCTATCAGAGTGTCCCCATCAGAGTGCCCCCATCAGAGAGCGAGTGTCCTCATCAGAGTGCGCCATCAGAGTGTCCCCCATCAGAGTGTCTCCATCAGAGTGTTCCCATCAGAGAGCCCCCCAACAGAGTTCCCTCATCAGGGTGCCCCTATCAGAGTGTTCTCATCAGAATTCCCCAATCAGAGTGTCTCTATCAGAGTGTCCCCATCAGAGTGTCCCCATCAGAGTGCCCCCATCAGAGAGCGAGTGTCCTCATCAGAGTGTGCGATCAGAGTTCCCCCATCAGAGTGTCTATATCAGAGTGTCCCCATCAGAGTGCCCCATCAGAGAGTGAGTGTCCTCATCAGAGTGCGCCATCAGAGTGTCCCCATCAGAGTGTCCCCCATCAGAGTGTCCCCCATCAGAGTTCCCCATCAGAGTGTCCTCATCAGAGTGCCCCCATCAGAGTTAGTGTCCTCATCAGAGTGCACCATCAGAGTTTCCCCATCAGAGTGTCTCCATCAGAGTGTCCCCATCAGAGAGCCCCCCATCAGGGTGCCCCCATCAGAGTGTCCCCATCAGAGAGCGAGTATCCTCATGAGAGTGCGCTATCAGAGTCCCCCATCAGAGTGTCCCCCATCAGAGTGTCCCTCATCAGAGTGTCCCCATCAGAGTGTCCCCATCAGAGAGCCCCCATCAGAGTGTCCCCATGAGAGTGTCCACATCAGAGTTCCCCCATCAGAGTGTTTCCATCAGAGTGTCTCCATCAGAGTGTCCCCATCAGAGAGCCCCCCATCAGGGTGCCCCCATCAGAGTGTCCCCATCAGAGAGCGAGTATCCTCATGAGAGTGCGCTATCAGAGTCCCCCATCAGAGTGTCCCCCATCAGAGTGTCCCTCATCAGAGTGTCCCCATCAGAGTGTCCCCATCAGAGAGCCCCCATCAGAGTGTCTCTATCAGAGTGTCCCCATCAGAGTGCCCCCATCAGAGAGTGAGTGTCCTCATCAGAGTGCGCCTTCAGAGTTCCCCCATCAGAGTGTCCACTATCAGAGTGTCCCTATCAGAGTGTCCCCATCAGATTGCCCCCCAGCAGAGTATCCCCATCAGAGTTCCCCATCAGAATGTCCCCATAAGAGTTCCGCATCAGAGTGTCCTCATCAGAGTTCCCCATCAGAGTGTCCACTTAAGAGTGCAACCATCAGAGAGTGAGTGTCTTCATCAGAGTGCACCATCAGAGTTCCCCCATCAGAGTGTCTCTATCAGAGTGGCCCCATCAGAGAGCCCCCCATCAGGGTGCCCCCATCAGGGTGCCCCCATCAGAGTGTCCCCATCAGAATGTTCCCATCAGAGAGTGAGTGTCCTCATGAGAGTGCACTATCAGAGTGTCCCCCATCAGAGTGTCCCCCATCAGAGTGTTCCCATCAGAGTGCCCCCCATCAAAGTTCCCCCATTAGAGTGACCCCATCAGAGGTCCCCAGAGTGTCCCCCATCAGAGTGTCCCCATCAGAGTGTACCCATCAGGGTGTCCACTATCAAAGTTCTCCATCAGAGTGTCCCCTTTAGAGTCTCCCCCATCAGAGTGTCCCCATCAGAGTGTCTTCATCAGAGTGCCCCTATCAGAGAGCGAGTGTCCTCATCAGAGTGTGCCATCAGAGTTCCCCCATCAGAGTGTCTCCATCAGAGTGTTCCCATCAGAGAGCCCCCCATCAGAGTTCTATCATCAGGGTGCCCCTATCAGAGTGTCCCCATCAGAATTCCCCAATCAGAGTGTCTCTATCAGAGTGTCCCCATCAGAGTGCCCCCATCAGAGAGCGAGTGTCCTCATCAGAGTGCGCCATCAGAGTGTCCCCCATCAGAGTGTCTCCATCAGAGTTTTCCCATCAGAGAGCCCCCCAACAGAGTTCCCTCATCAGGGTGCCCCTATCAGAGTGTTCCCATCAGAATTCCCCAATCAGAGTGTCTCTATCAGAGTGTCCCCATCAGAGTGCCCCCATCAGAGAGTGAGTGTCCCCACCAGAGTGTCCCCATCAGAGTGCCCCCATCAGAGAGCGAGTGTCCTCATCAGAGTGTGCGATCAGAGTTCCCCCATCAGAGTGTCTATATCAGAGTGTCCCCATCAGAGTGCCCCATCAGAGAGTGAGTGTCCTCATCAGAGTGCGCCATCAGAGTGTACCCATCAGAGTGTCCCCCATCAGAGTGTCCACCATCAGAGTTCCCCATCAGAGTGTCCTCATCAGAGTGCCCCCATCAGAGTTAGTGTCCTCATCAGAGTGCACCATCAGAGTTTCCCCATCAGAGTGTCTCCATCAGAGTGACCCCATCAGAGAGCCCCCCATCAGGGTGCCCCCATCAGAGTGTCCCCATCAGAGAGCGAGTATCCTCATGAGAGTGCGCTATCAGAGTCCCCCATCAGAGTGTCCCCCATCAGAGTGTCCCTCATCAGAGTGTCCCCATCAGAGTGTCCCCATCAGAGAGCCCCCATCAGAGTGTCCCCATGAGAGTGTCCACATCAGAGTTCCCCCATCAGAGTGTTTCCATCAGAGTGCCCCCATCAGAGTGTCCCCATCAGAGTTCCCCCATCAAAGTGTCCCCCATCAGAGTGTCCCCATCAGAGTGTCCCCCATCAGAGTGTCCACATCAGAGTTCCCCCATCAGAGAGTGAGTGTTCTCATCAGAGTGCGCCATCAGAGTTTCCACATCAGAGTGTCTCCATCAGAGTGTCATCATCAGAAAGACCCCCATCAGGGTGTCCCCATCAGAGTGTCTCTGTCAGAGTGTCCCCATCAGAGAGCGAGTGTCCTCATCAGAGTGCGCTATCAGCGTTCCCTCATCAGAGTGTCCCCCATTAGAGTGTCCCCCATCAGAGTTCATTCATCAGAGTGCTCCCATCAGAGAGCCCCCATCAGAGTTCCCTCATCAGGGTGCCCCTATCAGAGTGTCCCCATCAGAGTGTTCCCATCAGAGTGCCCCGATCAGAGAGTGAGTGTCCTTATCAGAGTGTGCGATCAGAGTTCCCCCATCAGAGTTTCCCCATCAGAGTTCTCCGATCAGAGTGTCTCTATCAGTGTCCCCATCAGAGTTCCCCCATCAGAGTGCCCCCATCAGAGAGCCCCCCATCAGAGTTCCCTCATCAGGGTGCCCCTATCAGAGTGTCCCCATCAGAGTGCCCCCATCAGAGAGCTAGTGTCCTCATCAGAGTGTGCGATCAGAGTTCCCCCATCAGAGTGTCTCTATCAGAGTGTCCCCATCAGAGTGCCCGCATCAGAGAGTGAGTGTCCTCATCAGAGTGCGCCTTCAGAGTTCCCCCATCAGAGTGTCCACTATCAGAGTGTCCCCATCAGAGTGTCCCCATCAGATTGCCCCCCAGCAGAGTATCCCCATCAGAGTTCCCCATCAGAATGTCCCCATAAGAGTTCCGCATCAGAGTGTCCTCATCAGAGTTCCCCATCAGAGTGTCCACTTAAGAGTGCAACCATCAGAGAGTGAGTGTCTTCATCAGAGTGCACCATCAGAGTTCCCCCATCAGAGTGTCTCTATCAGAGTGGCCCAATCAGAGAGCCCCCCATCAGGGTGCCCCCATCAGGGTGCCCCCATCAGAGTGTCCCCATCAGAATGTTCCCATCAGAGAGTGAGTGTCCTCATGAGAGTGCACTATCAGAGTGTCCCCCATCAGAGTGTCCCCCATCAGAGTGTTCCCATCAGAGTGCCCCCCATCAAAGTTCCCCCATTAGAGTGACCCCATCAGAGATCCCCAGAGTGTCCCCCATCAGAGTGTCCCCATCAGAGTGTACCCATCAGAGTGTCCACTATCAAAGTTCTCCATCAGAGTGTCCCCTTTAGAGTCTCCCCCATCAGAGTGTCCCCATCAGAGTGTCTTCATCAGAGTGCCCCTATCAGAGAGCGAGTGTCCTCATCAGAGTGTGCCATCAGAGTTCCCCCATCAGAGTGTCTCCATCAGAGTGTTCACATCAGAGAGCCCCCTATCAGAGTTCTCTCATCAGGATGCCCCTATCAGAGTGTCCCCATCAGAATTCCCCAATCAGAGTGTCTCTATCAGAGTGTCCCCATCAGAGTGCCCCCATCAGAGAGCGAGTGTCCTCATCAGAGTGCGCCATCAGAGTGTCCCCCATCAGAGTGTCTCCATCAGAGTGTTCCCATCAGAGAGCCCCCCAACAGAGTTCCCTCATCAGGGTGCCCCTATCAGAGTGTTCTCATCAGAATTCCCCAATCAGAGTGTCTCTATCAGAGTGTCCCCATCAGAGTGTCCCCATCAGAGAGTGAGTGTCCCCACCAGAGTGTCCCCATCAGAGTGCCCCCATCAGAGAGCGAGTGTCCTCATCAGAGTGTGCGATCAGAGTTCCCCCATCAGAGTGTCTATATCAGAGTGTCCCCATCAGAGTGCCCCATCAGAGAGTGAGTGTCCTCATCAGAGTGCGCCATCAGAGTGTCCCCATCAGAGTGTCCCCCATCAGAGTGTCCCCCATCAGAGTTCCCCATCAGAGTGTCCTCATCAGAGTGCCCCCATCAGAGTTAGTGTCCTCATCAGAGTGCACCATCAGAGTTTCCCCATCAGAGTGTCTCCATCAGAGTGTCCCCATCAGAGAGCCCCCCATCAGGGTGCCCCCATCAGAGTGTCCCCATCAGAGAGCGAGTATCCTCATGAGAGTGCGCTATCAGAGTCCCCCATCAGAGTGTCCCCCATCAGAGTGTCCCTCATCAGAGTGTCCCCATCAGAGTGTCCCCATCAGAGAGCCCCCATCAGAGTGTCCCCATGAGAGTGTCCACATCAGAGTTCCCCCATCAGAGTGTTTCCATCAGAGTGCCCCCATCAGAGTGTCCCCATCAGAGTTCCCCCATCAAAGTGTCCCCCATCAGAGTGTCCCCATCAGAGTGTCCCCCATCAGAGTGTCCACATCAGAGTTCCCCCATCAGAGAGTGAGTGTTCTCATCAGAGTGCGCCATCAGAGTTTCCACATCAGAGTGTCTCCATCAGAGTGTCATCATCAGAAAGACCCCCATCAGGGTGTCCCCATCAGAGTGTCTCTGTCAGAGTGTCCCCATCAGAGAGCGAGTGTCCTCATCAGAGTGCGCTATCAGTGTTCCCTCATCAGAGTGTCCCCCATTAGAGTGTCCCCCATCAGAGTTCATCCATCAGAGTGCTCCCATCAGAGAGCCCCCATCAGAGTTCCCTCATCAGGGTGCCCCTATCAGAGTGTCCCCATCAGAGTGTTCCCATCAGAGTGCCCCGATCAGAGAGTGAGTGTCCTTATCAGAGTGTGCGATCAGAGTTCCCCCATCAGAGTTTCCCCATCAGAGTTCTCCGATCAGAGTGTCTCTATCAGTGTCCCCATCAGATTTCCCCCATCAGAGAGCCCCCCATCAGAGTTCCCTCATCAGGGTGCCCCTATCAGAGTGTCCCCATCAGAGTGCCCCCATCAGAGAGCTAGTGTCCTCATCAGAGTGTGCGATCAGAGTTCCCCCATCAGAGTGTCTCTATCAGAGTGTCCCCATCAGAGTGCCCCCATCAGAGAGTGAGTGTCCTCATCAGAGTGCGCCTTCAGAGTTCCCCCATCAGAGTGTCCACTATCAAAGTGTCCCCATCAGAGTGTCCCCATCAGATTGCCCCCCAGCAGAGTATCCCCATCAGAGTTCCCCATCAGAATGTCCCCATAAGAGTTCCGCATCAGAGTGTCCTCATCAGAGTTCCCCATCAGAGTGTCCACTTAAGAGTGCAACCATCAGAGAGTGAGTGTCTTCATCAGAGTGCACCATCAGAGTTCCCCCATCAGAGTGTCTCTATCAGAGTGGCCCCATCAGAGAGCCCCCCATCAGGGTGCCCCCATCAGAGTGTCCCCATCAGAATGTTCCCATCAGAGAGTGAGTGTCCTCATGAGAGTGCACTATCAGAGTGTCCCCCATCAGAGTGTCCCCCATCAGAGTGTCCCCATCAGAGTGTCTTCATCAGAGTGCCCCTATCAGAGAGCGAGTGTCCTCATCAGAGTGTGCCATCAGAGTTCCCCCATCAGAGTGTCTCCATCAGAGTGTTCCCATCAGAGAGCCCCCCATCAGAGTTCCCTCTTCAGGGTGCCCCTATCAGAGTGTCCCCATCAGAATTCCCCAATCAGAGTGTCTCTATCAGAGTGTCCCCATCAGAGTGCCCCCCATCAGAGAGCGAGTGTCCTCATCAGAGTGCGCCATCAGAGTGTCCCCCATCAGAGTGTCCCACCAGAGTGTCCCCCATCAGAGTGTCCCCCATCAGAGTGTCCCCATCAGAGTTCCCCCATCAGAGTTCCCCATCGGAGTGTCCTCATCAGAGTGCCCCCATCAGAGTTAGTGTCCTCATCAGAGTGCACCATCAGAGTTTCCCCCATCAGAGTGTCTCCATCAGAGTGTCCCCATCAGAGAGCACCCCATCAGGGTGCCCCCATCAGAGTGTCCCCATCAGAGAGCGAGTGTCCTCATGAGAGTGCGCTATCATAGTTCCCCCATCAGAGTGTCCCCCATCAGAGTGTCCATCATCAGAGTTCCCCCATCAGAGTTTCCCCATCAGAGTTCTCCGATCAGAGTATCTCTATCAGTGTCCCCATCAGAGTTCCCCCATCAGAGTGCCCCCATCAGAGAGCCCCCCATCAGAGTTCCCTCATCAGGGTGCCCCTATCAGAGTGTCCCCATCAGAGTGCCCCCATCAGAGAGTGAGTGTCCTCATCAGAGTGCGCCTTCAGAGTTTCCCCATCAGAGTTCCCCCATCAGAGTGTCCACTATCAGAGTGTCCCCATCAGAGTGTCCCCATCAGATTGCCCCCCAGCAGAGTATCCCCATCAGAGTTCCCCATCAGAATGTCCCCATAAGAGTTCCGCATCAGAGTGTCCCCATCAGAGTTTCCCATCAGAGTGTCCACTTAAGAGTGCAACCATCAGAGAGTGAGTGTCCTCATCAGAGTGCACCATCAGAGTTCCCCCATCAGAGTGTCTCTATCAGAGTGGCCCCATCAGAGAGCCCCCCATCAGGGTGCCTCCATCAGAGTGTCCCCATCAGAATGTTCCCATCAGAGAGTGAGTGTCCTCATGAGAGTGCACTATCACAGTTCCCCATCAGAGTGTCCCCCATCAGAGTGTTCCCATCAGAGTGCCCCCCATCAAAGTTCCCCCATTAGAGTGACCCCATCAGAGATCCCCAGAGTGTCCCCCATCAGAGTGTCCCCATCAGAGTGTCCACAATCAATGTTCCCCATCAGAGTGTCCCCTTTAGAGTCTCCCCCATCAGAGTGTCCCCATCAGAGTGTCTTCATCAGAGTGCCCCTATCAGAGAGCGAGTGTCCTCATCAGAGTGTGCCATCAGAGTTCCCCCATCAGAGTGTCTCCATCAGAGTGTTCCCATGAGAGAGCCCCCCATCAGAGTTCCCTCATCAGGGTGCCCCAATCAGAGTGTCCCCATCAGAATTCCCCAATCAGAGTGTCTCTATCAGAGTGTCCCCATCAGAGTGCCCCCATCAGAGAGTGAGTGTCCCCACCAGAGTGTCCCCATCAGAGTGCCCCATCAGAGAGCGAGTGTCCTCATCAGAGTGCGCCATCAGAGTGTCCCCCATCAGAGTGTCCCCCATCAGAGTGTCCCCATCAGAGTGTCCCCCATCAGAGTGTCCCCATCAGAGTTCCCCCATCAGAGTTCCCCATCGGAGTGTCCTCATCAGAGTACCCCCATCAGAGTTAGTGTCCTCATCAGAGTGCACCATCAGAGTTTCCCCATCAGAGTGTCTCCATCAGAGTGTCCCCATCAGAGAGCACCCCATCAGGGTGCCCCCATCAGAGTGTCCCCATTAGAGAGCGAGTGTCCTCATGAGAGTGCGCTATCAGAGTTCCCCCATCAGAGTGTCCCCCATCAGAGTGTCCATCATCAGAGTGTCCCCATCAGAGTGTCCCCATCAGAGTGTTTCCATCAGAGTGTCCCCATCAGAGTATCCCCCATCAGAGTGTCCCCATCAGAGTGCCCCCAGCAGAGTGTCCCCCATGAGAGTTCCCCACCAGAGTTCCCCATCAGAGTGAGTGTCCTCATCAGAGTGCACCATCAGAGTTTCCCCATCAGAGTGTCTCCATCAGAGTGTCCCCATCAGAGAGCCCCCCATCAGGATTCCCCCATCAGAGTGTCCCCATCAGAGTGTCCCCATCAGAGAGCGAGTGTCCTCATGAGAGTGCGCTATCAGAATTCCCCCATCAGAGTGCCCCAGCAGAGAGCGAGTGTCCTCATCAGAGTGCGCCATCAGAGTGTCCCCCATCAGAGTGTCCCCATCAGAGTGTCCCCCATCAGATTGTCCCCATCAGAGTTCCCCCATCAGAGTTTTCCCATCAGAGTGTCTCCCTCAGAGTGTCCCCATCAGAGAGCGCCCCATCAGGGTGCCCCCATCAGAGTGTCCCCATCAGAGAGCGAGTGTCCTCATGAGAGTGCGCTATCAGAGTTCCCCCATCAGAGTGTCCCCCATCAGAGTGTCCATCATCAGAGTGTCCCCATCAGAGTGTCCCCATCAGAGTGTTTCCATCAGAGTGTCCCCATCAGAGTATCCCCCATCAGAGTGTCCCCATCAGAGTGCCCCCAGCAGGGTGTCCCCCATGAGAGTTCCCCACCAGAGTTCCCCATCAGAGTGAGTGTCCTCATCAGAGTACACCATCAGAGTTTCCCCATCAGAGTGTCTCCATCAGAGTGTCCCCATCAGAGAGCCCCCCCATCAGAGTGTCCCCATCAGAGTGTCCCCATCAGAGAGCGAGTGTCCTCATGAGAGTGCGCTATCAGAATTCCCCCATCAGAGTGTCCCCATCAGAGTGTCCCTCATCAGAGTGTCCACATCAGAAAGTCCCCATCAGAGTGTACCCCATCAGAGTGTCCCCCATCAGAGTGTCCCCATCAGAGTGTCCACATCAGAGTTCCCCATCAGAGTGTCTCCATCAGAGAGTCCCCCCGTCAGGGTGCTCCCATCAGAGTGTCCCCATCAGAGAGCGAGTGTCCTCATCAGAGTACGCTATCAGAGTTCCCACATCAGAATGTCTCCAGAGTGTCCCCATCAGAGAGCCTCCAATCAGGGTGCCCCCATCAGAGTGTCCCCATCAGAGAGCCAGTGTCCTCATGAGAGTGCGCTATCAGAATTCCCCCATCAGAGTGTCCCCCATCAGAGTGTCCCTCATCAGAGTGTCCCCATCACAAAGTCCCCATCAGTGTGTCCCCATCAGAGTGTCCACATCTGAGTTCCCCATCAGAGTGTCCCCATCAGAGCTCCCCCATCAGAGTGTCCCCCATTAGAGTGTCCCCATCAGAGTGTCCACTATCAAAGTTCCCCATCAGAGTGTCTTCGTCAGAGTGTCCCCCATCAGAGTGTCCCCCATCAGAGAGCGAGTGTCCACATCAGAGGGCTCCCATCAGAGTGTCCCCCGTCAGAGTGGCCCCATCAGAGTATCCCCTATCAGAGTGTCCCCATTAGAGTTCCCCATCAGAGTTCCCCCATCAGAGTGTCCCCATCAGAGTTCCACATCAGAGTGTCCTCATCAGAGTGCCCCCATCAGAGTGAGTGTCCTCATCAGAGTGCACCATCAGACTTTCCCCATCAGAGTGTCTCCATCAGAGTGTCCCCATCAGAGAGCCCCCCATCAGGGTGCCCCCATGAGAGTGTCCCCATCAGAGTGTCCCCATCAGAGAGCGAGTGTCCTCATGAGAGTGCGCTATCAGAGTTCCCCCATCAGAGTGTTCTCCATCAGAGTGTCCCTCATCAGAGGGACACTCTATATACACACACACTCTCAGGGGCTAAAAGTCACAGTCCCTCCTTATTCCCTCCCACTGGCTCACTGTATATCTGTTGGGGCCCATAATTACGTGGAAGCGCTCTTAAACAGATTTTGTAATTCCAGTGGAAGGGGAAGTAATCTTCAAACAAATCTCTGGGTGTCCCAAAAGGGATGATACTGGGCTCCATTCACTAAATTGTATCTTCCAAGTACGTGGTAAGATACCGCTCGGATTTTTTCAAATAGTTTTGTGGCATTCACTAAAAAACACTACTAATATACCTCATTAGTTATTTTATGAAGTCATGTGGTATTTTAGTAGTGATAACATGCGCTGACGTAAAGTCTGGCGTTGTGAGGGCATGTGGCCTGGTATGGTTCAGACGCTTTCGCGACCTGCTGTGCTGCGTGCTCAGATAAGGATCTGGTAAGGATTTTAGAGAGGACCTCACGCCATTAAAAAAAAACATTTTGGCATGGGGGTTCCCCTCAAAGTCCATACCAGACCCTAAGGACCTGGTATGGATCGAGGGGGGGACTCCAAGCCATTTTTTTTCTCATTTTTTCATTGCTGTCATTGGCCAACGCTCCTTAACAACCATGTTGTTTACTGGTTAATAAGGAGTGGGCGGCCGCCAGCTCCTTAACAGCCAGTACACTTTCCATCATTACTGCATTCCTTGATAACTACTTAATTACCGCACACATTTAATTACTTATTTCCTTCTGTGAATGGAGTTTAATTCCTTTTCATGCGGTATTTACTGAGCGTTTTCAGTATTTGACAGTAAATATTGCAAAACGGTATAGTGAATTGACAGATACAGGATCGCATGCAATATTTAGGCTAAATGTATCTGGACACCTAAATATCGCAAGCAAGTTTCTTTTGTGAATGGTGCCCACTGTCTTTAAATAGAAAATCAGAGCAAAATGATGGCCAGAAGCCTCTCTCAACTTCAGAGGTTAGTGTACTCTCCTCCTTCTCGTGGCTGTCTGAAACAATGGACGCACAATTAAGTTGCCTCCTGTGGTCTCCGAGGGTTATTGTAGCAGCTCTAATCACCGTTACAGCAATTCTAGACAAAGCTACAGATATTGTGGGTACAGAAGTCCTCTCCCACAGCTCACTGGGTCCCTTTGCTTCAGAACATGGTCTTTGCGGTTGCTCAGCCCAGCAACAGCAGCCTCTGGATAGATCCAACAGTACAGACCTGCTCCGATAACACAGGGAAGCATTGCTACTCAGCAGTAGGGATGAGCCGAACACCCCCCGGTTTGGTTCGCACCAGAATCTGCGAATGGACCTAAAATTTGCATGAATGTAGAACCCCATTGACGTCTATGGGACTCGTACGTTCGAAATCAAAAGTGCTCATTTTAAAGGCTAATTTACATGGTATTGTCCTAAAAAGGGTTTGGGGACCCGGGTCCTGCCCCAGGGGACATGTATCAATGCAAAAAAACTTTTAAAAATGTTTTTTTCGGGAGCAGTGACTTTAATGATGCTTAACCACTTGCTGACCGCCTCACGCAGATATACTGTGGCAGAATGGCATGGGCAGGCAAAGTAACGTATGGGTACGTTACTTGCCTCCCGTGGGCGGGGGGTCCAATCGGCCCCTCCCCCATGCCCGAGGCGGTGCGGAGCGATCAGAGGTGAGGGGGAGGCCATCTATTCGTGGCCACCCCCTCGCAATCGCTCCCAGCCAGTGAGATTCTTCCTCTGCTGCTGTACAGTAAACAGCGGCAGAGGAAGTGATGTCATCGCTCCTCGGCTCTGTATTTTCCGTTCCGGCGCTGAGGAGAGAAGACATCGATGTGAGTTGCACAACACACGCAGCAAAATACACCAGGCACACTTTACACCCCCATCACCTCCCGATCACCCCTCGATCACCCCCCCCCCCCCGGTCACAGTGACACTAAGCAGTTTTTTGTTTTTTTTTCTGATTACTGCATTGGTGTCATTTGTGACAGTTAGAAGTGGTAGGGCAGTTAGGGTTATCCCCCTTTAGGTCTAGGATACCCCCCTATCCCCCCTAATAAAGTTTTAACCCCGTGATCACCCCCCGTCGCCAGTGTCACTAAGCAATCGTTTTTCTGATCGCTGTATTAGTGTCACTGGTGACGTTAGTTAGGGAGGTAAATATATAGGTTCGCCGTCAGCGTTTTATAGCGTCAGGGACCCCCATATACTACCTAATAAAGGTTTTAACCCCTTGATTGCCCCCTAGTTAACCCTTTCACCAGTGATCACTGTATAAGTGTTATGGGTGACGCTGGTTAGTTAGTTTATTTTTTATAGTGTCAGGGCACCCGCCGTTTATTACCTAATAAAGGTTTAGCCCCCTGATCGCCCGGCGGCGATATAACTTAAGTTTTAGGGTCAGATAGGGTCTGCGTCACCACAGGCAGCATCAGGTTAGCGCCAGTGCCGCTAACACCCACGCACGCAGCATACACCTCCCTTAGTGGTATAGTATCTGAACGGATCAATATCTGATCCGATCAGATCTATACTAGCGTCCCCAGCAGTTTAGGTTTCCCAAAAACGCAGTGTTAGCGGGTTCAGCCCAGATACCTGCTAGCACCTGCGTTTTGCCCCTCCGCCCAGTCCAGCCCAGCCCACCCAAGTGCAGTATCGATCGATCACTGTCACTTACAAACCACTAAACACATAACTACAGCATTCGCAGAGTCAGGCCTGATCCCTGCGATCGCTAACAGTTTTTTTTGTAGCGTTTTGGTGAACTGGCAAGCACCAGTGGCCTAGTACAGCCCGGTCGTAGTCAAACCAGAACTGCAGTAACACTTGGTGACGTGGTGAGTCCCATAAGTGCAGTTCAAGCTGGCAAGGTGGCAAGCACAAGTAGTGTCCCGCTGCCACCAAGAAGAAGACAAACACAGGCCTGTCGTGCCCATAATGCCCTTCCTGCTGCATTTGCCAATCCTAATTGGAAACCCACCTCTTCTGCAGCACCTGTACTTCCCCCATTCACATCCCCAACCAAATGCAGTCGGCTGCATGAGAGGCATTTTCTTTATGCCTACCCAACGAACCCCCAAAAAAAGATATCGTGTCTGCAGCAAGCGCGGATATAGGCGTGACACCCGCTATTATTGTCCCTCCTGTCCTGACAATCCTGGTCTTAGCATTGGTAAATGTTTTGAACGCTACCATACAATAGTTGAGTATTAGCGTAGGGTACAGCATTGCACAGACTAGGCACACTTTTACAGGGTCTCCCAAGATGCCAAGAGACCCGAACCTGGAACCGGTTACAGTTATAAAAGTTAGTTACAAAAAGAAGTGTAAAAAGAAACAACAAAAAAATATATATAATGAAAAAAAATAGTTGTTGTTTTATTGTGCTCTCTCTCTCTATTCTCTCTCTATTGTTCTGCTCTTTTTTACTGTATTCTATTCTTCAATGTTTTATTGTTATTATGTTTTATCATGTTTGCTTTTCAGATATGCAATTTTTTATACTTTACTGTTTACTGTGTTTTATTGTTATCCATTTTTTTGTCTTCGGGTAAGCCACTCAGCTGCAGCGCGGATTTATTTATCTTGACAGCAACAGCGTTTTCTCCCACGATATATAAAGCCGTGACTCCAGCAGAGGTGATATATGCCGAAGCATGGGGGCAGCAGGGGCGGAGGAGCGATTTGCTCCTAACTTTTGGGGAAGATGCCCCAATGCTTCGGCATATATAAAAGGTGCATGTATGCCCATCATTAGAAGTGGGTGGATGAAGGGAGGTATTCTAATGGTGGGCATACCCACCGATCAATCTCTTTTTTTCGTTCAGCCCACAGGCTGCATGAAAAAAAAAGATTACAATATATGCCCAACAAGGACCACCAACGTACTGGTATGTTGCTGGACTTTGAGTGGTTATACCAGAATGATGCCTGCAGGTTTAGGTATCATCTTGGTATTATTCTTTTCAGGCAGCGGTCGGCTTTCATGTAAAAGCAATCCTAGCGGCTATTTAGCGTCTAGACTGCTTTTACAAGCAGTGGGAGGGAATACCGCATTGTTGGCGATCGGAAATTCCGACAACTTTGTGCGACCGTGTGTACGCAAAACAAGTTTGAGCCAACATCCGTCGGAAAAAATCCTAGGATTTTGTTGTCGGAATGCCCGAACAAAGTCCGACCGTGTGTACGGGGCATCAGTCCTCACAGTTATTCTTGGTGGGCGCAGAAACGGGCCCTGCTGTGAAATATTAGATCAAGAATTCTAATTACATGTCCCTGTTGAACAGGGGCTGAAAAATTGGGCCTTAGGCACTGGTGCTGGTGCCACAACACTGCAATCCCTCACAGATACTCTAGTTGGAGCACAGGAACTAGCCCTGCTGCAAAGAATTGCATCAAAAATTGTAATTACACACCCCTGTTAAACAGGGGCTGAAAAATTGGGCCTTAGGCACTGGTGCTGCTGCCACAACACTGCAAACCCTCACAGATACTCTAGCTGGAGTGCAGGAACTAGCCCTGCTGCAAAGAATTGCATCAAAAATTGTAATTACACGCCCCTGTTAAACAGGGGCTGAAAAACTGGGCCTTAGGCACTGGTGGCAGCGCCCAGAACCAAAAATGTTCTTACAAGCTGTCAGCATGATCATTGAGGAGGAAGAGGATAATTAATCAGCATAACAGGATAGTCACTCAGCATCAGCATAGGCAGTCTGGGAAGGGATCTGACATTTCAAAAGAAATTATTCGGTTATATCAACATCAGGTGCTTGGTAGCTGGTGGTGATCCAAGACTGATTCATTTTTATGAAGGTCAGTCGATTGACTGAGTCGGTGGACAGACGCACCCTGTGATCGGTTACAAAGCCTCCAGCAGCACTGAATGTGCGTTCTGAAAGAACGCTGGATGCAGGACAGGCCAGTAGCTCAATTGCATACTGTGCAAGCTCTGGCCAGTGATCCATCCTCAAGACCTAGTAACCCAGAGGATTTTCGGTGGGAAAGGTGTCCAAGTCAGATCTTGCCCCTAGGTATTCCTGCACCATGTAAAACAGACGCTGGCGATGGTTGCTGGAATCGATCATACCTTGGAGCTGCGGACTAAAAAATTGTCTGAATGCATCGGTCAGATGGCCACCTTCTCCACCGCTCCTTCTTTGACTGACCAAAGCCTCAGCAACACGTTGTCCAGAAACAGGAGTTTGTAACCTCCCAGTCTCTGGGACTGCGTTGCACAGTCCTTTCTGCAAGGCCTCCCGAACATATTTCATCCTCTGCTCCCACTGCGATGGCAAGATAAGGTCCGCAACCTTACCCCTGTAACGTGGATCAAGGAGGGTTGCCAGCCAGTATTGTTCCTTCTCCTTGATACCGCAAATATGAGGATCCTTCTGCAGGCTTTGCAGGATCAGGGAGGCCATGCAGCGTAGGTTTGCTGAGGCATTTGGTCCGGAGTCCTCTGGGTCACTAAGGACGACATGATCCGCAGCCACCTCCTCCCAGTCACGTACAAGTCCATGTGTTTCTTGGGACTGTAAATGATCTCTTAAAGACTGATGCTGAGTGCCAGGCTCCACCTCCATACTGACACAATCCTCCTCCTCTTCCTCCTCGTCCTCTTCCTGTGTGATCGGCGGGCACGCAGGAACACTGTCTGGATAAAGGGGGCCTTGAGAGCTAAGGAAGTCCTCCTTTTCCTGCCTCTGTTCTGCCTCAAGTGCCCTGTCCATTATTCCACGCAGTGCGTGCGCCAACAGGTGGACAAGGGGGACAGTGTCACTGATGCATGCACTGTCACTGCTCACCATCCTCATGGCCTTCTCAAATGGTGACAGGACAGTGCCTGCATCCCTGATCATGGCCCACTGGCGTGGGAAAAAAAAAACAAGCTTCCCTGACCCTGTCCTGGGGCCATAGTCGCACAGGTACTCATTGATGGCCCTCTGCTGCGTGTGCAGTCACTGCAGCATAGCCAATGTTGAGTTCCACCTGGTGGGCATGTCACAGATTAGGCGGTTCTTGGGCAGGTTAAATTCCTTTTGGAGGTCTGCCAGCCGAGCACTGGCATTACATGACTGGTGGAAATGCACACAGACTTTCCTGGCCTGCCTCAGGACATCCTGTAAGCCCGGGCACCTGCCCAAGAACCGCTGCACCACCAAGTTAAGGACGTGAGCCAAACAGGGCACATGGGTCATTTGTCCCTGTCGGAGGGCGGAGAGGAGGTTGGTGCCATTGTCGCAAACCACCATTCCTGCCTTAAGTTGCCATGGCGTCAACCACCTCTGAACCTGCCCCTGCAGAGCTGACAGAACCTCTGCCCCAGTGTGGCTCCTGTCCACCAAGCACACCAGCTCAAGCACTGCATGGCATCTTTTGGCCTGCGTACTTGCGTAGCCCCTTGAATGCCTACGGAGCACCACTGGTTCCGAGGACAAAGCACAGGAAGAGGCCATGGAGGAAGAAGAAGAGGAGGGGGTGGAGGAGAGAGGTGTGTCAGAATCACTAGTAGTGGCATTTTGGAGGCGTGGTGGCGGAACAACCTCCAACACTACTGCACCTTGTCCTGCATTCTTCCCAGCTGCCAGAAGAGTCAACCAATGCGCCGTGAAACTTACGTAACGTCCCTGTCCATGCCTGCTGGACCATGAGTCAGCGGTAATATGCACCTTACCACTGACCGCCCTGTCCAGCGAGACTAAGACATTGCCTTCCACATGTCGGTAGAGAGCCGGAATCGCCTTCCGTGAGAAAAAGTGGCGTTTGGGAACCTGCCATTGACTAACCACACATTCCACAAACTCACAGAAGGGGGCAGAGTCTACCAACTGAAAAGGTAGCAGTTGAAGTGCTAGCAATTTTGCCAAGCTAGCATTCAACCGCTGGGCACGTGGATGGCTGGGAGTGAACTTATTTTTGCGGTGCAGCAGCTGGGGCAGGGAAATTTTCCTGGTACAATCTGACATTGGTGTAGGGATAGCAGATTGTCCGCAAGTACTTGGCTGTGACACACCTAATTCTACACCTTCATTCCTCTCAGTGCAGGTCTCAGAGAGGACTGAAGGTATAGTGGGGTTGGAGATCCCAGCTGATGAGGAGTAAGGAGAGGTCCTCTTTTTTTTTTTCGATGTGGGTCTTTTAGGTACGCTTGCCAAGCGGGAGATGTTTTGGCCACGCGAGATACGTGTGAGACATATGGCAAATAGCAGCGGTGCCATCTGATGCACTAATCTCAAAAAAGGCCCACACCAAAGAACTTTTGGAATAACGCGCAGAGACAGCAGTGCCCTGCACATGCGGAGCTCTGAGGTGTGATGCAGTCAGTGTGCTGCCCTTAGGCTGGCCCCTGGAGGGCATCCTGCCTCATCGGTGATGTACCTCCTCCTCCTCCTCTCTCCTATCAGGCACCCACGTTGAGTCAGTGACCTCATCATCCCCTCCCTCCTCATCACTGGAGCAAACCTGGCAGTATGCTGCAGCAGGGGAAACATGACTGCCAGATTGCTGTCCTTCTTGGGCACCCCCTCTGTCCATGCTCACATTACTGCCTTCATCTAGCTCAGTATCATCATCAGAGCCTTCTAAACGCTGGGCATCCTCCTGGAGCATGTACCCAACACTGTGGTCAAACAGTTCGAGGGACTCCTTAGGAGGACATGGTGGGGCTAGGGAAGGAGTCACTGATGCCAATGAGCCGAGGGAAGAGGTGGTGTTGGCAGCTGCTTTGCCAGACAAAGTACCCTGAGCATGGGTGAGAGAGGATGAGGAGGATGAGGAGGATGATGACGGCTTGGTCATCCACTCGACCAAGTCTTCCGCATGTTGCGGCTCAACACGGCCAGCTGCTGAAAAAAAGGCCAGGCGTGCCCCATGGCCACGTGCAGAGGTCTCACTACACTAACTTGTAGCTTTAGCTGAACACTGTGCAGAGGACGCACTACACTAACGTTTAAATAATGTAGCTGCCTGCGGTAGTGATAGGATCAGGAAAACACCACCAACCTTCTACAGGTAGCTTTAGCTGAACACTGTGCAGAGGTCACACTACACTAACGTGTAAATAATGTAGCTGCCTGCAGTAGTGATAGGATCAGGAAAACACCACCAACCTTCTACAAGTAACTTTAGCTGAACACTGTGCAGAGGTCGCACTACACTAACTTGTAGCTTTAGCTGAACACTGTGCAGAGGTCACACTACACTAACTTGTAGCTTTAGCTGAACACTGTGCAGAGGTCGCACTACACTAACTTGTAGCTTTAGCTGAACACTGTGCAGAGGTCACACTACACTAACTCGGAGCTTTAGCTGAACACTGTGCAGAGGTCGCACTACACTAACTTGGACCTTTAGCTGAACACTGTGCAGAGGTCGCACTACACTAACTTGTAGCTTTAGCTGAACACTGTGTAGAGGTCGCACTACACTAACTTGTAGCTTTAGCTGAACACTGTGCAGAGGTCGCACTACACTAACTTGTAGCTTTAGCTGAACACTGTGCAGAGGTCACACTACACTAACTTGTAGCTTTAGCTGAACACTGTGCAGAGGTCGCACTACACTAAAAAATAATGTAGCTGCCTGCGGTAGTGATAGGATCAGAAAAACACCACCAATCTTCTACAGGTAGCTTTAGGTGCACACTGTGCAGAGGACGCACTACACTAAAAGTAAATACTGTAGCTAATAGGACTAATAGGATCAGAAGAACACCAGCAATTTTCTTCAATTACTGTAACAACACCTGCCTGCCTGTCAGTAGGAAGATAATAACAGGAACGGATCTAGCTAAACTGAATATAGTGTATATATAGATCTATATAGATATATATATATATATATATATATATCTATATAGATCTATATATACAACACCTGGGATGCATATATATATATATATATATATACACAATACACTGTAAGTGCAGCTAACTGACTGACTGTCCTGCCTAATCTATCTAACTTAAATCAAATGACACTGTCTCTCTGTCTCTGTCTCTCAACGCCGGAACATACTACACAGGGCTGACGTGCAGGCGGCCTTATATAGTGTGGGGCGTGTACTAAACCCCCTGAGCCATAATTGGCCAAAGCCACCCTGGCTTTGGCCAATTACAGCTCTCTGTACAGACGGAGCTGTGATTGAGCAAGCATGCGGGTCATAGTGCATGCTTGGCCAATCATCAGCCAGCAATGCACTGCGATGCCGCAGTGAATTATGGGCCGTGACGCGCCACTCGAATTTTGTGCGAACGGTCTATATCGTTCGCAATTCGGTGAATGATCGAACAGACGATGTTCGACTCTAACATGGGTTCGACTCGAACACGAAGCTCATCCCTACTCAGCAGTAGTGTTGGGCAAACAGTTTGGCTCAAGCATGAATTTGTACCGAACATTGGTCATTTGCCAAATACCTGAATTGTCGGGACATTTGACCGTTTGTTCGGCCCACTGAGTGCCCCTCAAAGCACAGTGCATTGGAAGCCCTTATTGGCTGAAGCAATGAAGAATTTGCCTAATCAGGGAACAGAACAATGTCAGAGCCATGATTGGAGAAAGTAATGGTGACTGTGCTGAATCTTGGCTCATTGCTCTTAGACCCACCCCCATCTATAAAAAGATCCTTTCCACAGCAGCCATTTGCAGTGTGATATTGGAGTGGCAATAGATAGAACAGGGCACAGGGCTCTGTTCATTGCTACTAGCAAGTTATGCCGCGTACACACGATCGCACATCACAACAACAAAATCCATGTTTTTTTTCCTACTGATGTTGGCTCAAACTTGTCTTGTATACACACGGTCACACAAATCTTGACGGAAATTCCGAACGTCAAGAACGCGGTGACCTACAACACGTACGATGGCACTAGAAAAGGGAAGTTCAATACCAAGTGCGCCACCCTTTGGGCTCCTTCTGCTAATCTCGTGTTAGTAGAAGTTTAGTGAGAGATGCTTCGCGCTTTTCAGCCTCATGCTTTTCAGATCATTACTGCTCTTCAGTTTGTGCTTGTGGGTTCATATCTGGTTTTTAGTGCGTGTAGTCAGTTCGCATTTGTTTCTCAGTGTGTATTTTATATTATGTATTTGACTTGCAGTGCGTTCTTGTCTGCTCGTTTCTGATTTTTAGCTCGCTCTTCTCAGGCCTTTCTGTTTTTCAGTGATTTCTGTTAGTTCATTCTGACCAGCCGACCGTTTTGAAGCCATGAGGACCCTCACGCCGAACCAGAGGGTTTTTAACTACTAGCTGGCCATTATCTCGAAAGCGTTCTCCACCAGTCTTCTGGCTCTGGCCAGTCGGTTCCGCCTATTCCTTGCGGCAATCAACATGGGCGGAATATAAACTTAATAATATAATCCTTGCATGCTGCATTCTCCACAACTATTTAAGGAGAAATTTAATGAACTATGTTGCCTCAATTGGGCTTCAACAAGAAACCCTGACGGCGCTTGAAGCTGGCCGTCCTGGCTTGCCCCCCCAAAGCGCCCGCAAAGTAAGACAGAAGTATCTCGAGTACTTTGCGGGTAGGGGGCCATTGATATGCCAGAAAATGTTTAAGAAACATTTTAAAAATAAATATTTTAGTTAAACTGAAATAAGATTTTCTTTGAATTACTGCTTGTGTTTCTTTTAGCTGTCTCCTAGGTTAGCCAATGGGCTTTTCTTTTTGGCCATTTTCTTCAAGAGTGCAAATGTAATTTATTTAAAACATGAGGTGACAATCTCTTCTTCAGCAAAATATTATTATGTTGTGGGTCTGCTACACACACCCCTTGTTTTTGTTGTTAATGTATGTAATGCATTACTGGTAAAAATATACATCTTTTTCAGCACCATGAATGAATTTTGGTGAGTCATGAAAATAGCATGATTGTGGCAAATTATAAAGCACTGTGGGAGTTATTTACTAAAGGAAAATCCACTTCGCACTCCAAGTGCACTGAAAAAGTGCACATGAAACTGCACTGAAAGTGCACTTGTAGTGCAAAGTGGATTTGCCTTTAGTAAATAACCCCCATTTCAGTGTAAACACCAACTTAGTCCAAAAAATTATATTGAGCATTGAAAGAAGAAGCCACACATTGTTGAGTAGAAAACTTTTTACTCTGTGCACATTCACATGTGCGTTAGAAAAGGGTTTTTGAACAAACCAACATATTTTAGTAACAACATTTTTGTTTTTGACAGTACAAATAGCCTTTTTTGTGTTAAAACAGGCATGTTTAAAACCATAAAACAATACACAACTCAGGAACTTACAAAGTTCAACTTCGACAAAGTGAAAACAATATCAGACATTAGTATGTCCAAACTATGTT
This sequence comes from Aquarana catesbeiana, assembly GCF_042186555.1. Classification (NCBI taxonomy): domain Eukaryota; kingdom Metazoa; phylum Chordata; class Amphibia; order Anura; family Ranidae; genus Aquarana; species Aquarana catesbeiana. The sequence continues at coordinate 389,268,141 of NC_133326.1, forward strand.
GATATTGCTTTTGTCAGATGGGGTGATGTCACCCCTGTGAAAGCCAAATTTTGAAGATGCAATGTCAACATGTGCTAGCTCCCATCATGGGTGACCAATGGACGTGTTTAAGGGGTGCAACCCTTTCCTCTCATCTATTTTAGTTGCTAGGAAGGGGTTGCACCCCCAAAACGCGTACCTTGATATCCCCTGATGGCAGATAGCACATGTTGACACACTGTGTGCATCTTTAAAATTTGGCTTTCTAAAAAATATTTGAAATGTGTGAAAATAATAAAATACAAACAAACTAGAAGAATTTTGGGGTGTTTTAGATTCTGCCTAAAACATCAATGATGTTTTTGAGTCTTTTTTCCACATCATTGATGTCTTCCTTGATCTTCTGTAAATCACGATTGCACACCATGATCTCCCCGATGAGGACGTGTGCACTTGCACTTGTGAAATGAGATTCTTCTTCCACGACATCCACATCACCTAAAATAAAAAAAACACACCATGTATTAGAAATATGCAGGCATCCATCTTTTACCTGAAGCTGTGGTCTCAGACACTCACCTGTTGTGGTCACTATTTCACCCACTTCATAAACCTCTCCTTCCTCCACCTCTTCTGGTTGTGGTGTGGGGATTTCCTTTTCTTTATAAGGTTGGGGGTCCCTGGTGACCTCAGACATCCCGAGTCTTTTCTCCCCTATGTGAATAAAAAAAAGGTATACTTAGCACACAGATCTTTGATGCGAGAAATAGTAATATGAAACATTGCTTGGAAGTGTCGTACAATTGTCTTTTTTGGCAGAGTTCCAAGCTGAAGACATTATTTTTTTCCCTTTATAAAGCTGGAATACTTACCTTTTCTGTACATTTTCCCCCATGGAGACACCCCTAGTATCCACTGGAGCACCTGTGTGGGACACCCTAAAAAGGGTGTTCTGGTGTCCCACACTAGTGCTCCTGCATCCAGATGTGTAAACAGCTGCTGAGTGTCCTCTCCTTACACTGAATCAAGTTTGCATTTCATTCTAATTACAAACCAATCTACACAACAAACGTCTTTTAATACAAATAGGCCTGAACAAATGTAGTTAACCTGGATCTGCCAAAAACATCGTATTAGTGGGCGAACGAACAATGTTTACTACGAACAATTACTGTGCCCACAAACCTGAAACTTGCCATTTTAAACTGTACAACAGTAAAGAAAAGCACATGGAGCAGCATGAATGTAATAATAATAATAGGAACACACAGCAAAATATTTACTTTTTTGCAGCACTCTCTTGATTCTTCTGTACTGATCCTGCTCCCTCAATTTGAGGTCTGACCATTGTTTCCTCAGTTGATCCTTGGATCGCCGTACCCCAAAATTCTTCTGCAGACTTTTCACAACTTTAGCCATGGTCTTGGCCTTTCTCACATTTGGGTTTGGGTAAGGTCCATGCTTCCCGTCATAGTCGGCCCTCTTCAAGATGTCCACCATCTCCACCATCTCACCAAAGGACATATTTGAGGCCTTAAATCTCCTCCGGGATCGGGACGTTTGTGGCTCTGGGCTTTCGTCATTCTCCTGGTTGCTGCTCTCCTCTGCATGCACTTGCACTTTCTTCGCCATGTGCTCTTCCACTGACAAGGGGCAGGGAATAGACTAGAAAGAACGTCAGGGGCGGGCGGAGTTTCATGCATGCACAGTGTATATTAAGCGCAACACACGTGCGTCGTACCTACAATCTGTGAGCGGAGGAAGTCCTGGACCGGATTGTGCTCACTATTATAAGAACTCATCAGGCCACCAATTTTGACTGTAAAATAATTGATGTCTGCCCTGGGGTACAAAGGCTTCGCAAATTTCACCAGTTTCTCCAGCGTCGCTTTCCTCTTTCTTTTGTTATGACCCATAATAAATGGTTATTTATATTTCAATACTTGCCTATGCGTTTTACTTCAAAAAGGACAGTTTGTTTGTGAGTAGGCAGGAACATTTCAAAAATACAATGTCAAATTAACAAGGGACACCAACACCAACCTCCTTGAGGTTAAAAAATCCATAATAATAATGGTGTTGTGGTAACTTGACAGAAAACGAAAGAAAAAATTATGGAGATCACTATAATAAAAAAAATAGGAGATCTGGATAAAAAAAAAAAACACTATAAACAAAAATTCTAAACATTATTATGGAGATTTGACAAAAAAAAAAAATATTCATGAGATCACGAGAAATAATAAAGAAATCAGGTTGTCAGAACTCTGTGTGAATATCAGCAGCAAAACAACTTCATTATTCAACATTATAAAGAAGAAGAGAATGCGCTGCATTAAAAGATTGTAAAATTTGCAGCGTGATGAATGTGCTATCTCCACTACGAACTCTAGTTTCACCAGACCGAGCGCTTCTGTCTCGTAATTGATTCAGAGCATGCATGGAGCTTTGTGCGTCGGAATTGTGTACACGTGATCGGAATTTACAACAATGGATTTTGTTGTCGGAAAATTTTAGATCCAGATCTCAAATTTTGTTTGTCAGAAATTCCGACAGAAAATGTCCGATGGAGCCAACACATGGTCGGAATATCCGACAACAAGCTTCCATCGAACATTTGTTGTCGGAAAATCCGACCATGTGTACGCCGCATAAGTGTGCTATAGTGTGCTTTGTAATTCTATTGTGAGTGTAGAATGTCAGTTTAGTGTGAATATAGTGATAGTGCAGTGTGAGTGTAGTGCAACCATTCATTTTTACTTTAGTGTTAGTTTAGTATTTCAGGGCAGGTTTACTGCAGTATAGCGTTAGCGTACATTCAGTGTATATTCAGTATATTGAGGTGCAATACTGCAGCTTTACTGCAGTATATTAACGTGCGTTAGTGCACCTTTACTGCAGTATATTGAACTGTGTTAGTGCACGTGTACTGCAGTATATTGAGGTGCGTTAGTGCACGTTTACTGCATCATATTGCCATGCATTAGTGCACGTTTACTGCAGTATATTGAACTGCGTTAGTGCATGTGTACTGCAGTATATTGCGGTGCATTACTGCACGTTTGCTGCAGTATATTGACGGTTGTTAGTGCACACTTATGGCAGTATATTGACGTGTGTTAGTGCACGTTTGCTGCAGTATATTAAACTGCGTTAGTGCATGTGTACTGCAGTATATTGAGGTGCGTAAGTGCACATTTTAAACTGCAGTATATTGAGGTGCGTTAGTGTACGTATACTGCAGAATATTGACATGCATTAGTGTACGTTTACTGCAGTATATTGAACTGAGTTAGTGCACGTTTACTGCAGTGTATTGCGGTGCGTTACTGCACACTTGCTGCAGTATATTGACATGTGTTAGTGCACGTTTACTGCAGTATATTGAGGTGCATTAGTGCACTTTTAATGTAGTATATTGAACTGCATTAGTGCATGTGTACGGCAGTAAATTGAGGTGCGTTAGTGCACATGTAAGGCAGTATATTGAACCGCATTAGTGCACTTTTACTGCAGGATATTGAAGTGCCTTAGTGCACTTTTATTGCAGTATATTGAATTGCATTAGTGCACTTTTACTGCAGTATATTGAAGTGTGTCAGTGCAGTTTTACTGAAGAATACTGAAGTGTGTCAGTGCAGTTGTACTGCAGTATATAGTAGTGTGTCAGTGGAGTGTGTCTGTGTAGTGAGTACTCAAGTTCAAGTGCACCAAACAACTCTTTCCATCGATTAAAGTGCATCCAAGTACACATGTCCCCTTCTCTATTACATTTTGGTAATAAGCCTCCCATCATGCCTGGGAGGCCAACAAGGAGAGGCAGACATTCCCATGGCACTGTGAGAGGGCCAGCAGCGTCTGTGTCCTCAGGCAAAGGTGGACATGGTCTGTCCTCAGGCAGGGCACCGTTTTCTCTGTTTAGTGAGGTTACTCATGCCATCCAGCTACAGCATGCAGAGGAGGTGGTGGACTGGCTTACTAAAGCATCCTCATCCTCCTCATCCTCTATCACCCAAGCAGAGGAGACTAGTGTGCAGTCCACCACAGCTGCCAGAGAGGCTTATTCTGCTTCCTAGTCCACAGCTACTCCTGCCATAGTCCCAGCATCATGCATGGAGGAGTCAGCTGAGTTATTTGAACACAGCATCAGCCACTTGCTTCTTGATGATACACAGGCATTACTTGATTCTGAAAGCCACCATGGAAGAGTATAGAAAAAAAGGAAGTGAAGTGGCACCAATCTGAGTGTAGCATTATAGTAAAAATGTTAGATTCAATATGTAGTATCGAACTCACATGGTGTCAAAGATATACAGGCATGTAGTACATTTCCACGTGGGTCCCTGGTGTCAGTACTGCTGGGCGCGGGTGATCCCAAGTCCCCGCCGCTCCGGGAAGCTCACCGTCCATGGCATCTGTAATGGCAGGTGGCGTGGTATCTTCACAGAGTCCTCTTCTGCTCTAATAACTGGCTGCCTATACTGACTCCCTAGCCTGAAACCATCCACAGGTCTAGCTGGAGTAGCACATTGAACTATTTATGAACTATTTATTTTTCTTATCCTAATTTTAATTTGCTCATGTTTATATTTAATTCATTTTTATTTTTAAATATTCAGAACTTTCCTGAACTTTACAAAGACTTCCATTGTGTATTGACACTCCCAGCAGGTGCGCCAAACACTCCAAAATATATGTCTATGGAAGAGTAGAGAGCAGTCATCGTATTCCATCACATTGTGGAGCTGTTATCTCCCAGCCCACTTCCCACAGCTCAGCTGTGTGGGCAAACTTTGCTTTAAGCAGATAAAGCGCAACGAAAACACCGGCCATTTGGGTGCCACATTCTTGACAAGGCATTTAACCTCCCACCACTCAACCCGTTGGAAAGAGCACCTGAAAGCCACACAAAAGGGATGCAATTCTGCTCCTCCTCACTCCTCACCTTTCAGGTCTACTCCCGCTATATCTCATGACCTCTCAGCAGCCTCCACTGACAGGGATGATGGTATAGCAAAGTGTGTCACAGGTCCCTTGCAGCACATCTTCCAGCAGCACACCACCAGCTGTACACTAAAGCAGGCAAATTTCTCTGCCCCAGCTGTTGCAGCAAAAAAATATACAGTCACTGTTACCCACATGCCCAGCATCTAAATTCAAGCTTGTCAAAGCTGCTGGCTTTACAACTCCTGCCTTTCGGGCTGCTAGATTCTGCCCCCTTCTGTAATTTTGCAGAATGTGCTGTACCACAATGGCAGGTTCCCAGTCATGATTTTGACTTGGTTAAATTGATGATAGGCAACTCCTATCCTCATATTGATTAGTGGTTCCAAATTAATAATAACTACTGCAGTAGGGAACAGACACAAAAGATACACTCAGCATCTTTCCAAATAACTGTTCTGCTTTATTATGACGCAATTGAAGGTTTTTATGCACATGATTACGTAGGTATCACATTAATATTACAATTGTACGTTTATGGTAACAAGGGGCGTTACATAGGCAGGCTAATTCTAATCAGGACTCGAAAGAATGTAAACATTTACTGAAAACATTATTAGTGCTGTGTGCACAGTGAGGGCAGTGTGCAATACATACAAAATAGAATACAATTATATACAGAACTTACAAATTTCCATTACAGTCTCCCCTCTTTTGATCAATATTTTGATCACTAACCATACCTGCTATCACCTTTAACCTGGAACCTCCACACGCTTAGGTGGAGGTAGTCCTGGCCAAAGAGGCAAAAAACTCCATTGTGGAGAAAATAATAGCTGAGCAACTTTTTTTCATTACAAAATGACTTTTCATTGTGAAAAACAAATGATTGATAAGGCATATTTACAGAGTACTGGCTGTACACTCCTGTGGCCAGAATGGCCTTCTAGCTGAATTGTGGGCATGCTGACTTATCAGCATATGTAAACACAGACAATTCTACATAAAATGGAAATTGTACAAAAGACAAAATATGACTTCAAAATGGCTGAACTACTTTTCAAATATATATATCCCTTACAAATAAAGTAATTGAATCAAAAAGTACCCTAGACTGTGATCACAAGAGGGAAACAAATCAAACACAGAGATTTCTTTAATTTAGTCATTTTTGCAGTGTCTGGTGTGGATCCAGGTGACTTTTCCTTCAAGTTTTACAAAAACTGTACATGAACTAGATGCTGTATTGAGTCTCCAAACATTTCCTTATATATAAATGTCTCTTAACAATCCAAAAGTCACCTGGCTTTAGTTTTAGATCCTTCCAAACTTTTAGGATCTGGAATTGGGGAGAAAACACATAAATGAGTTTGTAAAAAACCTTAAAAGATCATCAACATTCTCGTGAGATCCGAATGGAGGACTTCAGCTGCTGAGACAAAATATAAGCAAGTGAGTAACAGACTCACAAACCAAATCCCATAGGGAGAGAGTCCAACATCCCCCTTAGAGGCTTGATAAAATATAAGAAAACATTCAGGCAAAAGTTTTCTAGTTTCTTACTCTACTTTGTCCGCTACATTGTAGACACTAGGGGGTGTAAAAATAAAACCTAAAAACTTCTAGTATAGACTCTCCTATAAAAAATGATTTCTTCTGTTACTCTATGTACTTTCTGCACTCTATATTTACAAACTACTTCTGATAACACTTTTTACTGTGGCCTTTGCAGTAGCATTTGCCACTGGACATCCAAAAAACATGTCCATACAGACAAAAGGCATACTTGTAAGATCCTGACTTGGGCATCTGGATATATCTTTTTTGTAATCTCTGGAAGGGATGTTCAGCTTTTGGTAACACCTTTGGTAACAGGTAAAACAAGAAGTGGTATGTTATAAAAACAACTGTGGAGAACCCTGGCTCTATCCCACGCTCATTTACTAAGGCAGCCATAACTGCTTGTGACTGATGACACGGTCCATGTGTCAAGCTGGAGAGAAAAGAGTGGCTGGCAGACATAAATGATCACCTTTTCCAAAGTCCTGTTTCATAAGAAGTTGCCCCCTGTGGACCACTTGTTCTTCTCGTTCTGGGGTCCTTAAAGTTGAATTATTAATCCCAGCTATACTGGGCCAGAACTAGGGTGGAATCTGTGAGTTGCACAGACCCATCAATTGTCCGGAGCTGTTATGCAGCATCCTTAGTCACCTGGTCTGCTTCCATGTGTGAGTTTTAAAGTTAATATGGCTACCTCAGCAAGAACCTGGAAGGCTGAAAACAGCCGATCAAATTAACTTGGCATGCTTGGTTGGTTTACCTGCCAAAGTAAAAACAAACTTCTGGCCCTTCAAATGGAACCAAAAGCTCTCTATAACTCGACTATCTATATAAATATACACTCTTTTTATAGCTCACAGGCTTTGCTAAAACATGGAGCTCTGCTTCTGGAGCTGGGGAAAAAGGATCCAATGACTTTGAATACAGAGTATCCTTCTGGGTGATAAACTGCATACTCAAATCTACAAAAAATGTAATATCTGGGTCTTCAGGGATTGTGTCCCGCACTGGGCTCACAGCAGCTGATTCCCACATCAATTTAACACACGTGTCTTCCTTTGTCTCCAGCCTCCTCCAATAGAGGCAATAAGGATGGCTGGATTCAAATGTACACATTTTTCATTGTTAGATTTGTACATAAGCAAACTCATATTTTAAACCTTTCATTAGACAAACATTTAGTCAGCTGTATATTTGCTGCGCAGAATGTCGGACCATTAAAAATTAAATGTTTGACCAAAACAATTTCTAACTTTGTCTAATAGCACCTTTGCATAACGCTACAGCTCTGATATATCGGGATGAACCCTTCATTACTGGGTCCAGCTTGCATAAATATATTACAATGGCTTGTTTTCTATCATGCTGTTTGTGTAAGAACTCCAGTTTCATGTTTCAAAAGACAACTTTTTCCTGGCAATATTATAACAAATGATAACAATACCCTGCGGTCATGGAGAGATGCCCATAAATCCAAAATATTCTTCTGCTTATACCACTGTACTTACAAGGAAAAGGGGCACATCATTTCACAATCCACACATTCTGCTTTCGATTTCAAAAATAAAAATAAATAAAAGGACCAAGAATCTGTATGATGGACCAGAAAGCATCAAAAACTATAAAACAACTGGCTGCAGGTGACATCTATCCTAATAGGGTGTGCGGACTTGATGTGATGGGTCTGTTATATTTACATTTTCCACTTATTATTACTCTCACATCATGGACCGCACATCAAGTTATTATCAAAAACCTTAAAATTTCATTTTTGTAGAAAAACTTCTTATGTTTCCCATCCATCTTGGCTTTGTTAAATATTATGGCAGCTGTATTCCAAATAACAACCTCATCTTAATCTTTTTTTCTCTCAATAAGGGCTTATTGTATAAATGTAAAATTACAAAATTGTTATCTTAATCTAAACTAATCCCATTTTTACAAATTTCCCCAATAACCTGGATTTCATTTCCAACCAAAGGTTGTCTAAACCAGTTTCAATATATCTATATAATTGTTAAACTCATATTAGAAATGAATACTCATTATTACTTAATTTTACTTAATTTCCCTTTTTTAAATGCACTGTTTCCACTATCAAAGGATATTCAATTTGTGTAATACACGGTTAAATGTAACCTTAATTTTACCATGTCTGGAAAACAGATTCAAAATAATTGTGATCACATTGTTTACCATTAGATTCCTTAACCTGGCACATTTTGTTATAAATGTTTTGTCTAAAAAAAAATGAAATTGGCATGGTGTCCTTCCAGCTTATCACTAACCTCTCATCCCAGCCATATTTCTTTCATGAGAGCGCAAAGGAGGGGGTCACATCAAGCAATAGAACTAAAGGTCCCAGCATTCGCACACACATACACCAATATCTCTCTAAAATCACTTACATTTTTCCCATTTGTACACAACACATGCATATCATTCTCTCAATTTCTTTTAACTCTCATTAATATTTCCCTGCCTAAATTCTGCTTTCCTTATTTTGTTCACATATCTTTTATATCTAGCTTCTATGATTCTATGATCAGACGGGGAGCCACAGTGCTCATCCCATCTTCCCTCTCTGACAACATATAAAGTATTCTGTTTTATCTCTCTTTTCTCTGTTTCTGACTTTACTAGTTGTAGTGCCTGACCCCAAATTCATCCCACAACTTAACATGAAAATGTCCCTTTCTGTCTAGTGTTATTGTCACCCTTGATCCATCCTGCTCACATAGATAGCTGTTTCTCTAGCTGTTTACTCTGCATGATTCTTAGTCCCTGTGGACCTTGGTAACCCAGTTACCCACTGTGGATCCCTGTCCACTTTAACCATTAATCTAGGGGCTCAGTATAGGCGGAACCGCACCTTCGGTTCATATATAGCGCTCCTCTTGCGCTGGGCATTTTTGAGGGTCTCTTACCCTTCATTCCCTTACTTAATTCAATGCCCATAATGACTGGCCAGTCTTCTCTACCTGTGCCTATACCCTCTTGCCTCTAAACTACTTTATCTAGCAGATGTACTACATATACCTGTGAACAGTACTATTCTTCCCTTTTTTATCTATAACACTCCGATGGACAATAGACAGGGACAACATAACATATAACCACCAATCAATACAGTTCGATTAAGGGGAGTAAAATAGGTACCCTTTGTCCCAAAAATGCCTCACCGATCAAGGAAGTCTGATAACTCAAATGTAAGCAAAAGGCTTACCTCAGCCAGCTGAATATCAGAAATTCCTGGATCGTCTCAAGCTCCTTGTTTCGGATAATCAGGGTCACCTGGAATCCCCTCCTAAGGCAAAGCTCGCCATGCTGACTTGGTTAAATTGATGATAGGCAACTCCTATCCTCATATTGATTAGTGGTTCCAAATTAATAATAACTACTGCAGTAGGGAACAGACACAAAAGATACGCTCAGCATCTTTCCAAATAACTGTTCTGCTTTATTATGACGCAATTGAAGGTTTTTATGCACATGATTACGTAGGTATCACATTAATATTACAAATGTACGTTTATGATAACAAGGGGCGTTACATAGGCAGGCTAATTCTAATCAGAACTCGAAAGAATGTAAACATTTACTGAAAACATTATTAGTGCTGTGTGCACAGTGAGGGCAGTGTGCAATACATACAAAATACAATACAATTATATACAGAACTTACAAATTTCCATTACAATTTCTTTGCACATAAGGCCACTCAAGCTCTGTACCATCAGGTGGAAGGCAATGTTGTAGCATCGTTGGGTAAGGCAGTCAGCCACAAGGTCCATGTTACTGCAAGGATGCAGGACAGGGCTCAGTGCTGCAGCTTGTTTTGCAGCCACATCTCCATATAGCTGGTAGTGATGATGCAAGATATGTCAGCTCCACCCCCTCCTCCTCCTCCATGCCCTCCTCTGTTGAATTATCTTATAGACCACCAGTAACACCTAAGCGTTCAAAGGGCTATTCTATGAGTCAGACTAAAAGATGCCATTCAGTGCTTCAGCTGGTCTGTTTAGGGGACAGGAGCCAGACTGGAGCAATGATTCTTTTAGCTCTGCAGGAGCAGGCCCAGAGGTGGCTCATGCCATATCAACTGGAGCCAGGAATGGCTCTAACCTCCTGTCCGCCCTTAGACAGACAAAGTTGACACATGTTCCATATCTGGCACATATCCTCAATTTGGTGGTGCAGCCTTTCTTAAGCAGGTAAACAGGGTTGGAGCAGAGCTAGAGCAGGCCAGAAGAGTCTGTAGCCATTTCAGGCGGTCATACAGAGCCAGTGTTCGGTTAGCTGAAATTCAGCGGAAATTCCACCTGCCTGTAAACCACTTGATTTGTGACATGCCTACCAGGTGGAACTCAACTTTGGAAATGCTGCAACAGCTGCACATGCAGCAGAGGGCCATCAATGAGTACCTGTGTCAGTATAGCACAATGACAGACTCAGGCTGGCTTGGCTTTTTTTCCCCATGCCAACAGCTGCTGATAAAGGATGCATGCACTGTACTGTCACCATTTGAGGGGGCAACAAAGATGGTGAGCCATGACAATGCATGCATCAGTGACACAATCCCTTTTGTGTTCTCTGCGTGGCATTATGGACAAGGCACACGCGGCAGAGCACAGGGAAGAAGAGGACTTTTTTGTCTCTCAAGGCCTGCTTTATGCAGACACCATTTTTGTGATATCACAGAACACACAAGAGGAGGGGGATTATGGCAGTTTTGGAGGCGTTGAAGCAGAGGGAAAAAAATCCAATAAACTCAATTTTAGTCATAAATTTAGACCAAAATGTATTCAGCCACATGTCTTTGGTAAAAAAAAGTCAATAAGCATATATTTATTGGTTTGCGCAAAAGTTATAGTGTCTACAAACTAGGTTACATTTTCTTTAGTTTATGACTGCCTCATGACTATCTCAGTTCTTGAGGTGCTAAAATGGCAGGGCAGTACAACCCCCCCCCCCCCCCAATGACTCTATTTTGGAAAGAAGACAGTGAGAGCTGAGAGGCATGTTGAGCCCATTGAATATTTTATTTTTTGTTTTTTGTGATTGAAAAATGACAAAAAACAAAAAAAAAATTACACAAAGTTGTCACTAAATTATGCTAAATTATATATTATAATATATAATGCTCACACATGTCATGGCTATATGCAGAATTACACCCCAAAATACATTCTACTGCTTCTCCTGAGTATGGAGATACCACATGTGTAAGACTTTTTGGGAGCCTAGCCGCATACAGGACCTCGAAAACCAAGCACCGCCTTCAGGATTTCTAAGGGCGTAAAATGGTGATTTCACTTCCTCACTACCTATCACAATTTCGGAGGCCGTGAAATGTCAAGATAGCACAACCCACCCCAAATGACCCCATTTTGGAAAGAAGACACGTCAAGCTATTTGGTAAGAGGCATGTTGAGTCCATGGAATATTTTATATTTTGTCACAAGTTTCAGGAAAATAACAATTTTATTTTATTTTTTACACAAAGTTGTCACTAAATAATATATTGTTCAAACATGGCATGGTTATATGTGGAATCAGACCCCCAAAAAAATTCTGCTGCTTCTCCTGAGTATGGGGATACCACATGTGTAAGACTTTTTGGCAATCTAACTGTATACAGGACCCCGAAAACCAATTACTGCCTTCAGGCTTTCTAAGGGCATACATTTTTGATTTCACTCCACAGTTTCAGAAATCATGAAATGCCCAGATAGCACAACCCCCAATTTTTTTTGAAAAAAATTGGGTCTATTAGACCCTAGATCTCTCCTCTGCCCTGAAAGCATCTGACCACACCAAGATCGGTGTGATAAAATGCTTTCCCAATTTCCTAATGGCGCTGTTTATATCCGGCTTTTACATGAAAGCCGACCGCTGGCTGAAAAGAATGATACCAAGATGATACCTAAACCTGCAGGCATCATTCTGGTATAACCACTCAAAGTCCAGCAACATACCAGTATGTTGCTGGTCCTTGTTGGGCATATATTGTAATGTTTTTTTCGTGCGTAAATGCCCGTGGGCTGAACAAGAAAAAGAGATTGATCGGTGGGTATACCCACCATTAGAATACTGCCCTTCATCCACCCACTTCTAATGATGGGCATACATGCACCATTTTTTTTTTAACTGTGGTGTTGAAATCACCTCCTACAGCGCTGGAGTCGCTGATTTTCATATCGTGAGAGCAAACGCCGTTGCTGTTAAGATAAATTAATCAGTGCTGCAGCTGAATGGCGTACCTGTAAAGCAAACAATGGTAATGATAAAACATTAACTCAATAAAACAACTAGATTTTTTAACACAATCTGTGCCTAAAAAATATATGCCGAAGCATGGGGGCAATCCACCGCTAATGTTAGGAGCAAATCGACCCTCCTCCCCTGCCCCCATGCTTTGGCATATGCTCTTTTTTAACCACTTCAGCCCCGGAAGAATTTACCCCCTTCTTGACCAGAGCACTTTTTGCAATTCGGCACTGCATCGCTTTAACTGACAATTGCGCGGTCATGCGACGTGGCTCCCAAACAAAATTGATGTCCTTTTCTTCTCACAAATATAGCTTTCTTTTGGTGGTATTTGATCACCTCTGCAGTTTTTATTTTTTGCGCTATAAACAAAAAAATAGCGACAATTTTGAAAAAAACGCATTATTTTTTATTTTTTGCTATAATAAATATCCTCAAAAAATAATTAAAAAAACATTTTTTTTCCTCAGTTTAGGCCGATACGTATTCGTCTACATATTTTTGGTAAAAAAAATCGCAATAATTGATTATTAATTGGTTTGCGCAAAAGTTATAGCGTTTACAAAATAGGGGATAGCTTTATGGCATTTTTATTAATAATTTTTTTTACTAGTAATGGCGGCAATCAGCGATTTTTATTGTGACTGCGACATTATGGCGGATACATCGGACATTTTTGACACATTTTTGGGACCATTGTCATTTATACAGCAATCAGTGCTATAAAAATGCACTGATTCCTGTGTAAATGACACTGGCAGTGAAGGGGTTAACCACTAGGGGGTGGGGAGGGGTTAAGTCAGTACTAGGGATGTGTTCTAACTGTAGGGGGGATGGGCTAGCTGTGACATGTCACTGATCTCTGCTCCCAATGACAGGGTGCAGAGATCAGTGACACTGTCACTAGGCAGAACGGAGAGATGCTTGTTTACATCAGCATCTCCCCGTTCGTCCTCTCCGTGAGGCGATCGCGGGTATCCCCGCGGTGATTGCAGTGACATGGCGGGAAATTCAAATGGGACTTACAGGTATGCCCATTTGCCCAGCCGTGCCATTTTGCCGACGTATATTGGCACGCGCCGGTCGGGAAGTGGTTAACTGTGTTGGTGAAATCACCTCCTACAGCGCTGGAGTCACAGCTTTATGTATTGTGGGAGCAAATGCTGTTGCTGTCAGAATAAATAAACCCGTGCTGAAGCTGAATGGCATACCTGCTAAGCAAATGATGGTTAACAATAAAACAAAGTAACATTACAGTATAACAGTAAGACATACCATACCTGCAAAGCAAATACAGTAGAACCTTGGATTATGAGCATAATCCGTTCCAGGAGAATGCTTGTAATCCAAAGCACTCGCATATCAAAGCGTGTTTTCCAATAGAAGCCAATAGATACGAAGATAATTTGTTCCACATGACTTCTATTACATGCAATACCGCATGTGGCCAGTGGTGGGGTAGCGCCGGAGAGCCTCGGAAGTACTCGGGGACAGCTCGGCTGAACTCGGAAAGCCTCGCAAAGGCTCGGAAACATTCTGGAACGGAGTATTTCCGAGTATTTCTGATTCATTCCGAGTATTTCCGAACGGCTCCGAATGGCTCCGAACGGCCGTTCCGAGTGTACCCGGCACCCCCGCACCTCTGGCTAAATGCGGTACTGCACTGCCCATTAGCTTGAATTCTGCTCATTTTGCGAGACAACATTCGCAAACCAAGTCAGAATTTAAAAAAAAAAGTTGCTCGTCTATCAAAACGCTTGTTAACCGCGTTACTCCTAAACCAAGGTTCCACTGTACAGTAAAACATAGTAAAAATAGAACATTACAGTTCTAAAATACAGTAACAATAGAGAGCGAACAATAGAGAAGACAATAGAGAGCGAACATAAGAGAGATGGCCATCACATCTCAAAATGTGATGGCCATCTCATCTTTCGAGACCCTGTGTAAGTGTGCCCTAGGACTGCAATGCTGTATCCTACGTTAATACTCCACTAGTGTGTGGTAGCGTTCGAAACATTCACCAATGCAAAGACCAGGTTGATCAGGACAGAAGGGACAATAAAGTGAGTGTCACGCCTATATCCGCATTTTCTGCAGACACTACAACTTCGTTGGGGATTTCTACCAGGGAGGACATACGGATAATGCCTCTCATGCAGCCGGCTCCCTGAATTTGGATTGGAAAGTTGGGCCACAGCACCTTCTGGAAACAGAAGGGCTGTGATGACTCTTCCTGGAATTTAAGGAAGGATCCAGTTCATCCTGAAGCTTTGCGTAGCACCAGTGGCGTAGCGTGGGGGGTGCAGGGGGTGCCGTGGCCCCGGGCGCGACATTTAGGGGGCGCCAGTATGTGTCACTGGCTGCCTCCTCCTAATTTCTCGATCCTGTGTCCCCGGCCCGGCCGCCATGTTAAGTGGCCGGCGCCCTGTGATTGGGCGTATGGGGGTCATGTGAGGCGTAGTGCTGGCCTGTCCTAGATCGCTCCTGAAGTCCCGTCTCCGCACATGACCCCCATACGCCCAATCACAGGGCGCCGGACACTGAACATGGCTGCAGCCAGAGCGCAGGGGAGAGAAGCATGTGAGCCACCGCTGTCCTCTCCTCCTCATCCGGATCGATGCAGGCCAAGATAAGAAGGTGAGTGAGAGTCTTGTTACTGGCCGGGGGGGGGCGAGAGAGACTGTAGGCAGGATAGTGTAGTTTAGTATAGAGGTCAGTGTAGTGTAGTGGTCAGTATGGGGGGCAGTGTAGTGTAGTATATTGGTCAGTATAGTGTAGTTTAGTATGGTGGACAGTGTAGTGTAGTAAAACAGAGAGTGTAGTATAGTGGTCAGTATAGTGGACAGTATAGTGGTCAGTATAGTGTAGTTTAGTATGGAGGTCAGTGTAGTATAGTGGTTAGTATGGTGTTTAGTGTAGTGGACAGTATAGTGGTCAGTATAGTGTAGTGGACAGTGTAGTGTAGTATGGTGGTCAGTATAGTGGTCAGTATAGTGTAGTGGACAGTGTAGTGTAGTATGGTGGTCAGTATAGTGGACAGTGTAGTATAGTGGTCAGTATAGTGTAGTATGGTGGTCAGTGTAGTGTAGTATAGTTGTCAGTGAAGTGTAGTATGGTGGTCAGTATAGTGGACAGTGTAGTGTAGTATGGCGGTCAGTATAGTGTAGTATAGTGGTCAGTATAGTGTAGTTTAGTATGGAGGTCAGTGTAGTGTAGTATGGTGGTCAGTGTAGTGTAGTATGGTGGTCAGTGTAGTGTAGTATAGTGGTCAGTATAGTGTAGTATGGTGGTCAGTATAGTGTAGTATAGTGGTCAGTATAGTGTAGTATAGTGGTCAGTATAGTGTAGTTTAGTATGGAGGTCAGTGTAGTGTAGTGGACAGTGTAGTATGGTGGTCAGTGTAGTGTAGTATGGTGGTCAGTGTAGTGTAGTATGGTGGTCAGTGCAGTGTAGTATAGTGGACAGTGTAGTATGGTGGTCAGTATAATGCAGTATGGTGGTCAGTATAATGTAGTATGGTGGTCAGTGTAATGTAGTATAGTGGACAGTGTAGTATGGTGGTCAGTATAATGTAGTATGGTGGACCGTGTAGTAAAACAGACAGTGTAGTATAGTGGTCAGTGTAGTATAGTGGACAGTGTAGTATAGTGGTCAGTATAGTGTAGTATGGTGGTCAGTATAGTGTAGTATGGTGATCAGTGTAGTGTAGTATAGTGGACAGTGTAGTATAGTGTGGTGGTCAGTATAGTGTAGTATAGTGGACAGTGTAGTGTAGTATAGTGGACAGTGTAGTATAGTGGACAGTGTAGTATAGTGGTCAGTGTAGTATAGTGGACAGTGTAGTGTAGTATAGTGGACAGTGTAGTATAGTGTGGTGGTCAGTATAGTGTAGTATAGTGGTCAGTGTAGTGTAGTATAGTGGACAGTGTAGTATAGTGGACAGTGTAGTGTAGTATAGTGGACAGTGTAGTATAGTGTGGTGGTCAGTATAGTGTAGTATAGTGGACAGTGTAGTGTAGTATAGTGGACAGTGTAGTATAGTGGACAGTGTAGTATAGTGGTCAGTGTAGTATAGTGGACAGTGTAGTGTAGTATAGTGGACAGTGTAGTATAGTGGTCAGTATAGTGTAGTATAGTGGTCAGTATAGTGTAGTATAGTGGACAGTATAGTGGACAGTGTAGTGTAGTATAGTGGACAGTGTAGTGTAGTGAACAGTATAGTGGTCAGTGTAGTATAGTATGGTGGTCAGTATAGTGTAGTATAGTGGTCAGTATAGTGTAGTTTAGTATGGAGGTCAGTGTAGTGTAGTGGACAGTGTAGTATGGTGGTCAGTGTAGTGTAGTATGGTGGTCAGTGTAGTGTAGTATGGTGGTCAGTGTAGTGTAGTATAGTGGACAGTGTAGTATGGTGGTCAGTATAGTGTAGTATGGTGGTCAGTGTAATGTAGTATAGTGGACAGTGTAGTATGGTGGTCAGTATAATGTAGTATGGTGGACCGTGTAGTAAAACAGACAGTGTAGTATAGTGGTCAGTGTAGTATAGTGGACAGTGTAGTATAGTGGTCAGTATAGTGTAGTATGGTGGTCAGTATAGTGTAGTATGGTGGTCAGTATAGTGTAGTATGGTGGTCAGTGTAGTGTAGTATAGTGGACAGTGTAGTATAGTATAGTGGACAGTGTAGTGTAGTATAGTGGACAGTGTAGTATAGTGGACAGTGTATTGTAGTATAGTGGACAGTGTAGTATAGTGTGGTGGTCAGTATAGTGTAGTATAGTGGTCAGTGTAGTGTAGTATAGTGGACAGTGTAGTATAGTGGACAGTGTAGTGTAGTATAGTGGACAGTGTAGTATAGTGTGGTGGTCAGTGTAGTGTAGTATAGTGGACAGTGTAGTGTAGTATGGTGGTCAGTATAGTGGACAGTGTAGTATAGTGGTTAGTATAGTGTAGTATGGTGGTCAGTGTAGTGTAGTATAGTGGTCAGTGAAGTGTAGTATGGTGGTCAGTATAGTGGACAGTGTAGTGTAGTATGGTGGTCAGTATAGTGTAGTATAGTGGTCAGTATAGTGTAGTTTAGTATGGAGGTCAGTGTAGTGTAGTATGGTGGTCAGTGTAGTGTAGTATGGTGGTCAGTGTAGTGTAGTATAGTGGTCAGTATAGTGTAGTATGGTGGTCAGTATAGTGTAGTATAGTGGTCAGTATAGTGTAGTATAGTGGTCAGTATAGTGTAGTTTAGTATGGAGGTCAGTGTAGTGTAGTGGACAGTGTAGTATGGTGGTCAGTGTAGTGTAGTATGGTTGTCAGTGTAGTGTAGTATGGTGGTCAGTGTAGTGTAGTATAGTGGACAGTGTAGTATGGTGGTCAGTATAGTGTAGTATGGTGGTCAGTGTAATATAGTATAGTGGACAGTGTAGTACGGTGGTCAGTATAATGTAGTATGGTGGACCGTGTAGTAAAACAGACAGTGTAGTATAGTGGTCAGTGTAGTATAGTGGACAGTGTAGTATAGTGGTCAGTATAGTGTAGTATGGTGGTCAGTATAGTGTAGTATGGTGGTCAGTGTAATGTAGTATAGTGGACAGTGTAGTATGGTGGTCAGTATAATGTAGTATGGTGGACCATGTAGTAAAACAGACAGTGTAGTATAGTGGTCAGTGTAGTATGGTGGTCAGTATAATGTAATATGGTGGTCAGTATAGTGTAGTATGGTGGTCAGTGTAATGTAGTATAGTGGACAGTGTAGTATGGTGGTCAGTATAATGTAGTATGGTGGACCGTGTAGTAAAACAGACAGTGTAGTATAGTGTTCAGTGTAGTATAGTGGACAGTGTAGTATAGTGGTCAGTATAGTGTAGTATGGTGGTCAGTATAGTGTAGTATGGTGGTCAGTGTAATGTAGTATAGTGGACAGTGTAGTATGGTGGTCAGTATAATGTAGTATGGTGGACCGTGTAGTAAAACAGACAGTGTAGTATAGTGGTCAGTGTAGTATAGTGGTCAGTATAGTGGTTAGTATAGTATAGTTTAGTATGGAGGTCAGTGTAGTGTAGTGGACAGTGTAGTATAGTGGTCAGTGTAGTGTAGTATGGTGGTCAGTGTAGTGTAGTATGGTGGTCAGTATAGTGGTCAGTATAGTATAGTGGTCAGTGTAGTGTAGTATGGTGGTCAGTATGGTGGACAGTGTAGTGTAGTATGGTGGTCAGTGTAGTATAGTGGTCAGTATAGTATAGTGGTCAGTGTAGTGTAGTATAGTGGTCAGTATAGTATAGTGGTCAGTGTAGTGTAGTGGTCAGTATAGTATAGTGGTCAGTGTAGTGTAGTATGGTGGTCAGTGTAGTATAGTGGTTAGTATAGTATAGTGGTCAGTATAGTGTAGTTTAGTATGGAGGTCAGTGTAGTGTAGTGGACAGTATAGTATAGTGGACAGTGTAGTATGGTGGTCAGTATAGTGTAGTATGGTGGTCAGTGTAGTGTAGTATAGTGGACAGTGTAGTATGGTGGTCAGTATAATGTAGTATGGTGGACAGTGTAGTATAACAGACAGTGTAGTATAGTGGTCAGTGTAGTATAGTATAGTGGTTAGTGTAGTATAGTATAGTGGTTAGTATAGTGTAGTTTAGTATGGAGGTCAGTGTAGTGTAGTGGACAGTGTAGTGTAGTATGGTGGTCAGTATAGTGTAGTATGGTGGTCAGTGTAGTGTAGTATAGTGGACCGTGTAGTATAGTATAGTGGACCGTGTAGTGTAGTATAGTGGACAGTGTAGTATAGTGAACAGTGTAGTGTAGTACACTGGACAGTGTAGTATAGTGTGGTGGTCAGTATAGTGTAGTATAGTGGTCAGTGTAGTGTAGTATAGTGGACAGTGTAGTATAGTGGACAGTGTAGTGTAGTATAGTGGACAGTGTAGTGTAGTATAGTGGACAGTGTAGTATAGTGTGGTGGACAGTGTAGTGTAGTATAGTGGACAGTGTAGTATACTGGACAGTGTAGTATAGTGGTCAGTGTAGTATAGTGGACAGTGTAGTATAGTGGTCAGTATAGTGTAGTATGGTGGTCAGTATAGTGTAGTATGGTGGTCAGTGTAATGTAGTATAGTGGACAGTGTAGTATGGTGGTCAGTATAATGTAGTATGGTGGACCGTGTAGTAAAACAGACAGTGTAGTATAGTGGTCAGTGTAGTATAGTGGTCAGTATAGTGGTTAGTATAGTATAGTTTAGTATGGAGGTCAGTGTAGTGTAGTGGACAGTGTAGTATAGTGGTCAGTGTAGTGTAGTATGGTGGTCAGTGTAGTGTAGTATGGTGGTCAGTATAGTGGTCAGTATAGTATAGTGGTCAGTGTAGTGTAGTATGGTGGTCAGTATGGTGGACAGTGTAGTGTAGTATGGTGGTCAGTGTAGTATAGTGGTCAGTATAGTATAGTGGTCAGTGTAGTGTAGTATAGTGGTCAGTATAGTATAGTGGTCAGTGTAGTGTAGTGGTCAGTATAGTATAGTGGTCAGTGTAGTGTAGTATGGTGGTCAGTGTAGTATAGTGGTTAGTATAGTATAGTGGTCAGTATAGTGTAGTTTAGTATGGAGGTCAGTGTAGTGTAGTGGACAGTATAGTATAGTGGACAGTGTAGTATGGTGGTCAGTATAGTGTAGTATGGTGGTCAGTGTAGTGTAGTATAGTGGACAGTGTAGTATGGTGGTCAGTATAATGTAGTATGGTGGACAGTGTAGTATAACAGACAGTGTAGTATAGTGGTCAGTGTAGTATAGTATAGTGGTTAGTGTAGTATAGTATAGTGGTTAGTATAGTGTAGTTTAGTATGGAGGTCAGTGTAGTGTAGTGGACAGTGTAGTGTAGTATGGTGGTCAGTATAGTGTAGTATGGTGGTCAGTGTAGTGTAGTATAGTGGACCGTGTAGTATAGTATAGTGGACCGTGTAGTGTAGTATAGTGGACAGTGTAGTATAGTGAACAGTGTAGTGTAGTACACTGGACAGTGTAGTATAGTGTGGTGGTCAGTATAGTGTAGTATAGTGGTCAGTGTAGTGTAGTATAGTGGACAGTGTAGTGTAGTATAGTGGACAGTGTAGTGTAGTATAGTGGACAGTGTAGTATAGTGTGGTGGACAGTGTAGTGTAGTATAGTGGACAGTGTAGTATACTGGACAGTGTAGTATAGTGGTCAGTGTAGTATAGTGGACAGTGTAGTATAGTGGACAGTTTAGTGTAGTATAGTGGACAGTGTAGTATAGTGTGGTGGTCAGTATAGTGTAGTATAGTGGTCAGTGTAGTGTAGTATAGTGGACAGTGTAGTATAGTGGACAGTGTAGTGTAGTATAGTGGACAGTGTAGTATAGTGTGGTGGTCAGTATAGTGTAGTATAGTGGACAGTGTAGTGTAGTATAGTGGACAGTGTAGTATAGTGGACAGTGTAGTATAGTGGTCAGTGTAGTATAGTGGACAGTGTAGTGTAGTATAGTGGACAGTGTAGTATAGTGGTCAGTATAGTGTAGTATAGTGGTCAGTATAGTGTAGTATAGTGGACAGTATAGTGGACAGTGTAGTGTAGTATAGTGGACAGTGTAGTGTAGTGAACAGTATAGTGGTCAGTGTAGTATAGTATGGTGGTCAGTATAGTGTAGTATAGTGGTCAGTATAGTGTAGTATAGTGGTCAGTATAGTGTAGTTTAGTATGGAGGTCAGTGTAGTGTAGTGGACAGTGTAGTATGGTGGTCAGTGTAGTGTAGTATGGTGGTCAGTGTAGTGTAGTATGGTGGTCAGTGTAGTGTAGTATAGTGGACAGTGTAGTATGGTGGTCAGTATAGTGTAGTATGGTGGTCAGTGTAATGTAGTATAGTGGACAGTGTAGTATGGTGGTCAGTATAATGTAGTATGGTGGACCGTGTAGTAAAACAGACAGTGTAGTATAGTGGTCAGTGTAGTATAGTGGACAGTGTAGTATAGTGGTCAGTATAGTGTAGTATGGTGGTCAGTATAGTGTAGTATGGTGGTCAGTGTAATGTAGTATAGTGGACAGTGTAGTATGGTGGTCAGTATAATGTAGTATGGTGGACCGTGTAGTAAAACAGACAGTGTAGTATAGTGGTCAGTGTAGTATGGTGGTCAGTATAATGTAGTATGGTGGTCAGTATAGTGTAGTATGGTGGTCAGTGTAATGTAGTATAGTGGACAGTGTAGTATGGTGGTCAGTATAATGTAGTATGGTGGACCGTGTAGTAAAACAGACAGTGTAGTATAGTGGTCAGTGTAGTATAGTGGTCAGTATAGTGGTTAGTATAGTGTAGTTCAGTATGGAGGTCAGTGTAGTGTAGTGGACAGTGTAGTATAGTGGTCAGTGTAGTGTAGTATGGTGGTCAGTGTAGTGTAGTATGGTGGTCAGTATAGTGGTCAGTATAGTATAGTGGTCAGTGTAGTGTAGTATGGTGGTCAGTATAGTGGACAGTGTAGTGTAGTATGGTGGTCAGTGTAGTATAGTGGTCAGTATAGTATAGTGGTCAGTGTAGTGTAGTATAGTGGTCAGTATAGTATAGTGGTCAGTGTAGTGTAGTGGTCAGTATAGTATAGTGGTCAGTGTAGTGTAGTATGGTGGTCAGTGTAGTATAGTGGTTAGTATAGTATAGTGGTCAGTATAGTGTAGTTTAGTATGGAGGTCAGTGTAGTGTAGTGGACGGTATAGTATAGTGGACAGTGTAGTATGGTGGTCAGTATAGTGTAGTATGGTGGTCAGTGTAGTGTAGTATAGTGGACAGTGTAGTATGGTGGTCAGTATAATGTAGTATGGTGGACAGTGTAGTATAACAGACAGTGTAGTATAGTGGTCAGTGTAGTATAGTATAGTGGTTAGTGTAGTATAGTATAGTGGTTAGTATAGTGTAGTTTAGTATGGAGGTCAGTGTAGTGTAGTGGACAGTGTAGTGTAGTATGGTGGTCAGTATAGTGTAGTATGGTGGTCAGTGTAGTGTAGTATAGTGGACCGTGTAGTATAGTATAGTGGACAGTGTAGTGTAGTATAGTGGACAGTGTAGTATAGTGGACAGTGTAGTATAGTGGACAGTGTAGTGTAGTATAGTGAACAGTGTAGTATAGTGTGGTGGTCAGTATAGTGTAGTATAGTGGTCAGTGTAGTGTAGTATAGTGGACAGTGTAGTATAGTGGACCATGTAGTGTAGTATAGTGGACAGTGTAGTATAGTGTGGTGGACAGTGTAGTGTAGTATAGTGGACAGTGTAGTATAGTGGACAGTGTAGTATAGTGGTCAGTGTAGTATAGTGGACAGTGTAGTATAGTGGACAGTGTAGTGTAGTATAGTGGACAGTGTAGTATAGTGTGTTGGTCAGTATAGTGTAGTATAGTGGTCAGTGTAGTGTAGTATAGTGGACAGTGTAGTATAGTGGACAGTGTAGTGTAGTATAGTGGACAGTGTAGTATAGTGTGGTGGTCAGTATAGTGTAGTATAGTGGACAGTGTAGTGTAGTATAGTGGACAGTGTAGTGTAGTGGACAGTGTAGTATAGTGGTCAGTGTAGTATAGTGGACAGTGTAGTGTAGTATAGTGGACAGTGTAGTATAGTGGTCAGTATAGTGTAGTATAGTGGTCAGTATAGTGTAGTATAGTGGACAGTATAGTGGACAGTGTAGTGTAGTATAGTGGACAGTGTAGTGTAGTGAACAGTATAGTGGTCAGTGTAGTATAGTATGGTGGTCAGTATAGTGTAGTATAGTGGTCAGTATAGTGTAGTTTAGTATGGAGGTCAGTGTAGTGTAGTGGACAGTGTAGTATGGTGGTCAGTGTAGTGTAGTATGGTGGTCAGTGTAGTGTAGTATGGTGGTCAGTGTAGTGTAGTATAGTGGACAGTGTAGTATGGTGGTCAGTATAGTGTAGTATGGTGGTCAGTGTAATGTAGTATAGTGGACAGTGTAGTATGGTGGTCAGTATAATGTAGTATGGTGGACCGTGTAGTAAAACAGACAGTGTAGTATAGTGTTCAGTGTAGTATAGTGGACAGTGTAGTATAGTGGTCAGTATAGTGTAGTATGGTGGTCAGTATAGTGTAGTATGGTGGTCAGTGTAATGTAGTATAGTGGACAGTGTAGTATGGTGGTCAGTATAATGTAGTATGGTGGACCGTGTAGTAAAACAGACAGTGTAGTATAGTGGTCAGTGTAGTATAGTGGTCAGTATAGTGGTTAGTATAGTGTAGTTTAGTATGGAGGTCAGTGTAGTGTAGTGGACAGTGTAGTATAGTGGTCAGTGTAGTGTAGTATGGTGGTCAGTGTAGTGTAGTATGGTGGTCAGTATAGTGGTCAGTATAGTATAGTGGTCAGTGTAGTGTAGTATAGTGGTCAGTATAGTGGACAGTGTAGTGTAGTATGGTGGTCAGTGTAGTATAGTGGTCAGTATAGTATAGTGGTCAGTGTAGTGTAGTATAGTGGTCAGTATAGTATAGTGGTCAGTGTAGTGTAGTGGTCAGTATAGTATAGTGGTCAGTGTAGTGTAGTATGGTGGTCAGTGTAGTATAGTGGTTAGTGTAGTATAGTGGTCAGTATAGTGTAGTTTAGTATGGAGGTCAGTGTAGTGTAGTGGACGGTATAGTATAGTGGACAGTGTAGTATGGTGGTCAGTATAGTGTAGTATGGTGGTCAGTGTAGTGTAGTATAGTGGACAGTGTAGTATGGTGGTCAGTATAATGTAGCATGGTGGACAGTGTAGTATAACAGACAGTGTAGTATAGTGGTCAGTGTAGTATAGTATAGTGGTTAGTGTAGTATAGTATAGTGGTTAGTATAGTGTAGTTTAGTATGGAGGTCAGTGTAGTGTAGTGGACAGTGTAGTGTAGTATGGTGGTCAGTATAGTGTAGTATGGTGGTCAGTGTAGTGTAGTATAGTGGACAGTGTAGTATAGTATAGTGGACAGTGTAGTGTAGTATAGTGGACAGTGTAGTATAGTGGACAGTGTAGTATAGTGGACAGTGTAGTGTAGTATAGTGGACAGTGTAGTATAGTGTGGTGGTCAGTATAGTGTAGTATAGTGGTCAATGTAGTGTAGTATAGTGGACAGTGTAGTATAGTGGACAGTGTAGTATAGTGTGGTGGTCAGTATAGTGTAGTATAGTGGACAGTGTAGTGTAGTATAGTGGACAGTGTAGTATAGTGGACAGTGTAGTATAGTGGACAGTGTAGTGTAGTATAGTGGACAGTGTAGTATAGTGTGGTGGTCAGTATAGTGTAGTATAGTGGTCAGGGTAGTGTAGTATAGTGGACAGTGTAGTATAGTGGACAGTGTAGTGTAGTATAGTGGACAGTGTAGTATAGTGTGGTGGTCAGTATAGTGTAGTATAGTGGACAGTGTAGTGTAGTATAGTGGACAGTGTAGTATAGTGGACAGTGTAGTATAGTGGTCAGTGTAGTATAGTGGACAGTGTAGTGTAGTATAGTGGACAGTGTAGTATAGTGGTCAGTATAGTGTAGTATAGTGGTCAGTATAGTGTAGTATAGTGGACAGTATAGTGGACAGTGTAGTGTAGTATAGTGGACAGTGTAGTGTAGTGAACAGTATAGTGGTCAGTGTAGTATAGTGGACAGTGTAGTGGACAATGTAGTGTAGTGGACAGTGTAGTTCTCAGTGTAGTGGTCAGTATAGGAATCAGGTAGGTCAGTAGTACTTGTATTTGAAGGGACTAAGGGATAGCTAAAAGTCCACAGGTTAGGGGGCGCAAATTACTTGCCTTGCCCCGGGTGCTGACAACCCACGCCACGCCACTGCGTAGCACATAAGCATTCAGCAAAACCAACTGGAATAAATATACAGACACTTTTTTATACCAGCATCTGGCCATACGGGCAATTAGGTACAGCGCCAACAACTGGTCATTAAGGTCCACTCCTCCTATGTTAAGGTTGTATTCGTGGACACAGAGGGGTTTCTCCATAACACCAGTCGCCATTTGAATTTGGATCGTCGTGTCTGCGTGAAGGAAGGACAGAACGAAAACATTCTTATCCCTCCACTTCACAGCGAGCAAATTATTAAATTTCAAGCAGGCTCTCTCCCCCAGACTAAGATGAGAATCTACAAGCCGCTGGGGTAAGTCCCGGCCATTAGATCGCATGGTGCCACATGCGCCAATTCCATGATCAAACAAGTGACTAAAAATTGGCACGCTTGTGTAATAATTGTCCACATACAAGTGGTACACCTTTCCGAATAAGGGTGCACCAAGTCCCACACAATCTTACTTGCGCTTCCTATGTAGTCTGCGCAGTTCTCCAGCTCTACGTAACTATCTCTTCCCTTGTAAACCATAAAACTATATGTATAGCATGTTGCCCGGTCACAGAGCTTATACATCTTGACCCCATATCTGGCAAACTTGCTGGGAAGATACTGTTTGAATGACAAGCTGTCAGAAAACTTAATCAGGGACTCAACAATGCAGACAACTTGATCTGGAGTAAACAAGGCTGCAAACTGCTGGTTGAAGTGGTTTACGAGGGGCTGAATTTTGTAGAGCCGATCGTATTCAGGGTCACCCCGAGGACGACAGAGTTCATTGTCATTGAAATGCATGAACCACAAGATCTGCTCATATCGTGTCCTTGTCATGGAGGCAAAGAACAAGGGCATATGGTGAATTGGGTCAGTGGACAAATATGACCGCAACTCACTTTTTTTAGTTATGCCCATGAGGAGGGATAGGCCCAGGAAGGTGTTAAATTCGGAGACCGTAATAGGTCTCCAATCTCTGGCAAGGGTCAACTGGTGATTAGACCAGCATACAAATTGCTTTGGTCCACAATAGATCTATAGAGATCTTCCATGAAAAACAGCAAATAAAAATCAAATGACGTAAATCAACTGTTTCCACCTGAATTCCGGGTTGGCCAGTGAATCGGGGAAGTACGGGTGCTGCAGAAGTAGTGGGTTCCCAATGAGGATTGGCAAATGCAGCAGGAAGGGTACTATGGGGTCAACGGGCCTGTCTTTGTCTTCTTGGTGGCTGCGGGACACTAGCTGTGCTAGCCACCTCACCAGCTTGAACTGCACTTATGGGACTCGCCACGTCACCAAGTGTTACTGCAGTTCTGGATGTATGACCAGGATGCACTAGGCCGCTGGTGCTTGCCAGTTCAGAAGGATGAACGGCACTAGTACTGGCTCTCTACTCCATACGAGAGCCCTGCGGTTCTTGAACCTCATCAACAGCAGAAGAACGGGGTTGGGTACGCCTGACCTTGGCAGGGACCACTACTTCGTCATCAGTGCTATCTGTCAGGGAGTCGCTGCTGTCTACAGGTTCATATTCTGAGTATTTTTGATCTTAATATGATTAATCCCTTTAAAAAACATACATACTTTTTAAGGCACTTCATGAGGAAATTTGATGCAACTTGGTCACGATGGCTTGAGTTGTCCCCGGTATCAGTATAGACCAATCTGTACTACAGGCATAGCTATTAAGATATAGGGCTATATAAGTGCCTTTGGCGTTTATGTACAGTATCTCACAAAAGTGAGTACACCCCTCACATTTTTGTAAATATTTTATTATATCTTTTCATGTGACAACACTGAAGAAATTACACTTTGCTACAATGTAAAGTAGTGAGTGTACAGCTTGTATAACAGTTTAAATTGGCTGTACCCTCAAAATAACTCAACTAACAGCCATTAATGTCTAAACCGCTGCCAACAAAAGTGAGTACACCCCTAAGCAAAATGCCCAAATTGGGCCCAATTAGCCATTTTCCCTCCCCGGTGTCATGTGACTCATTAGTATTACAAGGTCTCAGGTGTGAATGGGGAGCAGATGTGCTACATTTGGTGTTATCGCTCTCACTCTCTCATACTGGTCACTGGAAGTTCAACATGGCACCTCATGGCAAAGAACTCTCTGAGGATCTGAAAGAAAGAATTGTTGCTCTACATAAAGATGGCCTAGGCTATAAGAAGATTGCCAAGACCCTGAAACTGAGCTGCAGCATGGTGGCCAAGTCCATACAGCAGTTTAACAGGACAGGTTCCACTCAGAACAGGCCTCATCATGGTCAACCAAGGAAGTTGAGTGCACGTGCTCAGCATCATATCCAGAGGTTGTCTTTGGGAAAAAGACGTATGAGTGCTGCCAGCTTATTTGGTTCAGAGGTGTCAAGAGTGTATGGCGGCAACCAGGTGAGGAGTACAAAGACAAGTGTGTCTTGCCCACAGTCAAGCATGGTGGTGGGAGTGTCATGATCTGGGGCTGGATGAGTGCTGCCAGCACTGGGGAGCTACAGTTCATGGAGGGACCCATGAATGCCAACATGTACTGTGACATACTGAAGAAGAGCATGATCCTCTCCCTTCGGAGACTGGGCTGCAGGGCAGTATTCCAACATGATAACGACCCCAAACACACCTCCAAGACCACCAATGCCTTTCTAAAGAAGCTGAGGGTAAAGGTGATGGACTGGCCAAGTATGTCTTCAGACCTAAACCCTATTGAGCATCTGTGGGGCATCCTCAAATGAAAGGTGGAGGAGTGCAAGGTTTCTAACATCCACCAGCTCCGTGATGTCGTCATGGAGGAGTGGAAGAGGACTCCAACCTGTGAAGATCTGGTGAACTCCATGCCCAAGAGGGTTAAGGCAGTGCTGGAAAATAATGGTGGCCACACAAAATATTGACACTTTGGGCCCAATTTGGACATTTTCACTTAGGGGTGTACTCACTTTTGTTGCCAGTGGTTTAGACATTAATGGCTGTGTGTTGAGTTATTTTGAGGGGAAAGCAAATTTACACTGTTATACAAGCTGTACACTCACTATTTTACATTGTAGCAAAGTGCAATTTTTCAGTGTTGTCACATGAAAAGATATATTAAAATATTTACAAAAGTGTGAGGGGTGTACTAAATTTTGTGAGATACTGTATATGTGTATATATATATATATATATATATATATATATATATATATATATATATATATATATATATATATATATATATATATATATATGTGTGTATATATATACAGTAAATATGCTCCTTTTTAGCGAGAAAAGTATCTTATGGTCACGTCTAGTACATTTAAATTTGTAAGCACCAAATTTCTTTTTATCCTTTTTAATGCTCCAAGGTATTGGGTGCGTGGGGTGGGGTGTGTTTTTTTTTATTTTTCTTTTTTTGTAGTATTTGTTTGTTTTATGGGATGTTGTTTGAATATTTTGTCTGTATTGTTTCAATCGTATATGTATATAAAAATAAAAATAATCTGATTTAAAAAAAAATTGCGAGGATCGGAAAATAGGTAAGCTTAAATAGGATCTTCAGCCCCCCCCCCCCCAAATAATTTATAAAATACAAATTACAAATACTGTAGCTGCTGATTTTTAATAAAAGGACACTTACTTGTCCAGGGATCCAACGCTAGCTTCACCCCGGGATGATTTTTTACCAGTCTCCAGGTTCCTGGCATTACCATGTCTAGTAAGGGGAAAGGGCTGTAACTCCTTGCGGCTCCCTACTTTGCATGCGCGAGCTGTGCTGCACTTTGTGAACGGTCACACAGCCTTCTTGGACCTGTAATACTGTATGCCCCAGAAGGCTACGGACAATGTTGGGGGATGGGGGAGCGGGTACCTATCAAAACTAGGTACCCACTAGCCTCCCGAAAAAAAAGTAAACAAGAAGGGGGGAGCAGGCAGAAAAGCGAAACTTCCACTTTTGAGTGATGTTACACTTTAAAATAAATTCTAGCAAGCTATACTCAAAGCAAGGTCTCGGTATTATCTCATGCAAATGGCAATCATGGAGATTGAAGAGTCAAAACTTCATATAATGCAATAGAATACAGCTACTCCTCACCAAAAACATGTCATCCACAGGTAGGCATAATCTATCAGTGTTTCTTGGTCAAAAGCATATTGAAAATATCCCAAAGTCATCACATAGCCGTTGGCAGATGCTGTAAATGATCAGCAAAGATAACATATGAAGATGCAGACTACTGTCTGGATGAAAGGTCAAATGTGTCTTTTAAAGGTGTACTCCTTATAATAGGCAAAGACAACGCATTAAAACTTCTTAAATAGTAGTTTATTATTAGTGATAAATGAGACATCTGTGGCTAACAGAGTTCAAAGCGGTATACAGGACATACTTGATGTAAAGTTCAAGTCCTCAGTCAGTGAGATTCACAGCCCCTGTATGTTGCACACAAAGCTGAATCATCATTCAAGAAGATCAAAGATGTGGGCCAAGCAAGCACTGCTATTGTATGAGTACCACAGGCAGTGTGCATGTCACATGGCCTAACTAGGGATGAGCCAAACAGACCCCTGTTCGGTTCGTACCAGAACTTTATAAAACCACGAAAGTTCGGACCCAAATAACGAACCAAATTAAAGTCAATGGGACCCGAATGTCAAAAATCAAAAGTGCCGTTTTGAAGGTTTATATGCAAGTAATTGGACATACAATGGTTATAGGGGTCCGGGTCCTGCCCTGGGGGACATGTATCAATAAAAAAAGTTTGTGAAAAATGTAATTTTTAAATGAGCAGTGATTTTTTGGTTTTTAAAGTGAAAGCATAAAAATGAAAGATGCCTTCCATTATCATGCCTGCCCCTTAGTCTACCTGTAAAGTGGTAGATCTGTACCATGTCTAGAATCTGCTGCAGAAATAATTGCATTTATAAAGCCATTTTCCCTGCAAGCTGCCTTTATTTTGCTTAGCAACAGCTGGGGAGCCAGTGTGTCTGATGAGGCCACAATGTAGTGCACTGGGAACAAGATTAGAGATTTTTTGTATATATTCTGGTGTCACTTTGGATAGAAGTAAAGTGCGCAAAAATTGGTCTTTGGGTGTTGGTGGCGCATTCCCACCGTAACCTTATAGAGGTAATCTTCATGAAAGCAAGAATTGGCCTTGCTGTAAAAAATTGCATCATCATTACCACTGGAGACAACTTGGCGATACGGTGCTGGGGGTACATGAATGCCAATTTGTCTACCAGTGTTCCTCCCTCTCTCTAGGCTCATATTCCTGTCATCCTCAACCTCTGAACCAACATCTGAATCCAGCAATGGCTGGGCATCATCAAGGAGCAAGTGGCTGACGCTGTGGTCAAATAACTCAGCTGACTCCTCCATGGCTGATGTTGGGGCTATGGCAGGAATAGATGTGGACAAGGAGGCAGGTTTATCCACTCTGGCAACTGCAGGGAACTGCACACTTGTCTTTGCTTGTGACAGAGGATGAGGAGGATGAAGAAGGTTTAGTAAGCCAGTCCACTACCTCCTCTGCATGCTGTGGCTGGATAGCACGGGCAAACTCACTAAACAGAGGAAATGATGCCCTACCTGAGGACTGACCACCACGTCCACCTTTGCCTGTGGACACATTTGTTGCTGGCCCCCTTACAGTGCCAAGGGAACGTCTGCCTCTCCTTGTTGTCCTCGCAGACATTATTGGAGGGAGGGGGCAATGCTTATAAGCAAATGTAAATAAGAAATGGAAATCTGTACGTAGATGCACTTTAATCAATGTAAAGTGGTGTTTGGTGCACTTTAATTTGAGTACTTACACTACACAGACACTCCACGGATACACTATAATATACTGCAATATAATGCGCTAAATGTACAGTAACACACAAAACTTTATGGCATTAAACTGGCAGTAATGCACACAGAAATATATGGCATTAAACTGGCAGTAACGCACAAAACTATATAGCGTTAAACTTGCAGTAACGCACACAGAAGTAAATGGTGTTAAACTAGCAGTAACACAGTCAAATAGATGGTGTTCAACCATCACTACACTGACGCTATCTGAACTGTCCCTACTCTAGCTATACACTAATGTCAAGAATACTGACACGGTCTCACTACACTACACTGAAACTATCTGAGCTGTCCCTACTCTAGCTGCACACTATGCAAAGCTGAATGATGGTCCTCCTCACCACACTCACACTTTCACTAGACTAACACTAAACTAATATTCTACACCAGGGGTCCTCAAACTATGGCCCGCGGGCCGAATCCGGCCCACCAGCATTTTTTATCCAGCCCGTGGACTGCCCCTTTAACATCGCAGCACTCCCCCTGCCCTCTGCTACTTTTATCACACAGGACGGGAAACATGACAGGTCTGGACAAAGGACCTTTTGTGTTAAGAAGCGGGTGTTTGGTTACTAGGCATCGGGGTGGTCCCAGGAATCAATCACCTGCCTTTCACTTGCAAAGTCCCGCCCTTGGTCCGGACCTACCATGCTTCATGTCTTGTGTGATACAGGTAACAGAGTGGAGTGGGAGTGCTGTGATATTATAGAAGGGGCGGCAGTGTAATATCATGAGGGGAGTCTGTTAAGAGGGCTTTGTGATGGGGGGGCATCTGTGACATGAGGCAGTCTGATATGGGGGGGACTGTGATATGGGGGGCTCAGTGATGGCGGAGTCTGTTATGGGGGATCTGTGATGGGGGCGTCTGTTATGGGGGGATCTGTGATATGGGGGGATCTGTGATGGGGGAGTCTGTTATGGGGGGATCTGTAATATGGGGGGATCTGTGATGGGGGAGTCTGTTATGGGGGGATCTGTGATGGGGGAGTCTGTTATGGGGGGATCTGTGATGAGGGAGTCTTTTATGGGGGGATCTGTGATATGGGGGGATCTGTGATAGGGGGGTCTGTTATGGGGGGGATCTGTGATGGCGGAGTCTGTTATGGGGGATCTGTGATGGGGGAGTCTGTTATGGGGGGATCTGTGATATGGAGGGACTGATATGGGGGGATCTGTGATGGGGGGACTGATATGGGGGGATCTGTGATGGGGGAGTCTGTTATGGGGAGGGATCTGTGATATGGGGGTGGACTGTGATATGGGGGATCTGTGATGGGGGATCTGTGATGGGGATCTGTGATGGGGGAGTCTGTGATGGCGGAGTCTGTTATGGGGGGATCTGTGATGGCGGAGTCTGTTATGGGGGGATCTGTGATGGGGGAGTCTGTTATGGGGGGGGATCTGTGATATGGGGGATCTGTGATGGGGGCGTCTGTTATGGGGGTCTGTGATATGGGGGGGATTCCGATATGGGGGGATTTGTGATGGGGGGCTCTGTGATGGCGGAAGTCTGTGATGGGGGCATCTGTTATGGTGGTAATTGTGATAGGGGAAGTATGTGATATGGGGGAGTCTGTTATAGGGGGAGTCTGCTATGTGGGGAGTCTGTTATGGGGGGAGTATGTTATGTGAGGCTTTGTGATGGAGAGGAGTTTGTGTTGGGGGGCTTTGTGATGGGGGGATCTGTCAGGGGGGGGCTTTGTTATGGGGTGAGTCTGTGATGGGGAGGGGGGGTCTGTGATTGAGAGGGGTTCTGTAATGAGGGGAGTCTGTGAAATACTGATAAGTTCATATTGATTAAAATTGTTCTTTATTTTAAATATTGTACTAAAGGCTAGTTTGTAAGGCAGGAAGGTAATACTAATCATAGCATGTGACACATGTTCAGAATCTTTAATAAAGCAAGGTATTCTGCATAGCAGTGGCTCGTGTTAACATAGCTTCTTGATTAATAAATCAATATCATCTAGTAGAGGCTTGGTCGTATACACTAAAGAAAAATAATGAAAGACCAATATAGTTCTATTTAATTATCGCTCTTTAGCCCATTTATGCTGCACCTAAAGAAAATAATGATGGACCAGTATGGTAGGAAAATCTATTAACAAAAAAAATCTTGTTTAACCCTTTTGCAACAGAGTAAAGTATATATGCTGCAGCACAGTAGGTGAGCCTTAATGCCCTGCCATTGCATATACAGTATGCATTGCTGTGTTTCTCTGGGGCATGCTCAGTCAGTCCCCCTCAGAATTGTGACTGACCAAGCTGTCAACAGCTCACTGTCAAGTCCTAAAGATTGGGAGCTATTAGGACAATTAGTCAAGCACAGTGAACAAATGGAAGGAAGTCCCTCTTACTGGCCTCCAGAAACATTTCTCCCGTGGCCGGCAAGGGATTAATATGACACCCAGAACTTTCCTTTCCTGAATTATTGTGGTAGGATCTGCACCAAATTTTAAATACATAAATCAGTCACCTAATTGTCTTAGTTCAGAGGTTTTAATCTAACTATGGACTCAAATAAGAAATTGGTAACTGTACTTTGACCTAAGAAGAGAATTGTGCACCAAACTTTCGGCAAAAGGCAATTAACAGTGGCTTTAAAAACAGGAGCATGCACTCTTTACCTTCTTTGTTATATTTTCTTTTTGACATTTTTAACTAGCACTGGAGTCTCCTCACCTCACAAGCTTGTCATTGTAATTGCATCCATCACTAGCTTTGCTAATGCTGTAATCTCTATACGGGTCTGTAATGTCAATCATATTAAATTAATTGTTTTTCAGGATTTGAGATGGGCGGTGTTATGTGTCTTTTGGAACAATAAGTACAAAGCAAACAAGACAACTAGGGCTGGTCCAAATAATAGTGATTGGTTTCCAAGAATGCATAAAAGTCATACAAAATGGAGATATAATTTGCTGTTTATAGTGATCATCAGATAATTATATAGGTATATATGGACCTTAATTTACAGGTATTCAAACTAGAATTGAGGATCTAGTATGTGTGAACTAAAATAATAAGGGGTAGGGTAATCTGCTCTCTTATGTCATCTCTGTTTTTGAATGTTACTTTGACTGTATATGACTTGGGCATTGATATTTTATAGCGGACATGTCGGACAATTTTGACACATTTTTGGGACCACTGACATTTATACAGTGATCAGTGCTATAAAAATGCATTGATTACTGTAAAAATGTCACTGGCAGGGAAGGGGTTAACACTAGGAGGCGATCAAGGGGTTAATGTGTTCCCTAGTATGTGTTCTAACTGGAGGGGGGAGTAGACTCTGTAGGGGAAGAGACAGATCACTGTTCATACTCTGTATGAACAGACGAACTGTCACTTCTGCCCTCAGAAAACCGGAAACTGTGTGTTTACACACACAGATCCCGGGTCTCCATGTGCCCCGAGCGATCCCGGGAGTCCAGCAGTGATCGCAACCACCGGGCACTCACATTGGCTCTGTGGGCGAGCAGAGGGCACACAGAGAACTGCCGCGTCCCTAGTGGACAAAAAGGGAGCCGACATAACATGCGATTCGCACAGCTGATCCATGTTGCCGCAGTATAACTGCGGACCTGATCGGCAAGCGGTTAAAAAAATAAAAGTCCAGGATCCCCTAATGTTTTAGTGTGCCTGGAGGGACAAGTGCAGTGTCCAGCCCCACTGCCTTTAGCTTGTCAAAATATATGGCAAGCTGTATCTGGATGAGGAGGAATGCTGTACTTAGTGGTACTTGCATTTAGGGCCCTATGCATTCAGGGAAGGAATGTCAGAAGGAATGCATGACAGCTTGACTTCCCTGTGTGCAAGGGGCTTAATAGGAGTAAGCAAGTAATAATTTAAAT
Source organism: Aquarana catesbeiana (assembly GCF_042186555.1). Lineage (NCBI taxonomy): Eukaryota > Metazoa > Chordata > Amphibia > Anura > Ranidae > Aquarana > Aquarana catesbeiana. The sequence continues at coordinate 389,303,373 of NC_133326.1, forward strand.
GCAATGTGGAAATTAATATGGGATTTCAAATTTTGACTATATATACACTTTAGGTATTCGGGTAGAGAAAAGGTTAATTGTTAAGGGTGCTTTATTGATAGGGGACACTTAGCTTACGAAAAGTTGTAATTTGTTTCCAGTTCCAAAACCTAACATTGCATTTAGATGAGACTAAGTTGAGTTTGTGCACACTGGAATTAGTTAAAAGATCTAAATGATTTAATGTATGCTTGCATGTTTTACAATCATAGAATAAATGCAAAGACCTTCCAGACTGTTAGCTGGGACCAGGGGGCTCATGAGGAAATTATTTTTTTACTTGCATGTTTTTATTATGTATTAGCTTTATTTTACATTATTTGTTCTTTCTTCAATTCTCCAATGTTCTTGTTGCAGGACTGGAAGCCTAGGAGCTCATTGGTTCATCTCCTGGGCTACACTCTGCGGGCGTAAAAAAAAAACACCTGGGATTCAAATGACTGACTTCCTGTTCTTGAAAAAAACACCTTTACAGTGGCAATAATGTTCAACAGCACAAAACTAGATCAGAGAATGTTTTAAATCAACTACTGGTTAAAGTCACTTGAGTGCTTGCGAGCTGTCTAGTGAAAGGTCCTCTGGGGCATACTAACAAAATGACTAGTTTTAAATTACTTTGCCGGCAATATGTCATGAACTAATTTGCATCAAGTTACAGAAATCTTCATGTGAATTATTCTTTATGTTTTATATACATATCAATAACAACTGCAGTCCTGGCATAGCTGTTTTAAAATATCTCTTCATTACATTGCATTAATAAAGACAAACTTTGTTCCTTCCTTTTTTTCATTCAGTAGTTTTTATTGATGATTTTCACATATAACAGAAGCAATCAAAAACTGTTGTTTGTTGCAAGGTGGTAGAACAACATCATGTAATGAGTACAAATAAGGTAACAGAGTAATATCAACATTGGGTAAAGTTATTGTTATATAAGCTACCTAATACTTGTTATACAGTGGAGGTATGGGTTGGCTGCTGTCCTGGACACCCCTTCGGGTTCAAGACTGTGTCCAGGGCTGCGGACAACCCCCTTCTCCTATGGGTTATTCCATTCAATCGTGCAGTTTGTTATACATTACATAGTTACATAGTTACATAGAAGGCGAAGTTGAAAAAAGATACAAGTCTATCAAGTCCAACCTATGTGTGTGATTATATGTCAGTATTACATTGTATATCCCTGTATGTTGTGGTCGTTCGGGTGCTTATCTAATAGTTTTTTTGAAACTATCGATGCTCCCCGCTGAAACCACCGCCTGTGGAAGGGAATTTCACGTCCTTGCCGCTCTTACAATAAAGAACCCTCTATGCAGTTTAAGGTTAAATCTAATTTCTTCTAATTTTAATAAGTGGCCACGTGTCTTATTAAACTCCCTTCCACGGAACAGTTTTATCCCTATTGTGGGGTCACCAGTGTGGTGTTTGTAAATTGAACCATATCCCCTTTCAAGCGTCTCTTCTTCAGAGAGAATAAGTTCAGTGCTCGCAACCTTTCTTTATAACTAATAACCTCCAGTCCCTTTATTAGCTTTGTTGCCCTTCTCTGTACTCGTTCCATTTCTTGGACATTTTTCGCGAGAACTGGTGCCCAGAACTGGACATCATACTCCAGGTAATGCTGGACCAATGACTTGTAGAGTGCAAGAAAAAAGGGAATTTTGGGACTTTATATGAAGCAAATGAGTAGTGGAGGAAAATTGATATAAAATATTTATTCATATTGATATCACAACATACAATCATTTTCATTTCATGTATATACATCTGAGACGTGCAAAAACAAAGCAAATTTGTATAGCATAACAGCGCATGATCAAGATAATAGATGTATAGGTAAATACGCAAAGAGGAGATGGTATGAGCATGTGCCAAAGGCACCATGCCCGCCGCTGGTACATGCACCCACAAGAAGTCTGTGTTACTACAGAATAAGTATGTAAACATCATACAGTAAAAGGATGGTAGGAGAATCAATAAAGAATGGTCCGTGTAGCTGTAGCATCGATAAGAGCTCTACGCGTTTCGTGGGTTTACCCACTCGTCAGGAGCAGATGCAGCAAGCAGTTCTAAAAAATATACATAAAAAGATATAAAAGACTATATTCCAAAAGAAAATTGTTTTTCAAAAGATGTTCTTCTACAGTATAGATGAATTAGCTAGAGGCACTCACCAACCCGGACCAGAGCAGCGCGGGATTGCCGGTACATGGTCGGCCGGGAACATGACCCCCACACGGGAGCTGAGGCGGCATAGTGCACGGATGCAACATCAGAAGGTGACAGGGGCGTGTAGGAAGTGAATAGAAATTCCATGTGGCAATGGCTGAATATATTTCATATAGCAGGAATATCTAGAAATAAAATATTGGATATGCGTACAGTTATAGAAACCTATTTAGGGTAAGAGTAATGATTTTAATAGAAATAGATCCAATATAACTCCACAGAAAAGAATAATATAGTAGGGATATTACCTGAAAATATGGGAGTATGTATTAAGTAATAAGTAGATACATGGGACTATAATAATGTGGAATTACATATGGCAATAATTGAAATATATTTCATATAACAAAAATATCTGAGCAAATGAATGTATATATGTATATAATTATATCAATTTATTCTGAGTAAGAGTAATGATTTTATATGTAAGTAAGCCTAATGTAGTACCACAGAGAAAAAGTGATGTGGTAAAGGTGGTGTATGAATATAATAAAAAGTATAATATTAAATAATGAATAAGTGAATGGGACTATATAAGTGTGGAAAACTGAAATGGGTGATGGATATGAAAAAAATATAGGGTGAGCAAAATATGTGACTCAGACTGAGCCAGAAAAGAGAGAAGGGGAGAAAAGTGCAAAGCCAAAAAGGAAGGTCTTACCAATGTTGTATCTAGCAACACCAGGAGGATGACATAACTAGTGTGCCGTGACCCCAGAGGGAGACTGGTCAATGGATCAGCTCACTGCAGGGGGAGTGTACAGATATGCCGCCAACGCCACGCCAGTGGGCCAATGGGGGAGAGGATGCCGCACCTGAACCGAGTGAACACTCGGTAAATGGCACGGAGACTCCCTCATGTAAGCACACACGATGTCATTGCTGGACGTCGGCGCAATGACGTCACAAATGACGTCATGCGCACGACGTGCCCGCCGTCACACAGCCAGCGTGACAGGCGTGGCGCCGATGCGCGAAGGGGCACCCGCCCACTCCCCCAGAGCGCAGGGCCAATGAGGGGAGGAGAGGGAGGGGCCCACTAGGCGCATCGCAGCTCCCGCGATGAAGGAAGGACCCCAGCCGAATCCATGCGCCAAACAACCAACACACCACCAGTGGCCGAGGGTAGAGAGAGTGTATGTCCTCAAGCTATGAGTAAAAACAATCAATGTGGGTATATGGAACCTGCGTAGGGAATGCTGCATGTAAATAGTATTCATTATTCTATGCAATGCTCGCAATATAGATAATCATGGACAATGTATAACAGATATTAGCAATATCCATATATAAATGTATAAATGTATAAACCTTATTAAAGGGTCCCCTATAAATGAGGGTAACCTCACACAGGGATGGCAGGGGAACACTGCCAATCCCATATACTCAAATGCTTCCATCCCCGGTATCTGAATACAATAAAAGGGGGGAGTTGGGACTTTAAATGAAGCACCAAAAAGGTGCCTCCATCCCTATATTAAATGCAAGAAAAAAGGGAATTTTGGGACTTTATATGAAGCAAATGAGTAGTGGAGGAAAATTGATATAAAATATTTATTCATATTGATATCACAACATACAATCATTTTCATTTCATGTATATACATCTGAGACGTGCAAAAACAAAGCAAATTTGTATAGCATAACAGCGCATGATCAAGATAATAGATGTATAGGTAAATACGCAAAGAGGAGATGGTATGAGCATGTGCCAAAGGCACCATGCCCGCCGCTGGTACATGCACCCACAAGAAGTCTGTGTTACTACAGAATAAGTATGTAAACATCATACAGTAAAAAGATGGTAGGAGAATCAATAAAGAATGGTCCGTGTAGCTGTAGCATCGATAAGAGCTCTACGCGTTTCGTGGGTTTACCCACTCGTCAGGAGCAGATGCAGCAAGCAGTTCTAAAAAATATACATAAAAAGATATAAAAGACTATATTCCAAAAGAAAATTGTTTTTCAAAAGATGTTCTTCTACAGTATAGATGAATTAGCTAGAGGCACTCACCAACCCGGACCAGAGCAGCGCGGGATTGCCGGTACATGGTCGGCCGGGAACATGACCCCCACACGGGAGCTGAGGCGGCATAGTGCACGGATGCAACATCAGAAGGTGACAGGGGCGTGTAGGAAGTGAATAGAAATTCCATGTGGCAATGGCTGAATATATTTCATATAGCAGGAATATCTAGAAATAAAATATTGGATATGCGTACAGTTATAGAAACCTATTTAGGGTAAGAGTAATGATTTTAATAGAAATAGATCCAATATAACTCCACAGAAAAGAATAATATAGTAGGGATATTACCTGAAAATATGGGAGTATGTATTAAGTAATAAGTAGATACATGGGACTATAATAATGTGGAATTACATATGGCAATAATTGAAATATATTTCATATAACAAAAATATCTGAGCAAATGAATGTATATATGTATATAATTATATCAATTTATTCTGAGTAAGAGTAATGATTTTATATGTAAGTAAGCCTAATGTAGTACCACAGAGAAAAAGTGATGTGGTAAAGGTGGTGTATGAATATAATAAAAAGTATAATATTAAATAATGAATAAGTGAATGGGACTATATAAGTGTGGAAAACTGAAATGGGTGATGGATATGAAAAAAATATAGGGTGAGCAAAATATGTGACTCAGACTGAGCCAGAAAAGAGAGAAGGGGAGAAAAGTGCAAAGCCAAAAAGGAAGGTCTTACCAATGTTGTATCTAGCAACACCAGGAGGATGACATAACTAGTGTGCCGTGACCCCAGAGGGAGACTGGTCAATGGATCAGCTCACTGCAGGGGGAGTGTACAGATATGCCGCCAACGCCACGCCAGTGGGCCAATGGGGGAGAGGATGCCGCACCTGAACCGAGTGAACACTCGGTAAATGGCACGGAGACTCCCTCATGTAAGCACACACGATGTCATTGCTGGACGTCGGCGCAATGACGTCACGAATGACGTCATGCGCACGACGTGCCCGCCGTCACACAGCCAGCGTGACAGGCGTGGCGCCGATGCGCGAAGGGGCACCCGCCCACTCCCCCAGAGCGCAGGGCCAATGAGGGGAGGAGAGGGAGGGGCCCACTAGGCGCATCGCAGCTCCCGCGATGAAGGAAGGACCCCAGCCGAATCCATGCGCCAAACAACCAACACACCACCAGTGGCCGAGGGTAGAGAGAGTGTATGTCCTCAAGCTATGAGTAAAAACAATCAATGTGGGTATATGGAACCTGCGTAGGGAATGCTGCATGTAAATAGTATTCATTATTCTATGCAATGCTCGCAATATAGATAATCATGGACAATGTATAACAGATATTAGCAATATCCATATATAAATGTATAAATGTATAAACCTTATTAAAGGGTCCCCTATAAATGAGGGTAACCTCACACAGGGATGGCAGGGGAACACTGCCAATCCCATATACTCAAATGCTTCCATCCCCGGTATCTGAATACAATAAAAGGGGGGAGTTGGGACTTTAAATGAAGCACCAAAAAGGTGCCTCCATCCCTATATTAAATGCAAGAAAAAAGGGAATTTTGGGACTTTATATGAAGCAAATGAGTAGTGGAGGAAAATTGATATAAAATATTTATTCATATTGATATCACAACATACAATCATTTTCATTTCATGTATATACATCTGAGACGTGCAAAAACAAAGCAAATTTGTATAGCATAACAGCGCATGATCAAGATAATAGATGTATAGGTAAATACGCAAAGAGGAGATGGTATGAGCATGTGCCAAAGGCACCATGCCCGCCGCTGGTACATGCACCCACAAGAAGTCTGTGTTACTACAGAATAAGTATGTAAACATCATACAGTAAAAGGATGGTAGGAGAATCAATAAAGAATGGTCCGTGTAGCTGTAGCATCGATAAGAGCTCTACGCGTTTCGTGGGTTTACCCACTCGTCAGGAGCAGATGCAGCAAGCAGTTCTAAAAAATATACATAAAAAGATATAAAAGACTATATTCCAAAAGAAAATTGTTTTTCAAAAGATGTTCTTCTACAGTATAGATGAATTAGCTAGAGGCACTCACCAACCCGGACCAGAGCAGCGCGGGATTGCCGGTACATGGTCGGCCGGGAACATGACCCCCACACGGGAGCTGAGGCGGCATAGTGCACGGATGCAACATCAGAAGGTGACAGGGGCGTGTAGGAAGTGAATAGAAATTCCATGTGGCAATGGTTGAATATATTTCATATAGCAGGAATATCTAGAAATAAAATATTGGATATGCGTACAGTGGGCCCCTCCCTCTCCTCCCCTCATTGGCCCTGCGCTCTGGGGGAGTGGGCGGGTGCCCCTTCGCGCATCGGCGCCACGCCTGTCACGCTGGCTGTGTGACGGCGGGCACGTCGTGCGCATGACGTCATTCGTGACGTCATTGCGCCGACGTCCAGCAATGACATTGTGTGTGCTTACATGAGGGAGTCTCCGTGCCATTTACCGAGTGTTCACTCGGTTCAGGTGCGGCATCCTCTCCCCCATTGGCCCACTGGCGTGGCGTTGGCGGCATATCTGTACACTCCCCCTGCAGTGAGCTGATCCATTGACCAGTCTCCCTCTGGGGTCACGGCACACTAGTTATGTCATCCTCCTGGTGTTGCTAGATACAACATTGGTAAGACCTTCCTTTTTGGCTTTGCACTTTTCTCCCCTTCTCTCTTTTCTGGCTCAGTCTGAGTCACATATTTTGCTCACCCTATATTTTTTTCATATCCATCACCCATTTCAGTTTTCCACACTTATATAGTCCCATTCACTTATTCATTATTTAATATTATACTTTTTATTATATTCATACACCACCTTTACCACATCACTTTTTCTCTGTGGTACTACATTAGGCTTACTTACATATAAAATCATTACTCTTACTCAGAATAAATTGATATAATTATATACATATATACATTCATTTGCTCAGATATTTTTGTTATATGAAATATATTTCAATTATTGCCATATGTAATTCCACATTATTATAGTCCCATGTATCTACTTATTACTTAATACATACTCCCATATTTTCAGGTAATATCCCTACTATATTATTCTTTTCTGTGGAGTTATATTGGATCTATTTCTATTAAAATCATTACTCTTACCCTAAATAGGTTTCTATAACTGTACGCATATCCAATATTTTATTTCTAGATATTCCTGCTATATGAAATATATTCAACCATTGCCACATGGAATTTCTATTCACTTCCTACACGCCCCTGTCACCTTCTGATGTTGCATCCGTGCACTATGCCGCCTCAGCTCCCGTGTGGGGGTCATGTTCCCGGCCGACCATGTACCGGCAATCCCGCGCTGCTCTGGTCCGGGTTGGTGAGTGCCTCTAGCTAATTCATCTATACTGTAGAAGAACATCTTTTGAAAAACAATTTTCTTTTGGAATATAGTCTTTTATATCTTTTTATGTATATTTTTTAGAACTGCTTGCTGCATCTGCTCCTGACGAGTGGGTAAACCCACGAAACGCGTAGAGCTCTTATCGATGCTACAGCTACACGGACCATTCTTTATTGATTCTCCTACCATCCTTTTACTGTATGATGTTTACATACTTATTCTGTAGTAACACAGACTTCTTGTGGGTGCATGTACCAGCGGCGGGCATGGTGCCTTTGGCACATGCTCATACCATCTCCTCTTTGCGTATTTACCTATACATCTATTATCTTGATCATGCGCTGTTATGCTATACAAATTTGCTTTGTTTTTGCACGTCTCAGATGTATATACATGAAATGAAAATGATTGTATGTTGTGATATCAATATGAATAAATATTTTATATCAATTTTCCTCCACTACTCATTTGCTTCATATAAAGTCCCAAAATTCCCTTTTTTCTTGCATTTAATATAGGGATGGAGGCACCTTTTTGGTGCTTCATTTAAAGTCCCAACTCCCCCCTTTTATTGTAATGTCTTGTAGAGTGGGCGAATTATCATTTTATCTCTGGAGTTAATCCCCTTTTTAATTCATGCCAATATCCTGTTTGCTTTGTTAGCAGCAGCTTGGCATTGCATGCCATTGCTGAGCATGTCATCTACTAGGACCCCCAGGTCCTTTTCCATACTAGATTCCCCCAGCGGTTCTCCCCCTAGTGAGTAGATTGCATTTTTGCCACCCAAATGCATTATTTTACATTTTTCCACATTAAACCTCATTTGTCATGTAGTTGCCCACCCCATTAATTTGTTCAGATCTTCTTGCAAGGTTTCCACATCCTGCAGAGAAGTTATTGCCCTGCTTAGCTTAGTATTGTCCACAAATACAGAGATAAAACTGTTTATGCTATCCTCCAGGTCGTTTATGAACAAATTAAATAGGATTGGTCCCAGCACAGAACCCTGTGGGACCCCAGTTTCCACCCCTGACCATTCTGAGTACTCCCCATTTATCACTACCCTCTGAACTTGCCCTTGTAGCCAGATTTCAATCCATGTACTCATCCTATGATCCATGCCAACGGATCTTACTTTGTAAAAGTTTATAGGGAACTGTGTCAAATGCTGAGTCAGATGGTAGCCCACCTCCTAATAGAAGGTTAATAGATTGGTTTGGCAAGAATGATTCTTTATGAATCCATGCTGATTACTGCTAATGATACAGTTTTCTTTACTAAAATCTTGTATATAGTCCCTTATCATCCCCTCCAGGAGCTTGCATAATATTGGTGTTAGGCTAACTGGTCCTTAATTCCCAGGGATGTATTTTGGCCCTTTTTAAAATATTGGTGCTACATTGGCTTTTCTCCAATCAGATGATACCTTTCCTGTTAGTAGACTGTCATTAAAAATTAGGACAACAATGGTTTGGCAATACTTGACTGAGTTCCCTAAGGACCCTCGGGTGCAAGCCATCTGGTCTCGGTGACTTATTAATGTTAAGTAGAAAAAGAAGAGGCTTCCACCATGTCAGAAGAAAAAAGTGTGGTGGTCCCATCCCTGGATAGATAGAAAATAAGAAAATTCGCCGATTGGGACTTTGAAAGGCCACCAACACTATGTTTTATAGTAAAGATTTTATTCAATGGTTACAGATTAAACAGGTGATCAAGTATAAAAAGACGTGTGGCGTCTAAAAAATATGTACATACAACAAACATAACAAAACACAAAAAACAAAATTGTAGCATTTAATATTAAATGACACTAATACTCTCCGATGGGTGATGTGCTCTGATACCCGACACGTTTCCAGTTTTTTACACCTTCGTCAGGGGTAGAGAGTGGAGTATAGTCAAATATATTTTAGCTCTAAAATAAAAAGAGACATATCAGGGAGGACGGCAGATAAAACATGAACAGAGTGCAACATCAATAAAAATAACATATGTCAGCAAAATGATTATATGCCCCACATACCAATTGGAGTGATTCCACATCAAGAGCATGAAGAGATAACTGTCAGGAAGGGGAGTGGACGCCAACCCAAAGTACACTGTATGCTTGAAAGGAAATAAGTTTGCACATCAGCATAATGACAGGTGTGTGACAGTGACTGGATTTTGTCTGTGGGCTAGCAACAAAGAAAGGGGGGGACAGATGATGAATACCGTATAAACATATATGCCCCCCAACTAATAAGGAAATGAACCACTGTGGAACCACATACAGGAAAAGCAGAACCAGAAGTAGCAGCAAACAAATAAAAACATGAGGAATAAATGTCTAAGTAGGAAAAAATACCTAACTAATATATTTACCAGTATGTGCTTTAAAGGGCAGTAGGGACAGGGGCTAGCCAGAGCTTCAAATGGAGCTACCGAGTTTCCGGGTAACACCCAATGATCCCTGACTCCATGTGCACTATGACAAAAAAGTAAGGAAATCAATGCCTCATTGGTGCCAACAGGAAATCAGTGATATCCATAAATAAAAAATATATACTTCCCTGTGAAAGCGGTGTCCGTATGTGACCTGTATCTGGGAGTGGGAGAACATGTTTCTATCAACAGATTTTCACCGACCAGATATTAGTCTGGTATAGATTCATTGATGACATCTTCCTTGTATGGAATGGGTCAATTGACAGCTTGAACCGATGTATGACATCTATGGGTCAAAACGACTTCAATCTCAAATTTACGATGGTGTCAGGAGGCACAAGCCGCCTCCGTCCGCCGGGCTCCAGGGCGCATGCGCGGAGGACTCACGCTACGCCGTACACCCGTTCGCGGCCCAATGGTGCGGCGCGCGCGGGTGCACGGCGGTCCCCGTGTGCGCGCCGTGGCCGTGCGGGTGCCCGGCAGCGCGTCACGCTGACGCGCTCGCCGGAGGGCTACATCTGACGGCTCCAGCACCCAGTCGGGTTGCTGGTTTGTCGTCAGCTGTGCCCTGTCCCCTGTACCTGCTATTTTCCTTGTCTACAGTGTTTCCTGTGCTGAACTCTGCCTGTTAAACGGATTACCCTTGCTTGCCTGATACCCTGACCTCTGCCTGTTAAACGGATTACCCTTGCTTGCCTGATACCCTGACCTCTGCCTGTTAAACGGATTACCCTTGCTTGCCTGATACCCTGACCTCTGCCTGTTATACGGATTACTCTTGCTTGCCTGATACCCTGACCTCTGCCTGTTATACGGATTACTCTTGCTTGCCTGATACCCTGACCTCTGCCTGATTAACGGATTCCGCTTGCTGGCCTGATACCTCTGAACCCTGCTTGATTATACGGACTTGCTCTGCTTGATACCCCGGTTCTGACCTCTGCCGGTATAACGGACTTGTCCTGCCTGACACCCCAGTTCCAGTTAACTACTTGCCTTGCAGTTCCTCCAGTGCCCAACGGTTACACGGACCTCCTTCGGGCCCATCGGGAATCCAGCCACCACCGGAAGCCCGTGCCTCCGCGTGCCCCCAATTCCCTGTATCACTTCCAGGGGTTCGGGTGCGCGTGGTCGTAAGGGCGAGCCGCTCTCGGCATCTTGGCCTCGGTGAGTATAGTCCCGACAGTACAAACCAGCCAGATGTCCGAGGCCGACAGAGCGCGCTCTCCTTTGGAGATCCTGTGTCAACAGGTCTCCACTTTGGCCGACTCGGTCCAGAAGCTACAGGAGGGGTGTACCCAGATTGATAACCGCCTCCAACAGATTACTGGGGTACTTCCCCCTGCTGCTGCAGTTCCGGCACCCAGCAATGAAGGTCCGCTTCCCCAGGCCACCACCAACCCTACAGTTGTCATGGCGCTTCCCGAGCCTAGGGTCCCTACACCCGAACGGTTCTCAGGGGACCGTAAAAAATTCAGAGCCTTCAAGAACGCCTGTTCTCTGTACTTTGCCCTCCAGCCCCGGACATTCGCATCAGAGATCGTCAAGGTGGGTTTTGCTATCTCGCTGCTGTCAGAAGAACCTCAGGCTTGGGCCCACGGCTTAATGGAACAGGGAAGTCCTGCATTAAATTCCATAGACACCTTCTTCGAGGGTATGTCCAAACTCTATGACGACCCTCAACGGAAAGCTACAGCTGAAGCCATCTTACACCACTTGTCCCAAGGGAGGAGACCTATTGAAGACTATACGGTGGAGTTCCGTAAATGGGCGGCCGACATGAATTGGAACGAGCCGGCTCTTCGTTACCAGTACCGTCAAGGCTTGTCTGAACTCCTCAAAGATGAGCTAGCCAGAATGGAGACTCCTGATTCTTTGGAAGAGCTCATTCAGGCAGCCACGAAACTGGACAGGCGCCTGCGAGAACGCCGCTCGGAGCGGTTTCAGGGTCCACACCCTACGTGGGCGCCATTCAGGGCCCCACCTATGCCGTCACCATCTCCTACTACACCTCCTGAAGCTGAGCCCATGCAGCTAGGCCTGGTCAGGGCCCCGCTAACTTCGGAAGAGAGGCAACGCAGACGGCAGTCCAATCTGTGTCTGTACTGCGGGGGAGCTGGACACTTCCTGCGCAATTGTCCAATAAGGCCCAGTAAGTTCCTACAGCCAAAATTGATGAATTACCAAGATAATAATGCTCCAAAGTCTTATGTGATGTTGTCTGTTTCCTTGCAGCTACCGGAAGGGGAGTCTCGCCTACCCGCCATCATTGATTCGGGGGCTTGTAGCTGCTTCATGGATGCAGCCTTGGCCCGCAGCCTCCGTATTCCCTTGCAAACAAAAGCTCAAGGTTTACAAGTGCATCTAGCTGATGGGTCTCTTCCTAGTTCGGGTCCAATCACCCAGGAGACCCAGCCTATCCTCGTAACCACCGACTCCGGGCATCAGGAGCTCCTACGGCTTGACCTCATCCATTCTCCCATCTTCCCAGTCATCCTCGGTCTGCCCTGGTTACAAGCTCATGATCCGCAGATCCAATGGAGCACCAAGGTGGTGTCCTTCTCCTCTCCATATTGCTCTGAGCATTGTCTCCCTTTAACCCCGAAGGTTTGTGCTACGGTGACCACTCCGTCAGACAAACTTCAGCAGATTCCCTCTGAATATCTGGAGTTCCAAGAGGTCTTTAATAAACAAATGGCTGACCACCTACCACCTCATCAGCCTTATGACTGTCTGATCGACCTGTTGCCGGGATCAGTGATCCCGTTCGGTCGTATATTCCCTCTCTCCGAGACTGAACTGGAGGCGCTCAGACAGTACATCGATGAGAACCTGGAAAAGGGTTTTATCCGTCCCTCATCCTCACCTGCTGGAGCAGGGATATTCTTTGTCGGAAAAAAGGATGGGTCCCTTAGACCTTGTGGACTACCGGCAGCTTAATAATATCACCATCAAGAACAGGTACCCACTACCACTCATCCCGGAGCTATTCCAACGATTCCGATCTGCCAAGGTCTTTTCCAAATTAGACCTGCGGGGTGCCTATAACCTTGTTAGAATCAGAGCCGGGGATGAATGGAAGACAGCGTTCAGGTCCAGGTTTGGACACTTCGAGTACCTGGTGATGCCATTCGGGCTATGCAATGCTCCAGCCACCTTTCAGCACCTAGTTAACGACATATTCCGAGAATACCTGGATGACTTCCTTGTTGTCTATCTAGATGACATACTCATTTTCTCTTCCACGATTGAGCTACACAAGGGGCATGTCAAAAGAGTCCTCACTATATTAAAACAGCACAAGCTTTATTTGAAAGTGGAGAAGTGCGAATTCGAGAGGTCAGTGGTACAATTCCTGGGGTTCATCATATCGGCCGACGGGATCGCAATGGACCCCCAAAAGATACAAGCCATCCAAGATTGGCCAGCTCCATCCGATAAAAAAGGGGTCCAACGATTCATAGGATTCGCTAACTTTTATCGGAAATTTATTATCGGATTCTCGACCATTGTAGCACCTATCACCCAGCTAACCCGTCAGCACAGTTCTTTCCGTTGGAGTGAGGCCGCACAAGAGGCCTTTCTGAAATTAAAAGACCTGTTTAGTTCGGCTCCAATTCTTCGCCACCCCGATCCTTCTCAGCCATTTGTTCTGGAGGTGGACGCCTCGGAAATTGCAACAGGAGCAATTCTCTCCCAAAGACAAGGGCCCAAAGCCATCCTTCACCCCATTGCATTCGCTTCCCGGAGACTCAGCCCGCCAGAGTTAAACTACGACGTGGGTGACAGGGAGCTGCTGGCCATAAAATTCGCTCTAGAAGAATGGAGGTATCTGCTCGAAGGCGCATTACATCCAGTAATGATCTTTACAGATCATAAAAACCTCGAATACTTACGGACAGCAAAACGACTAAAACCTAGACAAGCCCGCTGGGCTCTCTTTTTCTCCCGCTTCAACTTCCACATATCCTACAGACCTGGCTCAAAGAATGGAAAGGCAGACGCACTCTCACGGATGTTCTCAGCAGAGTCCCAAACTCCAGAACCTGGTACAATCCTCTCTTCTCAAAACTTCCTTGGGGTGACACAAGTGGATTTGATGTCATCCATCAAATCATCATCCAACTCTTGCATGGAACCAGAGGTGCAATCCTTGAAAAGAAATGGTAATTTTTTTTGGATCCGTGGGAAAATTTTTGTACCTCGGGAGACACGGTCGCTAACCCTTAAGATGTGCCATGACCATAAACTCGCAGGGCACTTTGGAGTAAGGAAGACGTCCAAGCTGGTCTCTCGTTCCTTTTGGTGGCCTGGGTGGAGACAGGATTGCAAAGAATATGTGGCATCCTGCCCTCTGTGTCAGCGGAACAAGGGTCGAAACGCCAAGTCTTGGGGTTTACTAAGACCCCTACCTATCCCCGAACGGCCATGGTCTGACGTCTCCATGGATTTCATAGTGGACTTGCCAGCCTCGGGGGGTTTTACCACTATTTTTGTCGTGGTTGACCGTCTCTCCAAGATGGCCCATTTTTTGCCCATGAAGGGCACCCCTTCGGCCTTAGAGACTGCCAATATTTTTCTGAAGGAAATCATCAGGCTCCATGGAGTACCAAAGAACATCGTATCAGACAGGGGTGTACAATTTACGTCCAAATTTTGGAGGGAGCTCTGCAAAGCCTTAAATATCAAAGTCTGCCTCTCATCAGCTTACCACCCTCAGAGTAACGGCCAAACGGAGAGGACGAACCAGACTCTAGAGCAATATCTGCGGTGTTTCTGCTCGGGATCTCAAGATGATTGGGCAAGCCTTCTCCCATACGCAGAGTTCGCGTATAACAATTCCGTTCACGCTGCTACCAACCAAACGCCTTTCTGGGCAAATTGCGGATTCCATCCCACCTTTCTGTCCAACGATGTTCCTGAGATAGCAGTCCCTGCAGTGCATGACAGAATAACCTCTTTACAAGCGAATTTCCAGAGGATTCAAGACATGTTGCAAAGGGCTCAAACGGATTACAAGGAGCAGTATGACCGGGGCAGGAGGGAAAATCCAACCTTTAAATTAGGAGAAGAGGTCTGGTTATCTACTATCAACCTTAAACTATCCATGCCTTCGCGGAAATTGGGGCCCAAGTTCATTGGTCCTTTCCCCATCAAAAGGATTATCAACCATGTGGCTATGGAGCTAGCATTACCAAAGACTTACAGAATCCATCCTGTCTTCCACGTGTCCTTACTGAAGCCCGTGGTGGACAGCACTTTTCCGGAAAGAGGGGAACTTCCTCCGCCACCAGTTAGGGTGGATGGAGAGAATGAGTTTGAGGTGGAGTCCATCCTTAACTGTAGGAAGAAGGGCAGACAATTGCAGTATCTGATCCAGTGGAAGGGTTATCCACCTGAGGACAACTCTTGGGAACCCGCAAAGAACCTACATGCACCACGCTTAATTCAAGCTTTCCACCGAGACCATCCGGAGGTGATGTCCAGTCTGGGCGTCCAGTGTCCGCCCTTAGGAGGGGGGCACTGTCAGGAGGCACAAGCCGCCGTCCGCCGGGCTCCAGGGCGCATGCGCGGAGGACTCACGCTACGCCGTACACCCGTTCGCGGCCCGGGTGCACGGCGGTCCCCGTGTGCGCGCCGTGGCCGTGCAGGGGTCCGGCAGCGCGTCACGCTGACGCGCTCGCCGGAGGGCTACATCTGACGGCTCCAGCACCCAGTCGGGTTGCTGGTTTGTCGTCAGCTGTGCCCTGTCCCCTGTACCTGCTATTTTCCTTGTCTACAGTGTTTCCTGTGCTGAACTCTGCCTGTTAAACGGATTACCCTTGCTTGCCTGATACCCTGACCTCTGCCTGTTAAACGGATTACCCTTGCTTGCCTGATACCCTGACCTCTGCCTGTTAAACGGATTACCCTTGCTTGCCTGATACCCTGACCTCTGCCTGTTATACGGATTACTCTTGCTTGCCTGATACCCTGACCTCTGCCTGTTATACGGATTACTCTTGCTTGCCTGATACCCTGACCTCTGCCTGATTAACGGATTCCGCTTGCTGGCCTGATACCTCTGAACCCTGCTTGATTATACGGACTTGCTCTGCTTGACACCCCAGTTCCAGTTAACTACTTGCCTTGCAGTTCCTCCAGTGCCCAACGGTTACACGGACCTCCTTCGGGCCCATCGGGAATCCAGCCACCACCGGAAGCCCGTGCCTCCGCGTGCCCCCAATTCCCTGTATCACTTCCAGGGGTTCGGGTGCGCGTGGTCGTAAGGGCGAGCCGCTCTCGGCATCTTGGCCTCGGTGAGTATAGTGCCGACAGATGGTATGTGACCCCCAAAAAATTACATTCCTTGATGTTACCATTTTCAAGAACCTAGATGGCCACTTGTCCAGTGTACTATACCGTAAAGAAACAGCTGGTAATACCATCTTGCATGCAACCAGTTTCCACCCGCCACCACTCATCAAGTCCATTCCGTACACACAATATCTCCGCATTCGCAGGAATTGCTCCGATGAGAATATGTTTCTTATTGAAGCCAAAAAACTACAAGCAAGATTGCTCCAATGGAGATATTTCCCCACGGGTCTCAAGAAGGCTTTTAAAAGGGCAAAAGAGAAGACCAGACACAGTTTACTGTTCGATAATCTTAAAAAAGGTCTTAATGCTACCGAACAACATACACAAACAAGGATTATTACCACCTTTAGCAAGCAACATAAAGCCTTTAGAAAAATCCTGCAAAGACACTGGCATATCCTTCAGATTGATCCGATATTGAATCAATTCATATCGAATGACCCTTTAATCACATACAAACGCACAGGGTCTCTAAAGGATAAACTAGTCACCAGTGGATCCCTGTAAACGCTGGGGCACCTTCAAATGCGGGGGATGCCCTCAGTGCCAATTTATGAACACTGACAAGAATGTGATATTACCGAATGGACCGAGATTTAAACCTTCCCACTTTGCAAACTGCCGCACATATGGGGTAGTCTATCTTTTGACATGCGGTTGTTTTTATGTGGGAAAAACTAAATGGGAATTGCACAAAAGGATGAGTAGACATGTACACAGCATGCATACATGTAACCCAGGCTTACCATTGGGTAGACATGCCCGGGATACACACCGGGGTAACTTCGCTAAAATCAGATTCCTTGTACTGGACCAGGTACACCCCAATCCCGGGGGGGGGTCACTGGGACAAAACTTTGCTGCAAAGAGAGACCAGGTGGATAGTGGCCTTACAAGCCACCTTACCACCTGGTCTCAATGACTGTATCAGTTACCGGCCTTTCCTAGAAGGTTTCACTTCCGGCACATGGAAAGGAGTGGGCTAAACTAATATCTGGTTATATGTCACACCCAGTTAACCTATTTGAATAATGGGTCTGCTTGTGATTCCAAAGATTATAGGCAGACTTTGACATACACACTGCCCATCTTTCTCACCTGTTTTCCTTCCCCCCTCCCCGTCCCCCCTTGTTCCTAATCCCCCTTTTTTTTCCCCTGTATCCATCTTACCTATAACTTTTTCCTGTGTTCCATTTTGTCAGCAATACTTGTAATCAGGCTCTTCACATTATAGGTAACTTTGAGAAGTACACTGTGAAACATATTTGTTCTGCATATATATTGTGTACTGTTTGAATATATATCATGTTATGTGGTTACCAACATCTGTACATCTTTTAGTTTTTAAAGTGTTCTCACTGGAGCTGGCGCACATGTCCTTGAAGTGATTCCATATGAGATGCAACTCCACTAGATGGCGCTATACGGAAGGGTAGTCTGACACAGCGTATCCCATCTATATTTTTACCAACAGTGGCCGCTCCCTGGATGTGTGGACATCGAGTCGGCTTAGTTTACTGATCGACACCCTGCTAACCCATATCCTACGCTCTTAAGAGGGAATGGGTCTGCGGTGTTTACTTCCATTCCCCTCCTGTCTTGTCGGTTTTCAGCGTGATACACACGCTGCATTCCACTTACGCCAACGCTAGTGGCATCCTTTTCATCGCGCATGCGCACCGGGCTGTATCCCATGGCGCAGGCGCTGGCGTTCGGTACCATATATAAACAGACACTGTGATTATCACAGATGCAGGCAGAGATATACAGGGGTGACGCTTTACATACAGACACCGCTTTCACAGGCAAGCAAATCTTTTTTATTTATGGATATCACTCATTTCCTGTTGGCAACAATGAGGCATTGATTTCCTTACTTTTTTGTCATAGGGCACATGGAGTCAGGGATCATTGGGTGTTACCCGCAAACTCCATTTGAAGCTCTGGCAAGCCCCCGTCCCTACTGCCCTTTAAAGCACATACTGGTAAATATATTAGTTAGGTATTTTTTCCTACTTAGACATTTATTCCTCATGTGTCTATTTGTTCACATAATCTAAGTTGTATTTATACATCTGTCTGGGGGAGGGTTTAAAGTTATTTTTAACTCCCGCGTTTTGCTGCTACTTCTGGTTCTGCTTTTCCTGTATGTGGTTCCACAGTGGTTTGTTTCATTATTAGTTGGGACATATATGTTTATACTGTATTCATCATCTGTCCCCCCCTTTCTTTGTTGCTAGCCCACAGCCGAAATCCAGTCGCTGTCACACACCTGTTTTTATACCGATGTGGGAACTTATTTCCTTTCAAGCATACAGTGTACTTTGGGTTGGTGTCCACTCCCCTTCCTGACAGTTATCTCTTCGTGCTCTTGATATGGAATCACTCCAATTGGTATGTGGGGCATATAATCATTTTGCTGACATATGGTATTTTTTATTAATGTTGCACTCTGTTCATGTTTTATCTGCCGTCCTCCCTGATATGTCTCTTTTTATTTTAGAGCTAAAATATATTTGACTATACTCCACTCTCTACCCCTGACGAAGGTGTAAAAAACTGGAAACGTGTCGGGTATCAGAGCACATCACCCATCGGAGAGTATTAGTGTCATTTAATATCAAATGCTACAATTTTGGTTTTTGTGTGTTGTTATGTTTGTTGTATGTACATATTTTTTAGACGCCACACGTCTTTTTATACTTGATCACCTGTTTCATTTGTAACCATTGAATAAAATCTTTTCTATAAAGCATAGTGTTGGTGGCCTTTCAAAGTCCTAATTAGGGGGTATTTTCTTATGTTCTATTAATGTTAAGTTTTCCAAGTCTATCTCTAATTCTGTCCTCTGTTACCCATAAAGGTGCGTCCTGTGATGTGTCATGAGGATAAACACTACAGTTTTGGTTACTGAAACCCGATTCCTTTGTGAAGACTGAGGAGTCAAATAAATGTAATACCTTCGCCATCTCCCCATCCTTTGTAACCAGATTTCCTTCCTCATTCTATATGGGGCCAATATGGTCTGTCCTCCCTTTTTTACTGTTTATATACTTAAAGAATTTCTTCTTACATTGAAGAGGATCATATTATGAGCATTAGTAATCAAGATAATTTTTAAGCTTGGGAATTAGATACATAACCTTGGCAATCATTCCTAGGTAAACTTAGCATTAGAGAATAGCCACCTTTCCAGGGTAAGTCTTGTTGAGTGCGTACAGTAATATTTTCTGAGGCTTGGTTAGATTGGAAAGTAGTTCTAAGAATAGGGATTCAAGATAAATTTTATTGAGTTCTCAAAACAAGCATACAGAAATAAAAGCATCGCATGTGATTTACATTGGCAAATAAGCAAATAAAATGTGGTTAAATCTAATAAATTAGCTCAAACATAAGCCATTGATACATTCAATACAGAAAGGTAAGATTTCTTACCCTTAAAAGTAAGGCACTGTTCCAATATTTTTATTCTGATTAATAGGGTAGGAATACATGAGCTGTGAGCTATCTTTTTATCATTGGTGGGTATCCCATGTATAAGAGTCAGGATATATTAGTGTTCTCGATTATCCTCTCAGGGGAAGATGCATTCGGATTTGTTCACATGACATATATTTTAACTTTTCCGTATCTGATAAAATGTATGTAGTAGGTGAGCGCAAACCTTTGCAGTCCTATATGTGTATGGAGGTCTGGGATGTGTCCTTCAAACCCCTGGCACTTCCTTGAGATAACTGGAGTGCACCTATTAGTGGGTCCATAGATGTGGGCCTTTTGGTATGGGAAGTTTAGTAGAGCCCTTACTTGCGGGTTAATGGATTTTGGTCTCATCTCTGTCTATGTACGCTCATTATCAAGGGGCGAGGGGGGGGGGGAGGATGTGTATAGTACATCCATGACATTTTTCTATGCTTCAGTATATGATGGTGCAAGAACCTGGTCTCTGTCATAAACCATAGTCGATGTTTGAGGGGAACCTTGAGTATTGCAGAGGAATAGCAGATAGGTGGTGTGTAGCCAGAAGGAATGGATGGGGGGGTTACAAGAATAGAGTCATACTAGCACATCTCTGTCTCTTCCCTTTGCCCTCTCCCAGTGTTTTAACCTGGTGTGCTAATTTATCTAATATAGAAGTTTGGTGTATTTGGGCGTTGTTTGAAAATGTTGCCAGCAAGCCCATGTTTTCCTGTATGTGGTGGAGGAGTCATTGGCTTGGTGGACAAGGTCCTCCATTGCAGCTATTTTGTTTACTCTCTTAATCCATTCTGCTATTGTAGGCGGGTGGGGAGATTTCCAATGGACTGGGATGCATAATTTCACGGCATTAAGGAGATGTAGGGCTAAAGACCGATGGTATGTTTTCTTAGGTAATGTGGAATGGTGGAGAAGAGCTTGGGCTAGAGAGAAGTCTATTTGGAGTGTTGTAATTTGGGCCCTGAGGCGGTGGATATCTGTCCAGAATTTTAGGATCGAGGGACATTCCCACCAGATGTGAAGTAGCGATCCTTCCTTGGCATGGCATCTCCAACAAGTGGGTGGAATCGCCAGGTTCAGTTTGTGTAATTTGAGGGGAGTTTTGTACCATCTGGTGAATAGTTTAAAATCATTTTCTTGGGCCGACACATTGATCGAGCCTTTGTGTATGTTAGCATATATTTTTCCCCACTCTACGTCTGAAAGGTTGATGGAGAGGTCTCTTTCCCATTGTGCCCTCGTTATGTTTGACTTAGTATTAAAGTCATCAAAGAAGATGGTGTAGATGATGGAAATCAAATGATGTTGAGGTGCAGAGTTGGTGCAGAGTGATTCAAATTGAGATTGTTGTCTTGAAAATGCTGGGCGTACCCGGGAGTCAGTGAGGAAATGTCTAAGTTGCATGTAAGACCAGAAAGAGACATGTTGGTCTGGTGTTTGTGCTGCAAGTGTGGATAGCAGTAGAAATGTCTCGCCAGAGAAAAAGTCTCCTGCTCTCGGGTCAGTGTGTGGCCATAATTCTGAAAGAAAGGAGTCATCGTTACCCGGAGGGAAATCCGGGTTTTGTCGTATCGGCGTGAGTGGTCCTGGGGAGGAAGAGATTTTAAATTGGTGACACATTTTATTGAAAATTTTCAACGTGTTGCCGATTAAAGGGTGTTGTTTGCATTGTTGTGGAATGTGTCTTGTGTCAATCCAGGGTAGGTGTTGGATCGGTAAATGTGAGAAAGCATATTCTATAGTAATCCAAGCTTTGGTGCTTGCGTGTATATTCCAGTCTACTATTCTGGTCAGTTGGCAAGCCCAATAATATTTAATCTGAGTTAATCTGTCAAAGCTCAATCTGGCTCGAGCCCGGCCCCAAATGAATTCCGTACATGATTTGCGAAAGGAAGCAAAAAATGTTTGTGGTAATTTTACAGGGACCGTTTGTAGCAGATAAAGTAATTTTGGTAGAATGGTCATTTTAATAATAGAAGTTCTACCAAACCATGAAAATAATCCTGTCGACCAAGCTTTCAGATCTTACTGAATATGTTGGAGGATTGGGATATAGTTCTTGCTATATAAGTCCAATAAAAGGGCCGGTATTTGGATTCCAAGATACTTAATTGAATTTGGCTGCAATTTGAATGGAAAATTTGTTTGAAATTGCATTTGGATCTCTTTTGTCAAAGATATATTTAGTGCTTCTGATTTAGCAAAGTTGATTTTTAGGTTGGCCAATGTGTCAAATAGGGTTAGGTCTTTGAGAAGATTGGGTAGCATAATGTGTGGGTCTTTTAGGAATAAGAGGATGTCATCCGCAAACGCCGCTAGCTTGTAAGTGGATTTTGCAATTGAGATTTCTTAATGTCCTGGTTTTCTTTTATGCGTGTGAGAAAAGGTTCTAGAGTTAGAACAAATATTAGCGGGGAAAGTGGGCATCCTTGACGTGTCCCGTTGGAGATGGAGAAGGCATCCGACAGGAGTCCGTTGACCCAAACCTTAGCTGTCGGATTCGAATACAGCGCTAGTATGAATTGAAACATTCGATCTTGTATGCCGATCTGTTTGAGAACTTCTGCCAAATAGTCCCAGGCAACCCTGTCGAATGCCTTCTCGGCGTCCAATGAAAGAAAAAAATCTGAGTTGGTGTGTTGAAGTCAGCCAAATTTGTATGTTAATTGCTTTCAGGGTGTTGTTTCTTGCCTCTATCCCTGGTATAAACCCTACTTGGTCTAGGGGAAAAAGGTTGGGTAGGAGGGGCAAGAGTCTGTTAGCTAGAATTTTTGCATATATTTTGAGATGTACATTCAATAATGAAATTGGCCTATAATTGGAAAGTGTCGTTGGGTCTTTGTTGGGTTTTGGAATTACAGTGATATGTGCTGTGAGAAGATCTCGGAGAGTGGGGTTGTCTGAGGAAATGGTATTGAAAGCATTCAAGAAGTGTGGGTGAAGCATGTCTATAAATGCCTGGTAGTACCCTACCATCAGGCTGTCTGGACCTGGGCTCTTGCCTGGTTTTAATTGTTTGAGTACAGCTTCTAGTTCTGCCTTTGACAGAGGTTGTTCCAAATCTGAGGCTTCTGTGTCTGAGAGGGGCTTGAGGCCGTGTTGGGAGAGAAAGTCTTTAATCAACTGAAGTCTATTTTCTTTGTCTGTCTGGGGAGGCTGATCCTTAATATTATAAAGTTGTGTATAGTATTGGAAAAATTGGTTCGCCATTTGGTCATTGGTCGTTAGCTTCTTCCCCTCCAAGTTGTTAATAGAATGAATTGTTGTAGATTTTTTCGCCCGGAGTGCTCTGGCAAGCAATTTACAGGCCTTATTACCATATTCGTAGAACAATTTTTGTGACAGTATATAGTTGCGTTTCGTTCTCTTGTTCAGTTCCTCTACCAGTTTGGTTCTGGTTTGAGTGAGTTCTTGGAGAGTGGAGATTGCTAGGGTCTTTTTGTGTGCTTTTTCTAGTTCGTGAACGCAATTTGAGAGGTTGGATATGAGAGCTTGTCTCTCACGCCTTCTTTTGGTGCCAGTTGCAATTAGTTCCCCTCGTATAGTACATTTGTGGGCCTCCCATTTTAGCATAGGGGAGATTTCTGGTGTATCATTATCATGGAAATATTGTGTGAGTCTATTGTGAATGGTAGAAGCTGTCAGGGTGTCCGTAAATAGTGACGGGTCTAAGAGCCATATTGGGTAATGAGACTGAACTGACGAGAATTCAATGGACATGGTGACGGGGTGATGATCCGATATGAACATTGGCACAATGGTGGCTTTGAGGAGCATGGGGAGGTCTCTTTGCGATAGAAAAAGATAATCAAGTCTGGAATATCTGTCATGAGGGTTAGAGTAAAATGTGTAATCTTTAGTCTTAGGTTTTAATGTGCGCCAAGAGTCGTGTAATGTTAATTCTTGGAGATATTTTTTAATTGCACGTAGCGCTTTAAAGGGTAATTTAGAAGAGCCAGAAGGTGTGTCATGGAGGGGATTCAAAGGGATATTAAAGTCTCCACCTACTATCAATATACCCTCTTGAAATGATGCGAGCCTCTGTAAGGTGCGAAAAAAAGGAACTTGTTTGACATTGGGTGCATAAATGTTAGCTAGGGTTAGACTCTTACCAAACAATGTTCCCTTAATGAACAGGAAACATCCCTCTTCATCTAGGAGTGAGTCAGCAATTTGGAATGGGCAATTTTTCGAAAGAAGGATAGAGACCCCTTTTGCTTTGGATTCCCTATTAGTAGTGTGTAATGTTGTTGGATAATGGAAGTTTGATAGTTTGGATACACTATCTGTTTCGAAATGTGTTTCTTTGGTGAACACGATGTCTGCCTTAATTTCACGCATACTGTAGATAGGAGGACTTGCAAACGTTTTTCGGGGGTGTAGTAACAGTAACATGTTTGTGGCTAACGTTTGGCTGTTTAACCTTCTTGTTAGTTGTCATTATGTGGTCTGGACAGTACCTCTTCGGTCACTTACCAGTCTCAGCCTAAATACTTTCGGTATTGCAATAATAAGATTTTGAAATTTATGTTGGAGTTTTAAAAAGGGGAGTGCAGCAGTAATAGAATCCCTATAAAGAATATCAAATAAGAGAGTAACTGTGAGGAATAAGGGGTGGGAGATAGGAAAATATAAGAGACTGTACACTAAACAGAGATGAGGTTTGGTCACGCTGGTATCTGGTGTGTGGGAACTTTTGAATCTGGGGAGGGCAGTAGTGTTTCCGGTGATTTGCGAGGCCTGCTCGCAAGTCCGAAGTCGATTTGCACCTGCAGACAGGTGTAGCCAGATCGGGTCAGTGGTGCTCGAAGTAATTCAGAGTATGTGATTCTGGGACTAAATTGTTATCACTGTGTGGGAGGATAGGTTGACTCAGGTGTAAAGGATAACCTTTCAAAATGGGTCGTGTCCCGCTGACTTAGGGAAAACAATGTGGTACATGAGGATGGTTCGTGTGAGGTTAATGAACCGTATCGATTGGGAGTTCACTTTCGATTTACATTCCAAGTGAGTGTACTGTGTGGTTTAAAGTGTTTATGCATGTGTATATCTATTGTGAAGCCTGGAAGTGAGTGAATTTATGGAGTGGAGTGCTTAGGTCAAGTACCCTACAACCTCCAGATTGATGTAAGTGCAACTTGTTCTTAGTATTGGTCTAAGTATTATCTAGAAGAAGTTGTGAGATACGACCTTGGTTAAAGGCAAACATGGTAAGGGGAGGACCTCTAAGAGCAAAGGAGACTGATTTGAACATCTAGGATCATTATAACAAAGAACATAAAACCTGTTAATTATAAAACTTTTGAAGTTTAATGATTCAAAAAGCATTTCCACTGAATGTGTATAATTTGAGACACATCCATGTTGACTGCAAGGCTTGATTAAACATCATGTTGTACGTATAATGTGTGCATCCACTAAATGTTTACTTGTAAACTAGACTATTTCTTGGGGAAAGTGGGGAGATGGTAGGCAAGTCATACTGGGCATTTGTCACCTCCTGTTGGTGGGGCTAAAACCCAAGTAACTCGTCGATGGTAAATGATCTCTGCCTTTGGCGACCCTATGCTTCTGAGGTGGTTGTGGTACTCGGTACTTCCAAGGCAGCGGGGAGCCTTTCTGGTCAGAAAGAGCTCGGTATAGAAAAGGGCATTCCTCTCCTCCCTGTTAAATGTACAATAGTTGGCAAGCGTAGATATAAACGGTTCTCAGGAGTGAGTCATCTAGGAGCTAATATAATGGCTTTCTGACATAGCAGTGTATACGATGCCTGTAATAATGGGCACGTTCCAGTCTATATGGAGCTGTTAACTGTCAGTCAGGGTCTACAATATATTTTGCGGACCATGCCGATAGGGTTATTGCAGAGAAAGCTTATTGTGTCACTGTACTTCCTATCTAGATTAAAGAACGGTAGCCTTATTCCCGGAGATAAAAGTGTCATGGGTGCATCTTATCATCCCAATATAGAGGCTGGATTCATTGCCGCCTGAGCTCTACATGTGCACGGTGTATCAGATGCTTCAATCAGGGCTAAATCGATGCATAGGTCTACCACAATGTTTGCAGACCACCACATCACCACATTCTACCCCCTGGGTTTATTATACTTGATGGGTGGGTGGTCCTCCGAGCTCCTCCCCCGCATTGTAGGGGGGGACATAGGAGGGGATTTTAGTTTTATTTGACATAGAGAGTAGCCAGGTAGATAGTTCACTTCCTGGAATAGTGGAGGCTTCCATTTGACCCCAAATTGTGGATGGGGAGGGTAGAAACCACTCTTTTAGCTGTGTAAGTACTGAAGCCATGTAGTAATCCTGAAAGTCCGCATAGCCAGTAAAACCGGCTGTGCAATGTTTAATCAGTTTGGCGCATCTGGCTTTTTTACCTCGCCATGTAAAACTAGAGAGCATAGTTTGTAGTGATTTAAAGTAACTAGCTGGAATGTTAATTAGGAGTTTCCAGAAGACGAAAAGCTGCTTTAAAAGCCGGTAGGAGCCCCATTCATGAGATTTCAAAAGACGCCAGCCTGTTAAGGTCCTCCTGAAGTTTGGTGCACAATGGTAAATAGTTGTGGTGGAATAGCGTTTTAGTGTTTTTGGTTAGCTGGACACCAAGGTAGGTTATACTTTGTTCTGCCCAGGTATAGGGGAACCGTTGTTGAAGGATGCTAGTTGTGGCATCAACACCTAGGTTCAGAATATAGGATTTAGTGTCGTTGACTTTGTAGTAAGAGATTTTGCTAAACCAGGCTAGCGTCTTCTAAACTTCTGGGAGGGAGGTAATTGGGTCGGTGATCACAAGTATTACATCATCAGAGAATAAGCTGATTTTGTGTTCTTGTTCTGCTATGGGAACACCTGAGATTTGTTTATTAGAGCGAATGTGCTGCGCCAGCGGTTCCATTATGAGGTTGAAAATTAGGGTGGAGCGAGGGCACCCCTGCCTAGTCCCATTAGAGATTTGGAATGGTAACGATAGGGTGTCTGCTGAGTACACTTGAGCAGAAGGGGCAGAATATAGGGCATATAATAATAATAATAATAATAATATATAAATAATATTATGGCATTATATATTTGTCCTTGGAGCCCAAATTTGGTTAGTACTGAGGAGAGATATCCCCAATGTACACTATCGAACACCTTTTCAGTATCTAGAGACAGGAGCACAGAGGGGATACCAGAATTTTCCACATGATGCATAATATCCATTAGGCTTCTTGTGGTGTCTGAGGATTGGCGGCCTTTTGTGAAGCCTGATTGGTCTTTATGGATGAGGGCCAGGAGTATATAAATTAGTCTATTGGCTATTAGTTTTGCATATAATTTTAGGTCTATGTTGAGCAGAGATATGGGTCAGAAGTTCTTGGGTGAGGTTGGTTCTTTTCCCAGTTTCTGGAGGTTCACTACTGGTGTGTTTAACATTTCAGAAGGAAATATAGAAGAGGAGGCAGCAGAGTTGTAGATCTTGCACAACATGGGGGCTAAGAGTTGTTGGAGCTTTTTGTAATATTCCCCAGTGAACCCATCTGGACCTGTGGATTTAGCGTTTGGGAGATCGTTAATTGCTTGTATAATTTCAGGGGTGGTGAAGGTAGTATTGAGGGAAGATAGTTGTTTTGGCAAAACAGAAGGGAGGTCGACTTGTGCGAGAAAATATAAGATTTCCTCTTGGGAGGGTTGAAAGGTGTTTTTATCCTCTCTGATATTGTAAAGATCTTTGTAATATGCACTGAATGCATTAGCAATGTCGTTTGAGTAGTTTCTCATTTGTATGAGGATGGTGTAGGTATGGAATTTTGGATTTGGTTCTATGTTCTTTAATTTGTAACACCATCAATTTACCTGCTTTATTACTTGTAGTATAGGTATTTGCCCTAACTTTGCTATATTCTTTTTCGAATTACTCTAGGAGTAGTGAGCACAATTTGTGACGTAGTGAAAATATTTTTGATTGGAGTAGGGGGGAAGGGTTGGTTTTGTTTTGGGATTTAGTAGATTCAATGTCAGCTGTAAGTTCATCTAACTGTTGCATCCTCTTTTTCTTTGCCCTAGCCCCTAGTTGGATAAATACTCCTCTAATAATGGCTTTCCACACTCTCATTGGGTCAGATACTGATTCTGAGTTGATAGAAAATAATTCCTCTAAATGCGGTTTGAGGGAGGCTGAGTAGCAAGAGATTTGGAGAAGGAAATTATTAGTTCTCCATAAGCATGATTTAGGCTGAGAGGATTTGGCAGCTATGGTGATACTGATGGAGTTGTTCAAAGGTTCCTCAGGAAGGGGCTGACTGCCGCGGGCGGAATTCTTCTCCTGAAGGCTCCGAGTGTGACAGAGAAGGTGTTAGGTTGTCAAGGTGTCTATTAAACGATGAATGGCACGTGAAGTTCTGAGGCTTAAAGTTAGATAAAACAGATAAAAAGGAGAAAAGTAAAGTAAAACAGACAAACAAGTCAGCAAAATGTAACTTTAGCGAGGTGCTGACTAAACTTGGGGGAAAGTTCAAAATCTGTACTTGGTTGAGCTAAAAGCCGGACCGGACTTTGTGTTATAGCATATCATGTAAAGGGCAAGGTCGCGCATTTGAATTTTGGTTTGTGGTTCCCACGGTTATTCCCCTGTTGAGAGGAGTTGGGTTTTCTTGTGGTGTCAGGCGCATTACGTGGGAGTTCTGGGATTATGCCCCGTGAATAGTGTGAGGTAATCCATTGTAAGTGACCAAGAGAGTGGCTGGGTGATGCCATTTATAGGTCAGCTTATGATTGGTGAGAGCTTTTTTCACTGTTTTCAATTGCCTTCTCATTTGTAATGTACATTGTGAGAGATCAGCAAATAGCTGGATATCTGCATATGGCGCTGGCAGTGTGGTTATTGCTCTTGCTCTGGATAAGATTTGTTCCTTGGCCTGGTAGAAGTGGATCCACAGGAATACATCTTGGGGGATAGCTTCTTCCAGGTGGCATGGTTTTGGAATCCTGGGTATATGGTCAAAAGTAAGCTCAATAGGAGACAGCTCAGGTAGTAGCGTGGAGAACATAGTGCTAGGATATTTGTGCAGCTGTTCGGGGGGATGGATTCAGGTATGCCACATATTTTATTGTTATTGCGGCGAGAGCGGTCCTCAAGATCTGCCAACTTTGCCTTGATCGAGACAGTATCATCTTTTGGTACCATATATGCATCCACCAAGTCATTCACCGTGTCAGTGCATTCCTCCATTTTATTTTCCATGTACTGCACTCTTTCTCCCATATGCCTCATATCTGTAGAGAATTTGTAAATCAGGGAGGATAGATTAGTCATGAGAGAGGATTGTAATGACAGGAGCATGTCCTTCATTGTAGTATCAAGTGCCCTGAGGTAGGAATGGCAGCTATGGAGGATTGCAGGGAGGATATTGCATGTTCATTATGCAGATCATTACTCACTGTGGTCTTGACCTGGTGTGAAGGATTCATCCGCATCTGCGCTTCTGATGGGCTCTGGGAAACCGGGAAAAGCGGAAGAGAGGTGTTGGGGGAAGATGATGCTAATCCCCTCTCTACTTCTCTTGGATTGTCGACTGTAAGGTCATTGTAGGCTGATGGTGGTCATGCCGCGGCTCCGGCTGCTCCATCTTGTCTCCTTCCCTGTAGCTAAGCGGGCTGGAAGAAGAAGGCCATAAGCTTCTGCGGGCACCTCTCGTCCTTTCTTTTGTGGGACATCTGGTCGATGGGGTCCACGAGAGTGTGAAGGCTGCTGTAGAGTCTCGATGGGGCTTAATTCTTGCCCTTTTGCGCTGGTTGTCTGGCCGGCTGATGAGAGCTCCAGGCTTAGGCTGCCATCTCGTGTGTGCGCAAGCCAAGCCCCCCTTCCTTCCTTTTCGATGACTTCAAAAAACATAGACCTAAGTGTATCTCTTTGAGACACAAAAGCATGGTTCACATTATTTGTTAATTAAATATTTTATAAGGTTAAAGTTGATGTTAAATCACAGCTTTATAACAGTGGCATTTTTTCTAGGAAAATGATAAATGGTTTTCAAAATTTTTTACAAATAAATATGTGAAAAGTGTGGCATGCATTTTTATTCAGCTCCCGGGTCAATACTTTGTAGAATCACCGTTCGCTGCAATTACAGTTGCAAGTCTATTTGGGTATGTATGTAGCAGCTTCGCACATCTAGAGAGTGACATTTTTGCCCATTCTTTGCAAAATAGCTCAAGCTCCGTCAGAATGGATTGAGAGCATCTGTTAACAGCAATTTTCAAGTCTTGCCACAGATTCTCAATTGGATTTAGGTTTGGACTTTGACCGGGCCATTCTAACACATGAATATGCTTTGATCTTAACCATTCCATTGTAGCTCTGGCTGTATGTTTAGGGGCGTTTTCCTGCAGGAAGGTGAACCTCCATCTCAGTCTCAAGTCTTTTGCAGACTCGTAACAAGTTTTCTTCTAAGATTGTCCTGTATTTGGCTCCATCCATCTTCCCATCAACTCTTACCAGCTTTCCTGTCCCTGCTGAAGAAAAGCATCCCCACAACATGATGCTGCCACCACCACCATGTTTCACGGTAGGGATGGGGTGTGCAGGGTTAGTTTTTCGCCACACATAGCATTTTGCTTTTAGTCCACAAAGTTCAATTTTTGTCTCATTTGACCAGAGCTTTCTTTTTGACACTCTTCCATAAAGGCCAGATTTGTGGAGTGCACAGATGGACAGATTCTTCCACCT
The DNA here is from genome assembly GCF_042186555.1 of Aquarana catesbeiana. Taxonomy (NCBI): domain Eukaryota; kingdom Metazoa; phylum Chordata; class Amphibia; order Anura; family Ranidae; genus Aquarana; species Aquarana catesbeiana. The sequence goes on from NC_133326.1 coordinate 389,334,035, forward strand.
GAGCTGTGGATCTCTTCAGTTACCATGGGCCTCTTGGCTGCTTCTCTGAATAATGCTCTCCTTGCCTGGCCTGTTAGTTTAGGTGAACAGCCATGTCTTGCAGCTGTGCTATACTCTTTCCATTTTCAGATGATGGATTGAACAGTGCTCTGTGAATTGTTCAAAGCTTGGGATATTATTTTATAACCTAACTGTGCTTTCAACTTCTCTACAACTTTTTCCCTGACCTGTCTGGTGTGTTCCTTGGGCTTCATGATGAGGTTTGTTCACTAAGGTTCTCTAACAAACCTCTGTGGGCGTCACAGAACAGTTGTATTTAGACTGTTAAGGACATTTTTAACCGCCTGCCAACCGCCGGCCGTCAATTGACGGCCAGGCGGCGCAGCTCTCGTTGCGGGAGGGCGTCATATGACGTCCTCGCTTTCTTAGGCCACCAGGGGGCGCGCGCGCACCGCCGCCGGCGATCGCGCACGCGCGCCGTGTCACTAGGCACCCGGTGCGCGTGCCCGGCGGCCGCGATGTCCGCCGGGCACCCGCGATTACCGGTATCACAGCAGGACCGTGGATCTGTGTGTGTAAACACACAGATCCACGGTCCTGTCAGAGGAGAGGAGACCGATGGTATGTTCCCAGTACAGCAGAACACCGATCGGTCTCCTCCCCTAGTGAGTCCCCGCCCCCTACAGTTAGAATCACTCCCTAGCAACACAGTTAACCCCTCGATCACCACCTAGTGTTAACCCCTTCCCTGCCTGTCACATTTATACAGTAATCAATGCATTTTTATAGCACGGATCGCTGTATAAATGTGAATGGTCCCAAATATGTGTCAAAAGTGTCCGATGTGTCCGCCATAATGTCGCAGTCACGATAAAAATCGCAGATCGCCGCCATTACTAGTAAAAAAATTTAAAAAAATAAAAATGTTATAAAACTATCCCCTATTTTGTAGACGCTACAACTTTTGCGCAAACCAATCTATATACGCTTATTGCGATTTTTTTTACCAAAAATATGTACAAGAATACATATCGGCCTAAAGTGAGAAAAAATTTGTTTTAAAGAAAAAAAAATTGGATATTTATTATCGCAAAAGGTAAAAATTATTGTGTTTTTTTTAAAACTTGTCACTCTTCTTTTGTTTATAGCGCAAAAAATAAAAACCGCAGAGGTGATCAAATACCACTAAAAGAAAGCTCTATTTGTGGGGAAAAAATGATAACAATTTCATTTGGGTACAGTGTTGTATGACCGCGCAATTGTCATTCAAAGTGCGACAGTGCTGAAAGCTGAAAAATGGCTTGGGCAGGAAGGGGGCGAAAATGCCCAGTATTGAGGTGGTTAAGTTCTGTATATAATTGTATTCTATTGTGTATGTATTGCACACTGCCCTCACTGTGCACACAGCACTAATAATGTTTTCAGTACATGTTTGCATTCTTTCGAGTCCTGATTACAATTAGCCTGCCAATGTAACGCCCCTTGTTACCATAAACGTACAATTGTAATATTAATGTGATACCTACGTAATCATGTGTATAAAAACCTTCAATTGCTTCATAATAAAGCAGAACAGTTATTTGGAAAGATGCTGAGCGTATCTTTTTTGTCTGTTCCGTACTGCAGTAGTTATTATTAATTTGGAACCACTAATCAATAGGAGGATAGGAGTTGCCTATCTATAAAATGTCCAGCTCAGGTGGCGAGCTTTGCCTAGGAGAGGATTTACAGGTGACCCTGAGTATCCGAAATGAGGAGCTTGAGACGATCCGGGAATTTCTGATAATCAGCATGCTGAGGTAAGCCTTTTGCTTACATTTGAGTTATCAGACTTCTTTGATCTGAAAGGCATTTTCGGCACAAAGGGTATCTATTTTACTCCCCTTAATCGAATTGTATTGATTGGTGGTTATATGTTATGTTGTCACTGTCTACTGTCCATCGGAGTGTTATAGCTAAGAAAGGGATAAATAGTGCTGTTCACAGGTATATGTAGTAAACATCTGCTAGATAAAGTAGTTTAGAGGCAAGAGGGTATAGGCACAGGTAGAGAAGACTGGCCAGTCATTATGGGCATTAAATTAAGTAAGGGAATGAAGGGTAAGAGACCCTCAAAAATGCCCAGCGCAAGAGGAGAGCTATATGTGAACCCAAGGTGCTGTTCCGCCTATACTGAGCCTCTAGATTAATGGTTAAAATGGACAGGGATCCACAATGGGTAACTGGGTTACCACCAAAGTCCACAGGGACTAAGAATCATGCAGAGTAAACAGCTAGAGAAACAGCTATCTATGTGAGCAGGATGGATCAAGGGTGACAATTAACACTAGACAAAAAGGGACATTTTCATGTTAAGTTGTGGGATAAATTTGGGGTCAGTAGGGATGATCTTTGAATTCGAGTCGAACTCATGTTCGACTTGAGCGAACAATTTGGGGTGTTCACGGCAAATTTCAAAGCCGCGGAACACCCTTTAAAAGTCTATGGGAGAAATCAAAAGTGCTAATTTTAAAGGCTTAGATGCATGGTATTGTCATAAAAAGTGTTTGGGGACCTGGGTCCTGCCCCAGGGGACATGTATCAATGCAAAAAGAAGTTTTAAAAATGGCTGTTTTTTTGGGAGCAGTGATTTTAATAATGCTTAAAGTGAAACAATAAAAGTGTAATATTCCCTTAACTTTTGTACCTGGGGGGTGTCTATAGTATGCCTGTAAAGGGGCACATGTTTCCCGTGTTTAGAACAGTCTGACAGCAAAATAACATTTCAAAGGAAAAAAAGCCATTTAAAACTACTCGCGGCTATTAATGAATTGTCGGTCCGACAATACACATAAAAGTTCATTGATAAAAACGGCATGGGATTTCCCCACAGGGGAACCCTGAACCAAAATTTAAAAGAAAATGGCATGGGGGTCCCCATAAATTTCATACCAGGTCCTTCAGGTCTGGTATGGATATTAAGGGGAACCCCGTGCCAAAATTTAATAAAAAAATGGCGTGGGGTCCCCCCAAAAATCCATACCAGACCCTTATCCAAGCACGCAATCTGGCAGGCTGAAGGAAAAGAGAAGGGGACGAGAGAGCGCCCCCTCCCTCCTGAACCGTACCAGGCCACATGCCCTCAACATTGGGAGGGTGCTTTGAGGTAGCCCCGAAAGCACCTTGACCCCATGTTGATGAGAACAAGAGCCTCATCCCCACAACCCTTAGCCGGTGGTTGTGGGGGTCTGTGGTTTCAGAATCTGAAAGCCCCCAGATCCTGCCCCCCTGTGTGAAATGGTAATGGGGTACAAAAGTACCCCTACAATTTCACCAAAAAATTTCTTTTAAGTCTTCTTCTTTCCATTTTCTTCTTCCTCTGGTTCTTCCTCCGATCCTCTGCTTCTTGCTCCGGTGTTCTCGTCCGGCATCTTTCTCCGCTGCGTTTTCTTCCCCGCTTCGTTCTTGGGCCGCTCCCCATCCATGGGAGGCTCCCGCTGTGTGACGCTTCTCTTCTTCTGACACTTCTTATATAAAATGGAGGGCGAGGCCACCCGGTGACCCCGCCCCCCTCTGATGCATAGGGACTTGATAGGGACTTCCCTATGGCTTTCCCCGTGACGTCAGAGGGGGCGGGGTCACCCGGTTACGTAAGACCCGAAGAAGATGGAAAGAAGACTTTAAATAAAGGAATTGTCATTTTTAACATTTTTGACACTTTTTTTGTGAAATGTTAGAGGTACTTTTGTACCCCATTACCATTTCACACAAGGGGGTGGGATCTGGGGGTTCCCTTGTTAAAGCCCCCCGCCCGCAGACCCCCACAACCACCAGCCAAGGGTTGTGGGGATAAGGCCCTTGTCCTCATCAACATGGGGACAATGTGCTTTGGGGGCTACCTCAAAGCACCCTCCCAATGTTGAGAGCATGTGGCCTGGTACGATTCAGGAGGGGGGGCGCTCTCTCGTCCCCCCCCTCTTTTCCTGCGGCCTGTCAGTTTGCGTGTTCGGATAAGGGTCTGGTATGGATTTTTGGGGGAACCCCATGCCCCAGGTACGAAATTTAAAGGAATATTACACATTTATTGTTTCACTTTAAGCATTATTAAAATCACTGCTCCTGAAAAAACGGCTGTCTTTAAAACTTTTTTTTGCATTGATACATGTCCCCTGGGGCAGAACCTAGGTCCCCAAACGCTTTTTATGACAATAACTTGTATATACTGGACTATAAGCCTTTAAAATTAGCACTTTTGATTATTCATGTTCGAGTCCCATAGACTTTAACAGTATTTGTGTGTTCGAACAAATCTTTTGCCTGTTCGCATGTTCTGGTGCGAACCGAACAGGGGGGTGTTCGGCTCATCCCTAGGGGTCAGGCGCTACAGCTAGTAAAGTCAAATAACAGACAAAATTAGAGTTAAAACAGAATACTTTATATGTTGTCAGAGAGGGAAGATGGGATGAGCAATATGGCTGCCCATCTGATCATAGAATTATAGAAGCTAGAGTATGTGAAGTATGGGATTACAATACATGACATGCAAAGGATATCAAAACAAAATAAGGAAAGCAGAAGTTAAGCAAGGAAATATTAAAGAGTTAAAAGAAAGTGAGAGAATGATATGCATGTGTTGCGTACAAATGGGGAAAAATGTAAGCAATTTTAGAGAGATATTTGTGTATGTGTGTGAACGCTGGAACCTTTAGTTCTATCTCTTGTGTGTGTCATGTATGCAGATGTGACCCCCTCCTTTGCACTGTCCTGAAAGAATGTGGCTGGGATTAGAGGTCAGTGATAAGCTGGAAGGAAAACATGACAATTTCAGTTTTTTAGAAAAAAACATTTATAACAAAATGTGTCAGGTTAACGAATCTAATGATAAACAATGTGATCACAATTATTTTTTCCTTGTCAAAAGAAGTTTATTGAGTATACAATGTTATAAAGATACATAAAGTAAGTTTACAAGGATCTATAAAGTAAGCTCATTGTTTTACAGTAGGGTTTATATAGGTAAATATCATGAAATTTCAAATATTAAACATTGGGTTCACGTAAACCTAAATTAAAGATATATATCATTTCCTTAGTTACTTTTGTAGGTATTTAAATGATTTATACCTACTATACATATTGTTTACAAGTAGAGTGTATATAGGTCAAATAAATTCTGATAATGAGCTTTAATCGTAAGGTGGAGAAAAGGAAAGAGAAAGAAGAAAAAGGGTTGAAAGGTAGAGGTATGGTCCACAAGGTTGTCCCGCTCGTCAGTTTATTATTCTTTTTAGTTCTCTTTGAAGCCTTAGAATGGGTGTCTCTGTAAGTCATTTAATCTGTTAGCATGGCAACAGGACAGAGTCATTGAAGTTTGACAGGAACTGTTGTTTTATCCAAGGATGCCAAAGTTTTTCAAATTTTGGAATTTGATTTTGATCGATGGCTACCATCTTAGCATGGGACATTGTATTATTCATTCTGTGAATTGTTTCTGCTAGTACCAATGTAGGAGATTTCCATGCCTTGGCCACTGTTTGTTTTGCAGCCGTTATTAGTTGGATCATAAGTTTGAATTGAGAGAGTGTTAACCATTCCGGTTTTAGATTAAGTAAAGTTAAATATGGATCTGGTTGTATTATTTTTTTAAATATTTTAGATGCAATCACGAAGACTTCCTTCCAGAAGGTTTGGATTACTGGGCACGTCCACCATATGTGTAAATATGTGCCTATTTCTGGGCATCCTCGAAAACAAAGAGCTGAGGTATTAGGTGAATATTTTGCCACTCTAGCGGGTACAAGGTACCAGCGAGTTAGGACTTTATAATTTGTCTCCAGTGCTAAGATGTTGGGTGAAGATGACTTAGATGTGAGCCATATGTTAGACCAGTCCGTGTCTTCTAAAGTTCGTCCCAGGTCCTCCTCCCACCTCTGAACGTAAGAGGGTCTATTAAGATTTGCTACTCCATATAATTGATTATAAAGTGATGAAATTGTACCTTTAGCAAATGGATCTTTTGTACAGATTGATTCAAAAATGGATAATTGGGATAATGGTGTATCCCCCTTTAGGAATGGTGTATAGAAATTTTTGATTTGGAGATATCTAAATATCTCAGAGTTTGGTAGATCATATTTTTCTCTAAGCGATGGGAATGAAAGGAATGATTTAGATGCTATGAAGTCATTTAGTGTCTGAATGCCTGATGTTGTCCAAGCTTTAAAAGAATTTGGGTAGATCCATGCCGGATAAAAGGCCGGATTTCTGATAAAAGAAAGGAGAGGATTGTGTGGAGATTGTAACTGATATTTGGTTTTTAGTTTATCCCAGAGAGATAAGAAGTGTTTAGTTATGGGATTATGAATTTTAAAGCGGTCTTTAGGATCAAGCCATAATAAATTTGATATTAATAGAGGGTCATTTTCTGAAGCCTCTATAAAAACCCATAATGGGATTTCCTGTTTTGCATGGTATTTGGACAGACTGGTCAAATGTGCTGCTCTGTAGTAGTTAGTAAAATTAGGGTATCCCAGACCTCCTTTATTTTTGGGAAGATGTAGTGTGTGTATAGGTATACGTGGTTTAGAAGAGCCCCATATAAACGAAGCTGCTCTTTTTTGTACTATTCTCAAAAAATAGGAAGGAATTGGAATAGGGAGGACTCTGAATAGATAAAGCAATTTGGGTAGAATAGTCATTTTGATTGCATTATCTTCCCTATCCAGGATAAAGGAAGTTGCGACCATTGTTTTATTAGATTTGTGATCTGTCTTAATACAGGAGGATAATTGGTTGAGAATAAGTCAGAATGAGATGCTGTTAAATGAATTCCAAGATATGGGATTGATTTTTCTGCCCATGTGAATGGGAGTGCAGCCCTAGCCGGGATCAATTCCATGTTTGTGAGTGAAATATTAAGCACTAGGCATTTCTTAGGATTAATCATAAGGCCGGATAGGGCTGCAAATCCATCAAGAGCTGGTATTAAGTTAGGACCAGAGACCTGTGGTGATGATAGAAAAAGTTATATATCGTCTGCAAATATACATAGTTTGTGTGTAATACCTCCTACTTCAATGCCAGTTATAGTTTGGTTTGTTCTGATGTATTGGGCCATGGGTTCGAGTATAAGGGCAAATAATAATGGAGATAATGGGCCACCCTGTCGGGTACCTCTTTCGATATTAAAGGCATCAGATTTGTATCCAGCATATTTTATATAGGCTTTGGGTTTATTATATAATGCTTTGATCCATGTTAAAAAGTGGGGTCCAAAACCCCATTTTTGTAATGAATATTGCCAGGATACTGTGTCAAATGCCCTCTTAATATCGAGAGATAGAAAACAAAGGGATTTTCCGTTTTTTAGCAATATGTGCCAATAACACTGCCCTGCGTATATTATCGCCTGCCTGTCTATTTGGCATGAAGCCTACTTGATCTCTATGTATTAATTTTCCTATAATGCTATTGAGGCGTTTTGCTATTATTTTTGCTAATAATTTAATATCAAGGTTTAACAGAGAGATAGGCCGATAATTCACACAGGAAGTATCATCAGAAAGGGGTTTTGGGATCATACAAACAATTGCCATTAGTGTTTCTTGCCGAAAAGAATGTCCATCTAGAAGTTTGTTAAAAGTTCCCGTGAGAATGGGAGAGAGTATTTCTGAGAATGTTTTATAGTATAAAGCCGAGTAGCCGTCTGGGCCTGGTCTTTTGTTAAGTTTTAGGTCTTTTATGGCGTTAGCAACTTCATCTATAGTTATAGGCTCATCCAAACTGCTTTTTTGATTCTGAGATAACTCAGGTAAGGTTATTTTTGAGAAGAAGGATTCAGCCTCTGTAGGATTAAATTCATTGTTTGTCTTGTATAAAGTTGCGAGATGTGAGTGAAATTTATGGACTATTTTAACTGGATTACAAGTGTAAACATTTTTTGATAATTTCAAACGTATTGGTTTGAAAGATTTGTTAGTTGAATTTAATGCCCGAGCCAAATATGTACCTGGTTTGTTTGTATTCATGTAGAAATTGTGTTTGGAGCGTTTGAGGGATTTATCAACTGACTCAGTGAGAAATAGATCGTATTCCAATCTAGATTTTTCCAGATGAGATTTTGTACTCTGAGATGGATTATCTTGAAAATGATATGTAGGCTGCATTAAAATTGAGTTCTAGTTTTTTTGCTAGATTTTTGCGTTCCCGTTTAAATAGTGCCATTTGTCTTTGTATTGTACCACGCAAGACAGGCTTATGAGCTTCCCACAGTGTTATTGGGGAGATGTCTGTTGTATTATTAATTGATATGTATTCCTTTAAAGCTTGTTCAATGGCCATCTGATGTAGTGGGTGTTTGAGCATTATGTCCAGGTAAGTACCACGTTGGGTCATGCGCTTTTGGTATGGCTGAGGCTATAGTAGTGTATACTGCATTATGGTCAGACCACGGAATCGGAATTATATCTGATGCAATAATTTCTGGTATCATTCCTATTGTTAGAAAAATATGATCTATTCTGGTGAAGGTTTGATGAGGGTGCGAGAAATAAGTGAATTTCTTTTTCATTGGGTTACTTTCTCTCCACAAATCTACCAGATTGTATTTGGAAAGAAGTTGAGAAAAAGGTAATCTAGAGGTTATTTTGGATGGTGTAAAAGGTGATTTATCTAGAAATGGGAGGAGGACCTGGTTCGAATCCCCACACATTATCACTGTTCCTATTTTGTGTGTATTAATCACTTGTAATATATGTGAGAGGAATGGTGTAGGTTGTTTGTTAGGAACGTAGTAGAAAATCACCGTGATTGCTGTATCCATTATATAACCCATGAGTATCAGGTATCTACCTTCTGGGTCTTTAATTTCTGATAAGGTGAATGGTGTGGATCGGTGAAATGCAATTAGAGTTCCCCTTTGCTTGGTACAGGCAGAAGCCGTGTAAATTTGTTGATAAAAAGGAGAAATATATTTTGGAGTAGAATCTTTGGTGAAGTGTGTTTCTTGGAGGCATACTATGTGAGCCTTCTTGTTATGGAAAGTACGGAAGGCTTTGGTCCTTTTTTGAGGGACATTTATTCCCTGAACATTCAGGGAAAGTATATTCAGTGGTGCCATGGCAACAGATCAAATAGTTTTGACTTACTTTTTGTTATGCAGAGCTGACTGCGCAGATCAACCTGTGTGGACTGAAGAGATGAATAGATAGAAAAGAAACCAGTGAATTCTGGAGTAAAGAGTAAACAAAAAACATATGAGATTAGATGATACATTGTATAAATTATTTTTTGCAAGTAATCACAATTTACCCATGAAAGAGAATAAATATCTCTCTCAGGGGAATAAGTGCCTTCGTCACACTCCCACATAATATGGTTGGGAGAATGAGGAGGGCTAATGGGGGTACACGGATCTTCCGCTTACAGGAGAGAAGTGCTATGTCAAAAGACATCAAAATGATGATTCATTAATTGGAGTGCAGAATATAGTTTTTGTTGAAATTATTTATTCCAGGGTGGTTGTATATGGTTAGTCTTGCCCTAGACTAAATAATTCAGTTAGAAATGTACTGTTAATAACTTTGGTATTGATGAAGATAGTTTGAATTATTTTGGGATTTTAACCCTTTTAGAGTAAACAATTACATATTTTATTCATATGCAACTGTTTAGATATGTTAACTCATAAAATTGAGGTTGTATTGCTTCAGATTAGAATAAACAAAAACATAATTCTAGGAACTAGTTAGGTAATAATATATTTGTTTTAAGAAAAGAAAGAAAAAGCTTCCATTACTTCTGGATTATTGAACATATTTGTCCTAAAAAGTAATACATCTATTGTTATTACCTGATAATATATAACTGAACAAGAATTTCCTTATTTCACTTATATATTCTAAGGCTATATGAATCAGAAGTAATAAGAAATATAACTGGAATGTAACATGATCCCACACAGTGTGTGACTATCAGAATGCAGTTACATTCAGTTATAAATACAGGTTTTTTATAGAGAACCATCTCTTAGTATAATAAATGAAGAGATATCAGGAATTAGGATGTCAGTCCATTGAATCTTCTTGGTCCATGGATGATGTGGCATAACGGCCTCTTTTGTGAGAATGATGATTCCCATTTTGTTCTGAGTGCTGCCTGAAGGTGAAGATGATGCCATTCTTCTGCGTGTGGGAGAGTTGCTGCTTGTGGGTTCTGTCAGATTTAATTTTAAAAGGGTTTGTTGTAGTTCATCTGCTGATCTGCTTCTGTAAATTGTACCTTGGTAGTTAAATCTGACTGAAAAGGGGAAGCCCCATTGATACATAATGTTGTGGCATTGCAGTTCCATTAGTTGGGGTTTCATGGATCGTCTTTTAGTAATAGTAAGTTGGGATAGATCAGCAAAAATTTGATAATTGTGTCCTTGAAAATTAAGTTCCTTTTTTTCTCTTGCAGCAATTAGTATTTGTTCTTTCGTTCTGTAATAATGAAATTTTGTGATTATATCACGTGGGGGTCCATCTTTCTTTTTGGCTGTGAGGGCTCTGTGTACTCTGTCCAGTTCTAAACGTTCAATAGGGATATCTGGCTTTAGTTCTTGTAATAGAGCAGTAATAGTAGATTGCAGGTCTGTCACAGTTTCAGGTATTCCCCTTATGCGCAAGTTTGAACGTCTAGCTCTATTTTCGTAATCTTCGAGCTTAGTTTGAAGTATTAAATTCTCTTCTTTTAATTGTTCCAATTCTGTTATATTTACTTGGGTTGTAATTTCAATTTCATCCATTTTTATTTCTAAGGCTGCGGTGCGGTTTCCCAGCTCTCTTATTTCTTTGGTTAGGCTTTTTGTTATTTGGTCTGAGGTTTGTTTTAAAGCCTTATGAAGCATCTTTTCAAATTGTAATAATATTACTGGGGATGCTGAGGAGGCTTGTGGAGAAGTTTGTGAGAGGATTTGTTCTGTATCTGACTCAAATGGAGAGTCTTGCTGTGACATTTTCTGTCTGTGAGAGCGCCCTGATGTTGTATATTGTGAGGTGACTGGAGCTGCTTTAGTTGCAGTGAGTGCCTGTGAGCTCTTTGTGAGGTGATTTTTATTTCTGCCACGGTTTCCTCCCAGTACCATATTTCCTGCCCAAACTTTCACAGTTTGTTCCCTGGGGCAAAAAGGTTCAAATGGATACCTTTTGAGCCTGCAGGCTCCGCTTTGTCCTTCTCTTCTCTCCTCAGCGGTGCGGAGCTCTAACAATGCATGTCTGCTCCGCTAGGCTCCGCCCATCTCCCCTCCACAATTATTTTTTAATCTGTTTTCCAAACATGGTAAAATGAAGGTTACATTTAACCATGTATTACACAAATTGAATATCCTTTGATAATGGAAACAGTGCATTTAAAAAAGGGAAATTAAGTAAAATTAAGTAATATGTCCCTTTTTAAGGAAATTTATCTGTGGATATATATTAGTGTGTGATAGTGAAATTATCATTTGAGTATTCATTTCTAATATGAGTTTAACAATTTTATTAATAATATAGATATATTGAAACTGGTTTAGACAACCTTTGGTTGGAAATGAAATCTTAAAGGAACACTAAAGGTAATTTATATATTTTTTTTTAAATAACAAACATGTTATACTTACCTCCACTGTGCAGCTCGTTTTGCACAGAGTGGCCCAGAACCTGGTCTTCTGGGGTCCCTCGGCGGCTGTTTCAGCTCCTCCCCGCAAGAACTAATCACCACCATGCGAGCTCCCTCGCATGGTGGTGAGTTCTTGCGGGCGCGCTCCCGTGATACAGCCGGCGGCCATTGCCGCTGACTGTATTACGCGGCTCCGCCCCCCGGCGCCGCATCATTGGATGTGATTGACAGCAGCGCGAGCCAATGGCTGCACTGCTTTCAATCCATCCACTCTAGCCAATCAGCGGTCAGGCTGATCAACGAAGAGGATGTCGGGGGCGAGCGCTGGACTTTCGAGGGCTAAGGTAAGTAAAACGGGGGGGGCTGGGGGCGGCGGTATTGACGGAAGTTTTTTCACCTTAATGCATAGAATGCATTAAGGTGAAAAAAATGCTACCTTTACAACCCCTTTAAGGTCTGATAATAATTTGATGTGCGGTCCATGATGTGAGAATGATAATAAATAAAATTTAAATATAAAACAGACCCATCATATCAGGTCCACACACCCTGTTAGGATAGATCCCACCTGCAGCCAGTTGTTTTATAGTTTTTGATGTGGCTGAGAGCTTTCTGGTCCATCATACAGATTGTTGGTCCTTTTGTCTTTATTTATTTTTATTTTTTAAATCCAAAGAAGAATGTGTGGATTGTGAAATGATGTGCCCCTTTTCCTTGTAAGTGCCGTAGTATAAGCAGAAGAATATTTTGGATTTATGAACATCTCTGCACAACCACAGAGTATTGTTATAATTTATTATAATATTGCCAGGAAAAATGTGTCTTTTTGAAACACGGAACTGGAGTTCTTACACAAACAGCATGATAGAAAAGAAGCCATTGTAATATTTTTATGCAAGCTGGACCTAGTAATGAAGGGTTCACCCTGATATATCAGAGTTGTAGCTTTTATGCAAAGGTGCTATTAGACAAAGTTAGACATTATTTTGGTTGAATATTTAATTTTTAATGGTCCCACATTCTGCGCAGCAAATATACAGCTAACTAAATGATTGACTAATGAAAGGTTCGAAATATGAATTAACAATGAAAAATGCATACATTTGAATCCAGCCACCTTATGGCCTCTATTGGAGGAGGCTGGAGGCAAAGGAAAACCACATGTGTTAAATTGATGATGTAGGAATCAGCTGCTGTGAGCCCAGTGTAGGACACACTCCCTGAAGACCCTGATATTTAATTTTTTGTAGATTTGATCCCAGTTTTATACTAAGGATGGCAATACCCATACTGAGTATGCAGTTTATCAACCAGAAGTATACTCTGTATTTAGAGTCATTGGATCCTTTTTCCCCAGCTCAAGAAGCAGAGATCCATGTTTTAGCAAAGCCTGTGAGCTATAAAAAAAAGTATATATTTATATAGATAGTCCCGGACACTTGCTGGTTCTGTGCAACTCACCACCCTAGTTATGGCCCAGTATAGCTGGGATTAATAATTCAACTTTAAGGACCCCAGAACGAGAAGAACAAGTGGTCCACAGGGGGCAAGTTCTTATGAAACAGGACTTTGGAAAAGGTGATCATTTATGTCTGCCAGCCACTCTTTTCCCTCCAGCTTGACACATGGACCGTGTCATCAGTCACAAGCAGTTATGGCTGCCTTAGTAAATGAGCGTGGGATAGAGCCAGGGTTCACCACATTTGTTTTTATAACATATCACTCCTTGTTTTACCTGTTACCAAAGGTGTTACCAAAAGCTGAACATCCCTTCCAGAGATATATATCCAGATGCCCAAGTCAGGATCTTACCAGTATGCATTTTGTCTGTATGGACATGTTTTCTGGATGTCTAGTGGCAAATGCTACTGCAAAGGCCACAGTAAAAGGTGTTATCAGAAGTAGTTTGAAAGTACAGAGTGCCAGAATCTACAGAGAGTAACAGATGAAATCATTTTTATAGGAGAGTCCTTACTAGAAGTTTTGATGTTTTATTTTTACACTCCCTACTGTCCACAATGTGAAAAAGTAGAGTAAGAAACTAGTAAACTTTTGCCTGAATGTTTTCTTATATTTTATCAAGCCCCTAAGGGGGATGTTGGACTCTCTCCCTATGGGATTTGGTCTGGGAGAGTGTTACTCATTTGTTTATATTTTGTCTCAGCAGCTGCATCCAACTGCATTTGGATCTCACAGAGAATGTTGCTGATCTTTTAAGGTTTTTGACAAACTTATTTATGTGTTTTCTCCCCAATTCCAGATCCTAAAAGTTTGGAAGGATCTAAAACTAAAGCCAGGTGACTTGTGGATTGTTAAGAGACATTTATATATAAGGAAATGTTTGGAGACTCAATACAGCATTTATTTCATGTACAGTTGTGCAAAACTTAAAGGAAAAGTCACCTGGATCCACATCAGACACTGCAAACATGACTAAATTAAAGAAATCTCTGTGTTTGATTTGTTTCCCTCAGTCTAGGGTACTTTTTGATCCAATTACTTTAATTGTAAGGGATATATATATATATATATATATATATATATATATATATATATATAATGTGATTTGAAAAGTAGTTTAGCCATGTTGAAGTCATATTTGTCTTTTGTACATCTTTCATTTTATGTAGAATTGTCTGTGTTTATATGTGCTGATAAGTCAGCATGCCAACTTCAGCTAGAAGGCCGTTCTGGCCACAGGAGTGTACAGCCAGTACTCTGTAAATATGTCATATCAATCATTTGTTTTTCACAATGAAAAGTCATTTTGTAATGAAAAAGCTGCTCAGCTATTATTTTCTCCACAATGGAGTTTTTGCCCCTTTGACCAGGACTACCTCCACCAGTGGAGAATCCAGGTTAAAGGTGATAGCAGGTATGGTTAGTAATCAAAAGAGAGGAGACTGTTAAGGAAATTTGTAAGTTCTGTATATAATTGTATTCTATTTTGTATGTATTGCACACTGCCCTCACTGTGCACACGGCACTAATAATGTTTTCAGTACATATTTGCATTCCTTCGAGTCCTGATTAGAATTAGCCTGCCTATGTAATGCCCCTTGTTACCATAAACGTACAATTGTAGTATTAATGTGATAACTACGTAATCATGTGTATAAAAACCTTCAATTGTGTCATAATAAAGCAGAACAGTTATTTGGAAAGATGCTGAGCGTATCTTTTGTGTCTGTTCCCTACTGCAGTAGTTATTATTAATTTGGAATCACTAATCAATATGAGGATAGGAGTTGCCAATCTATAAAATGTCCAGCTCAATACTGGACACAGGTGGACTTTATTTACTAATTAGGTGACTTCTGAAGGCAATTGGTTCCACTTGATTTTAGTTAGGGGTATCAGAGTAAAGGGGGCTGAATACAAATGCACGCCACACTTTTCACATATTTATTTGTAAAAAAAAAATGAAAACCAGTTATCATTTTCCTTCCACTTCACTATGAGTGTTATATCATATCATATAATGGTATATCACATAAAATCCCAATAAAATACATTTATGTTTTTGGCTGTAACATGACAAAATATGGAAAATTTCAAGGGGTATGAATACTTTTACAAGGCACTTTAGATTTATATTAAACCTGAATTGCATGGATAAAAAAATCTTTAATTAAGATGTACCTACCCTTTTCCTTGGTAGCAGGTGTTCTCCTCTCTGTCCGACACTCCTGGGTTGCATTGTACAGGAGAGCTCTAACCTTCCCCTACTTTACTATAGAAACGCATTTTTCTTTCTGTCCTTGCAATTGGAGATGTACTATCACTTCCTGCCTGGTGAAACCATTGTAAGCAGAACAGTGGGGAAATCTTTCTAAAGGAGTTTTAGATGTAAAACTTGACAGAAGGTCCACCCCTTCACCTCTTAATTTGAAAATAAGTTTTAGATGGACATATACTGTCAACAGATCAGTGCTGTGTCACTATAGTGACACTGTACTGATCTGGGGGGAAGGGGGGATGATCAGGATTTTTTTTCAGGATTTTTTCAGTATTTTTATTACATTCTCTCACCAAAGAAAGTGCAGTGCCACTATGATGACATTGTACTGGTGTGACAGTGATCATGTACAATGATTGGCTGCTCTGATATCATTAAATATCATTGCCACCAACCATTGTCTCTGTTTACCGCCACAGCAATACAATGTCACGTGACCATATTCCACATATTCCATGTTCCGTGTTCCAAATTCCAAATTCCGTGTTCCAAATGTGAAATTCCGTATTCCATGTTCTGAATTTCAAATTCCGTGTTCCAAATTCAGAACTCCAAATTCCATGTTCCATATTCCATATTCCGTATTCCAAATTCAGTGTTCCAAATTCCAAGTTCCAAATTTAAAGACTTGTTTTCCATATTCCGTGTTCCATGTTTTCAATTCCAAATTCCGTGTTCCATGTTCCAAATTCCAATTTCCGTGTCCCGTGTTCCAAAATCCGTATTCTGAATTCCAAATATATTGTACTGGTGTGACAGTGATCATGTACAATGACTGGCTGCTCTGATATCATTGAATATCAGTACCACCAACCATTGTCTCAGTTTATTGCCACAGCTGTACAATGTCACCTGACCATATTCCATATATTCCATATTCAAAATTTCGTGTTCCAAATGCCAAATTCCATATTTCAAATTCCAAATTCCGTGTTTCAAATTCCAAATTCCGTATTCTGAATTTCAAATTCCCTATTCCGAATTCCAAATTCAGTATTCCGTATTCGATGTTCCATGTTCCGAATTTCAACTTCCATATTCCGTGTTCCATGTTCCAAATTCCAAATTCCGTGTTCCATGTTCCGAATTCCAAATTCTGTATTCCGAATTCCAAATTCCGTGTTCCATGTTCCAAATTCCGTATTAAAAATTCCATTTTCCATGTTCCGAATTCCAAACTCCGTATTCCATGTTCCAAATTCCGAATTCCAAATTCTGTATTCCGAATTCCAAATTCCCAAATTTCATATTCTTTGTTCCATGTTCCGAATTTCAAATTCCATATTCCATGTTCCAAATTTCAAATTCTATATTCCGTGTTCCGTGTTCCAAATTCCGTATTCCATATTCCATGTTCCATGTTCCGAATTCCAAATTCCATATTCCGTGTTCCGAATTCCAAATTCCAAATTCCGTATTCCATACTCCGTGTTCCATGCTCCGGATTTCAAATTCCATATTCCATGTTCCGAAATTTTAAATTCCATATTCTGTGTTCCGTGTTGCAAATTCCAAACTCCAAATTCCGTATTCCAAATTCCGTATTCTGTGTTCCGAATTTCAAATTTCGTATTCCGTGTTCCATGTTCTGAATTCCAAATTCTGTATTCCAAATTCCAAATTCTGTATTCTGAATTCCAAATGCCGCGTTCTATGTTCCAAATTCCGTATTCAAAATTCCATTTTCCATGTTCCGTATTCTGTGTTCCATGTTCCAAATTCCGTGTTCCATGTTCCGAATTCCAAATTCTGTATTCCGAATTCCAAATTCCAAATTCTGAATTCCAAATTCTGTATTCCAAATTCTGAATTCCAAATTCTGTATTCTGAATTCCATATTCTGTGTTCCATGTTCCGAATTCCAAATTCCAAATTCTGTATTCCGTGTTCCGAATTCCAAATTTCATATTCCGTGTGCTATGTTCCGAATTCCAAATTCTGTATTCCGAATTCCAAATTCCATGTTCCAAATTCCGTATTTAATATTCAATTTTCCATGTTCAGAATTCCACAATTCCGTATTCCGTGTTCCATGTTCTGAATTCCAAATTCTGTATTCCGAATTCCAAATTCTGTATTCTGAATTCCAAATTCTGTATTCCAAATAGGTGTATACAAGAGTGTAGCGCTATTACATTAAGTGGACAAGTAGGTATAAGTATATTATTACATGCACAAGATGTAAGAGAAAAAGAAAGTCTTTTCACATGAAGCACAAAATAAAGTCTCTGGTGGTCTTTATAAACCAATACTTGGATAAGAACAATCCCGTTCACCACGTGAATAACTGATATGGAAAAGTTAATGTGATGGACCCTCCACACAGAAGAGATGTAGGCTTACCAGAGGGGGTGGACTCATAAAAACGTACGCTCAATGAGTCAGAAGGGTTTGTATTACCAACCGGTAATGGAGGAGGACCTTTCAAGTGAATGACAATAGAACTCCAAAGGCATCCACAACTATGGGGGAACCTCTTCCAATGGGTGGTTGCCTGTCTCAGGAAAGTAGCCCATATAAAATAAAAAGGGGCCACATAGCATAATTCCGCATATAAAACAAATTTATTGAGTAGAAGAAATACACTTACATTTTCATAGTAAAAAAGGGTTTGTTGTAAAATTATGGCAGGCGGTAGAGTCTCCCGACGCGTTTCGTCTCACTAGACTTTGTCTGGGGTGCTCGTCCACTGCTGCCATGCTCCCTAATATAGATACTATGACCCCAATCATGAGAATCCAGCTCCTACCAATCATCGTTGTGCACTTCCGGGTTCAGCCAAAATGGCGGACCCGCGTGCGTTCCAAGCCTCGCTATTATGTGGTAATAATGCGTTCCAGCACCCTTAGTCGTATTCAATAGGCATCCCTAAATAAACTATTTTATTACATCATAAGTGATGTTTACTAATGACATCCCTTCGTGCAGAGAAATAAACAGAAAAAAATTGTCTATCTCTATCTATAGCCAGTTCTGGGGTAGCCGTCCCGTAATGTACAAGGCGGCTGGCATTGGGGGGTCAATGCAGCGTACAACGACTGACGTCACAACGTCAGAGTCGGACATGCGCTTCCCAATGAGTGGAGCGCAAAACAAAGCAGCCGCCAACGGCATGTGTGCCACGCCTCGCCATGTCAATCAGTTAAGCGTAATGTCGTCATCCTCAGTTAGACGTGTCTAAGCGTCACTGGGATTGACAGATATGTTGGCCTCTCAGAACACAGATCAATGGATAGACGTGTCTGGAAATAGAGGAACCAGCCCGGGATAACCCGTAACTTCTAGGTAGTAATTCATTGCACATCTTGACATCTATAGGGCCATAGAAAATAAATATATATAGTGCAATAGTAAACAAAAAAAGGAATTAAATGACAATTAATCCTAAAAATGGAAATTTATACTAATAATGAACATCATACAGTTCTCAAAATCCCAGAAATTAAACATATATAATCCAATTGTGAATAAAGTAAGGGATTAAGTGACAATTAATCCTAAAGGAAGGGGAATTTTTACTAATAGTACACATCCCACAATATGGCAGGATCTCTGTTATAAGTACATATTAGTGTCCTGGTCATTCAAAAACAATAAAGGGTGGAATTATTTAAGTGTGATGTGTGTAAATAATGGTATATGATGTGTATACAGGAATCTAAACAGTTCAGTCAAGCAATGTGGGTGTCCCTTATGTGAGAAAAAAAGATTTTAATAAAAAGTAAAAACAAAAATGAAAATATAACTATATATATGGACCAAAAAAAGATATTTACCAAAAATTGGTATCAAGAAATTACTTATGTTCCCAAAATAGCTCTATGGGGGTCTGAGGTGGATTCTCACTGGGTCACCCCGTGTATAAACCAAGAGACATTAAATGTATATAGAATAGTGTATATATTAAATATATCAAAACTGAAACGATACAAATTGCAATCTATGAGCCATTAATAAAGGCATTAATATCCAGTTCCATATTCATACCATGTGGGGAGAGGGACTGTAGCTCATGTATCCAAAACGTTTCCAAGCGGGAAAGGCCTCTGGTCATGGCACCCCCCCTCCAAGGTGGGGTGTATTTGTCTATCACTATGAATTGTGAATCCATTGGGTTACTGTTGTGGAATTCTTTGTAGTGCCTGGGTACACTATGTTTCGAGTCCCTGCCTTTAATAAGAGCAATATGTTCTCCCACTCGTATGGCAAAAGTTCTAGTTATTCGGCCAACATATTGTTTACCACACGGACAAGTAATTAAATAAACTACATATCTCGAATTGCAAGTACAGAAAGGTTTGATAGTGTATCTCCTTCCTGTGACGATGGATGTAAACTCTGTCACTTTACATCTCTCTAATGTGTTATGTTGACACACAACACATTTTTTACAGGGAAAGAAACCTGTCCAATCATGAAAAAAGGAGGGACGCACCGGGGGGTCAACAACATTGGGTGCTATATGACCCTGTAGAGAAGGTGCTCCTTTGAAAATGATTTTGGTCTGTTTGGGTAACATCTTCTCTAGGAGGTTATCTTGTCTAAGAACTTCCCAATGCTTTTTCATGATGTTTTTGATTTGTTTGTGCTGTGTTGAGTATGAGGTCAACATCGCCCACTTAAATGTAGTATCTGGTTCTCTTACTGGTTTAGTCACAAGGAGAGACTCTCTATTTGTGTTAACCACTCTCCGGAGTTCAAAGTCTAGAATGACATTATTGTATCCCTTGTCTAGAAATCTTTGTTTCAAAATCTTTGCTTGTGTGATAAACATATCTGTGTCAGTACAGTTCCTACGGAGTCTCAGAAACTGGCTACGAGGAACTGCATTGAGCCAAGACCTGTGATGGCAGCTATCTGTGGGAATGAAGCTGTTTCGATCTGTTGGCTTAAAGTATGTATTAAATTTAAACTGCTTGTTCACGATCTTAATTTCTAAATCAAGAAAATGAATCTCAGTCTCACTGGCTTTGTACGTCAGAGAGATGCCTCTGTCATTGGAATTGAGGCATTCAAAGAATTGTTCCAATGTCTCAGAAGTCCCGCTCCATAGGAGGAGGATGTCGTCTATGTACCTCGCCCAAAGCACCAAAGACGTGGTCTCATGGGCATAGACGACATCCTCCTCCCATTTGGCCATGAAGAGATTCTCAAGGCTGGGAGCAAATTTCGCCCCCATGGCCACACCACGTTGTTGGAGGTAGTAACGTTGATTAAACCAAAAATAATTGTGTTTGGTTACGAATTCGAGGAGCTCTATCAGGTATTCACATTGGAAGGATGCCAAAGATTGTTCACGGTCCAGAAAGTGTCTGACCACCTCTATCCCTCTCTCATGTGGTATACAAGTATATAATGATGCCACATCCGCTGTGGCCATAATATAGCCATCTCGTAATTCAACATTTTCAAGAATGGTATCTATCAAAAAGGAAGGTGTTTTCTTAACAATGGGTTGCAAATAAAAATCTATATATTTACCTACTCGTGAGGTGATGGAGTTAATGCCACTCACGATGGGCCTACCTGGAGGGCACACCGGATTTTTATGAAGTTTCGGCAAATAATAGATGGTACGGATTCTGGGTGCAGTAGGTATCAAAAATGCTTTTTCTTTTTTATTTAAAATCTTCATATCGTGGCCCTTAGTAATGAGTTTCTGGAGCCATTTTTTATAGGTATTGGTAGGATTATTAGGGAGCTCCATATATGTATCTGGTTCACTTAAAATGCGGTACATCTCCTCCTCGTATTGGCTCTTATCCAGAACCACTATGCCACCCCCTTTGTCCGCCGGATGAACAACTAAATTTTTCCGGGCACAGAGGGATTGTAGTCCCCCTTTGGACAGTGGTGGATGTCGAATGTGCTTATCAGGTAATTTGGCGAGATCCTCCAGGCCTCTAAAAATTTTAACAGCAGGAGCGATGGGGACAGGAGGAGAAAAGAGAGAGGGATTAGCCAATCCCGAGTGTACCGTTCCTGAGGTAGCTGCGGGGTAATCAGTCCGCATTGGATTAGAAATCAAATATCTTTGAATATTAATTTTGCGTATATACTTGTAGATATCAATAAATGTCTGAAATTCATTTATTTTTCTAGGCGGGGCATGCTTAAGGCCCTTATCCAACACTGATATCTCCGCTTGAGTAAGTGTCTGAGTACTCAGATTAAACACACCCTGCCCAACTAAACTCTTTTTCTCTTTTCTCCTCTGTAATCTCCTCCCCCCTCTGCAACCTCTCTTAGGTCGGAACCTCGTTTTTGGACATGTCGGTCCTCGTAAAAACCCTGATTTTCATGGGTATTGGGGTTATAGACATAAGGAGATTCACTGTAATTGTCTCTCCTATTGCCGGAGCTGCGTGTGTTTTTAAGAGGTAAATATCTGTTATGGGTACG
This sequence comes from Aquarana catesbeiana, assembly GCF_042186555.1. Lineage (NCBI taxonomy): Eukaryota > Metazoa > Chordata > Amphibia > Anura > Ranidae > Aquarana > Aquarana catesbeiana. The sequence continues at coordinate 389,355,792 of NC_133326.1, forward strand.
TATTGGGGAAGAGGAATAATGATGATATGAGTTCTCATCATAGTGAGGGTCAGAGCATGTCCCTTGTCTCACTGGTGAAGGATGGTGGGCTTGGTTATCATAGTCCCAATAGGGACGAGATTCATGGTGGTGTGTATTCCCTCTAAAGTTACCTCTATTACCACGTTTACCTCTATGATTACCCCTGCCTCTGGAGAAATTTTTAGGAGTCTGTGGGCTAAAATGACGTACTCTTGGTTGTGAGGTATGTGGTTCTTCATTGCGTTTCTCTAAGCCACTTAGGGTCCCACGACCCCTGGTGGAGGTGGATTGAGGAACAAAGGGTGTTGCGGTTGTTGGGGCACATATTGGTATAATCTCCTCCGTAACCTCAGAAGTGACTTCCATAGATGGGGTGACCATAAAAAGTTTCTGCCAGCCGAAAACTGTATTAGTTCTGTAGTCTCCCACATCCCGGGAGTTCCATGTTCCAAATTCCGTATTCAAAATTCCATTTTCCATGTTCCGAACTCCAAATTTCGTATTCCATGTTCCAAATTCCGTGTTCAATGTTCCAAATTCCATATTCCAAAATCCAAATTTTGTGCTCCAAATTCCGTGTACTGTGTTCTGAATTCCATGTTCCAAATTCCTTGTTCCATGTTCCGAATTCCAAATTCTGTGTCCCATGTTCCGTGTTCCAAATCCCATATTCCATATTCCATATGCCAAATTCCAAGTTCCATGTTCCAAATTCCAAGTTCCGTGTTCCAAATTTCAAATTCAGAATTCCATGTTCCAAATTTCAAATTCAAAATTCCATATTCTGTGTTCCAAATTCCAAATTCCAAGATCCATGTTCTATGTTCCCAATTCCGTATTCCGAATAGCAAGTTCCATGTTCCGAATTCCAAATTCCATGTTCCGTGTTTCAAATTCCAAAATCCATGTTCCGTATTCCAAATTCCGTGGTCCGAATTCCAAATTCTGTGTTCCGTATTCCATTTTCCGTATTGCAAATTCCGTATTCCAAGCTCCGTGTTCCATGTTCCGAATTCCAAATTCCATGTTCCAAATGCTGTGTTCCACATTCCGTATTCTGAATTCAATGTTCCAAATTCCAAATTCTGTGTTCCAAATTCCACATTCCAAATTCCTTATTCTGAATTCCAAAAAAGTATGTTCCGTGTTCCAAATTCAGCGTTCCAAATTCCGTATTCTGAATTCCAAAAAAGTGTTCCGTGTTCCATGTTCCGAACTCCAAATTCCAAGCTATGTGTTCCATGTTTCAAATTCTGAATTCCATGTTCCGAATTCCAAATTCCGTGTTCCGAATTCCAAATTCCGCATTTCAAGTTCCAAATTCCGTATTCCAAATTTCGTATTCCAAATTCCAAGTTCCAAATTCCAAGATCTGTGTTCCATGTTCCGAATTCCAAATTCTGTTTTCCAAGTTACAAACTACAAGTTCCGAATTACAAGTTCTGAATTCCAAATTCCATGTTCCAAATTCCAAATTCCGTGTTCCGAATCACAAATTCCGTGTTCCGATTTACAAATTCCAAATTCTGTGTTGTGTATTCCAAATTCCATGTTCCGCATTCCATGTTCAAAATTCCGTCTTCCAAATTTCAAATTTCGTGTTCAAAATTCCGTATTCCATCTTCCAAATTTCAAATTTTGTGTTCAAAATTCCGAATTCTGTGTTCTGTGTTCCAAATTCTGTGTTCCGTGTTCCGAATTCTGTGTTCCGAATTCTGTGTTCCATGTTCCGAATTCCAAATTCCATATTCTGAATTCCAAAATTCTGTATTCCAAGTTCCAATTTCCGTGTTCCAAATTCCAAGTTCCAAATTCCAAGATCCATGTTTCAGATTCCATGTTCCATGTTCAGAATTCCATATTCCGTATTCTGTGTTCCAAATTCCAAGTTCCGTATTCCAAATTCCATGTTCTAAATTGCAAATTCCATGTTCCGAATTACATATTCTAAATTCCGAGTTCCAAAATACATGTTCCTTGTTCCAAATTCCAAATTCTGTATTCCAAGTTCCAAATTACAAGTTCCGAATTTCAAATTCCATGTTCCAAATTCCGTGTTTCAAATTCCAAATTCCAAATTCTGTGTTCCGAATTCCAAATTCCGGGTCCCAATTTACAAATTCCATATTCCGTGCTCCAAAATCCAAATTGTGTGCTCCAAATTCCGTGTACTGTGTTCTTAATTCCGTGTTCCATGTTCCAGATTCCTTGTTCCATGTTTCGAATTCCAATTTCTGTGTCCCATGTTCCGTGTTCCATGTTCCGTGTTCCAAATTCCGTGTTCCAAATTCCAAATTCTATATTCCATATTCCGTATGCCAAATTCCAAGTTCTGTGTTCCAAATTCCAGGTTCCATGTTCCAAATTCCAAATTCAGAATTCTGTGTTCCAAATTTAAAATTCTATATTCTGTGTTCCATGTTCCAAATTACAAGTTCCAAATTCCAAGATCTGTGTTCCATGTTCCGAATTCCAAATTCCATATTCCGAATTTTAAATTCCGTATTCCAAGTTCCAAATTCCGTGTTCTGTGTTCCAAATTCCAAGTTCCAAGTTCCGTGTTCAAAATTCCAAATTCTGTGTTCCGTGTTCCATAGTCCGTATTCCAAATTCCGTGTTCTAAATTCCGCATTCCTTGTCCCGAATTCCAAATTCCGTATTCCAAATTCTGTGTTCTGTATTCCAAATTCCATATTCCAAATTCCTTATTCTGTATTCCAAATTCCAAGATTTGTGTTCCAAATTCTAAGATTTGTGTTCCAGGTTCTGTTTTCCATGTTTTGAATTCCAAATCTCGTATTCCGTTTTCCAAATTCCAAGTTCCAAGTTCCGTGTTCAAAATTCCAAATTCTGTGTTCTGTGTTCCATAGTCCGTATTACAAGTTCCATGTTCCGTGTTCCAAATTCCAAATTCTGTGTTCTATGTTCCAAATTCCAAATTCCGCGTTCCAAATTACAGATTCCATGTTCCGTATTTCAAATTCTGTATTCCAAATTCCGTATTCCGAATTCCACAGTTCCATGTTCCATATTCCAAATTCTGTGTTCCGAATTCCAAATTCCGTATTCCGAATTCCAAATTCCATTCTCCATGTTCCAAATTCACTGTTAAGAATTCCAAATTCTGTGTTCCGAATTCCAAATTCCGTATTCCGAATTCCAAATTCCATTCTCCATGTTCCAAATTCACTGTTCCGAATTCCAAATTCCGTGTTCCAAATTCCATGTTCCAAATTCCAAAATCTGTGTTCCAAATTTGAAATTCCGTATTCCGTGTTCTGAGTTTCAAATTTTGCGTTCCAAATTCAGAATTCCAAATTCCGTGTTCCATATTCCAAACTCTGTATTCCACATTCCAAGTTCCAAATTCCATGTTCCAAATTACAAGTTCCAAATTTAAAGATCCATTTTCCAGATTCGTTAATCCATGTTTTCAATCCCAAATTCCATGTTCCATGTTCCAAATTCCGTGTTCTGAATTCCGTGTTCCGAATTCCAATTTCCACGTCCCATGTTCCAAAATTCCGTATTCTGAATTCCAAAAAAATTGTGGTTCGTGTTCCATGTTTCAAATTCCAAATTCCATGTTCCAAATTTCAAATTCCGTATTCCAAGTTCCAAATTCTGTATTCCAAATTCTCTATTCCAAATTCCGTGTTCTGCATTCCAAATTCCAAGATCCGCGTTCCAGATTCCGTGTTCCATGTTCTGAATTCCAAATCCCATATTCCGTTTTCCAAATTCCAAGTTCCCTGTTCAAAATTCCAAATTCTGTATTCCGTGTTCTGTAGTCCGTATTCCAAATTCCGTGTTCTAAATTCCGCATTCCATGTTCTGAATTCCAAATTCCGTGTTCCGTATTTCAAATTCCGTATTCCAAATTTCGTATTCCGAATTTCAAAGTTCCATATTCGTTATTCCAAATTCTGTAATCCGAATTCCAAAATCCGTGTTCGCTGTTTCGAATCCCAAATTCCGTATTCCGAATTCCAAATTCCATATTCCATGTTCCAAATTCACTGTTCCGTGTTTCGAATTCCAAATTCCGTGTTCTGTGTTTCAAATTCCGTGTTCCAAATTTGAAATTCTGTATTCCATGTTCCAAATTCAGAATTCCATATTCCATATTCCGTATTCCAAATTCCAAGTTCCAAATTCCAAGTTCCAAAATTCCAAATTCCAAAATTCCAAGTTCCGTGTTCCAAAATTCCAAGTTCATGTTCCGAATTCTAAATTCCGTGTTGAGTGTTCCATGTTCCGTATTCCAAATCCCAAATTCCGTGTTCCATGTTCCAATTTCCATGTTCTGCATTCCATGTTTCAAATTCCGTGTTCCAAAATTCCGAATTCTGTGTTCCGTGTTCCAAATTCCGTGTTTCGTGTTCCAAATTCTGTGTTCCATGTTCCAAATTCTGTGTTCCATATTCTGAATTCCAAAAAATTTGTGTTCCGTGTTTCATGCTCCGAATTTCAAATTACGTATTCCGAATTGCAAGTTTCATGTTCTGAAGTCCAAATTGTGTTCCGTGATTCAAATTCCAAATTCCCAAATTCATGTTCCGTATTCCAAATTCCGTGTTACATGTTCCGAATTCCAAATTCTGTGTTCCGTATTCCAAATTCCGTATTACGAATTTCAAGTTACGTGTTCCGTGTTCCATGTTCCGAATTCCAAATGCCAAATTTGATGTTCTGAATTTCAAATTCCGTGTTCCAAATTCCATATTCCAAATACCAAATTCCGTGTTCCATGTTCCGTGTTCTAAAATCCAAATTCCATGTTCATGCTCCAAATTCTGTGTTCTGCCTTCCAAATTCTGAATTCCGTGTTCCAAATTCTGTATTCTGAATTCCAAAAAAGTGTTTCATGTTCCATGTTCTGAATTCCAAATTTCAAATTCCAAGCTTCGTGTTCCGTGTTTCAAATTCCAAATTCCGTGTTCCAAATGACAAATTCTGTATTCGAAAGTTCCAAATTCCATATTCCAAATTCCAAGTTCCAAATTCCAAGATCCGTGTTCCATGTTCTGAATTCCAAATTCTGTATTTCAAGTTCCAAATTACAAGTTCCGAATCACAAGTTCCAAATTCCATATTCCGTGTTCCAAATTCCAAATTTCGTGTACTGAATTCCAAATTCCAAATTCAGTGTTCGATGTTCCGAATTCCAAATTCGTATTGCGAATTCCAAATTCCGTATTCCATGTTCCAAATTCACTGTTCCGTGTTTCTAATTCCAAATTCTGTGTTTTGTGTTGCAAATTCCAAATTCCATGTTCCAAATTTGAAATTCCGTATTCCTTGTTCGAAATTCAGAATTCCAAATTCCGTGTTCCGTAATGTGAATTACAAATTCCGTATTCCGTGTTCCAAATTCCAAGTTCCATGTTCCAAATTGCAAATTCCATGTTCCAAATTACAAATTCTAAATTCTGTGTTCTGTGTGTCTAAATTCCCTGTTCCTTGTTCTGAATTCCAAATTCTGTATTCCAAGTTCCAAATTCCGTGTTCCAAATTCCAAATTCCGTATTTCAAATTTTGTATTCCAGGCTCCGTGTTCCATGTTACAAATTTCGTATTCTGTGTTCCATGTTCCGAATTCCAAACTCTGTGTTCCAAATTCCAAATTCCATATTCCGTATTCTAAATTCCAAGTTCCAAATTCCAAGTTCCAAAATTCCAAGTTCCAAAATTCCAAGTTCCGTGTTCCAAATTCCAAGTTCCATGTTCCGAATTCCAAATTCCGCGTTCCGAATTCCAAATTCCATGTTGTGTGTTCCATGTTCCATGTTCCGTATTCCAAATTCCAAATTCCATGTTCCAAATACCATGTTCCGCATTCCACGTCCCAAATTCCGTATTCCGTGTTCCAAATTCCATGTTCCGCATTCCACGTTCCAAATTCTGTATTCCATGTTCCAAATTCCAAATTTCGTGTTCAAAATTCCAAATTCTGTGTTCTGTGTTCCAAATTCCTTGTTCCTAATTCCATGTTCCAAATTCTGAATTCCAAAAAATTTGTGTTCCGTGTTCCATGTTCCAAATTCCAATTTCTGTATTCCGAATTGCAAGTTCCATGTTCCGAATTCCAAATTACGTGTTCCAAATTCCAAAATCCATGTTCCGTATTCCAAATTCCGTGTTCCATGTTCCAAATTTCAAATTCTGTGTTCCGCATTCCATTTACCGTATTACAAATTCCGTATTATGATTTTCAAGTACCGTGTTCCATGTTCCGAATTCCAAATGCCAAATTCCATTTTCTCAATTCCAAATTCCATGTTCCAAATGCCATATTCCAAATTCCGTGTTCCATATTCCAAATTCCATGTTCATGTTCCAAATTCTGTGTTCCGCGTTCCAAATTCTGAATTCCATGTTCCAAATTCCAAATTCGGTGTTCCAAATTCCGTATTCTGAATTCCAAAAAAATGTGTTTCCTGTTTCATGTTCCGAATTCCGAATTCCAAATTCCAAGCTTCATGTTCCGTGTTTCAAATTCCAAATTCTGCCTTCTGAATTCCAAATTCCGTATTCCAAGTTCCAAATTCCATATTCCAAATTCCGTGTTCCAAATTCCAAGTTCCATGTTCCAAATTCCAAGATCCATGTTCCATGTTCCAAATTCCAAATTCTGTATTCCAAGTTCCAAATTACGAGTTCCAAATTCCAAATTCCATGTTCCGCATTCCATGTTCCAAATTCCGTATTCCGTGTTCCAAATTCCAAGTTCCATGTTCCAAATTGCAAATTCCATGTTCCAAATTACAAATTCTAAATTCTGTGTTCTGAATTCCCTGTTCCTTGTTCTGAATTCCAAATTCTGTATTCCAAGTTCCAAATTTCGTGTTCCGAATTCCAAATTCCATGTTCCGAATTCCAAATTCCGTGTTCCAAATTCCAAATTCTGTGTTGCGTGTTCCATGTTCCAAATCCCAAATTCTATGTTCCATGTTCCAAATTCCATGTTCCGCGTTTCATGTTCCAAATTCCGTGTTCCGTGTTCCAAATTCCAAATTTCATGTTCAAAATTTCCGAATTCTGTGTTCTGTGTTCCGAATTCCAAATCCCGTATTCTGAATTCCAAAAAATCTGTGTTCCATCTTCCATGTTCTGAATTCTAAATTCCGTGTTCAAATTAAAAATTCTGTGTTGCGTGTTCCATGTTCCGTATCCCAAATTCCGCATTCCATGTTCCAAATTCCATGTTCCGCATTCCATGTTCCAAATTGCAAATTCCAAATTCTAAATTCCATGTTCCAAATTCCGTGTTCCTTGTTCCGAATTCCAAATTCTGTATTCCAAGTTTCAAATTACAAGCTCCGAATTACAAATTACAAATTCTGTGTTGCGTGTTCCATGTTCCATATTCCAAATCCCAAATTCCATGTTTCATGTTCCAAATTCCATGTTCCAAATTCCGTATTCTGAATTAAAAAAAATCTTTGTTCCGTCTTCCATGTTCCGAATTCCAAATTCTGTGTTCTGAATTCCAAGTTCCATATTCCAAATTCCAAGATCCGTGTTCCATGTTCCGAACTCCAAATTCCATATTCCATGTTCCAAATTCCAAGTTCCAAATTCCAAGTTCCGTGTTCCAAATTCCATGTTCTGAATTACAAATTCCAAATTCCGTGTTGCGTTTTCCATGTTCCATATTCCAAATTCCAAATTCCAAGTTCCGTGATCAAAATTCCAAATCCTGTGTTCCGTGTTCCATAGTCTGTATTACAAGTTCCGTGTTCCATGTTCCGTGTTCCAAATTCCATGTTCCATGTTCCAAATTCCAAATTTTGTGTTCCAAATTCCGAATTCGGTGTTCCGTGTTCCAAATTCCGCGTTCCTTGTTCCAAATTCCAAATTTTGTGTTCCAAATTCTGAATTCGGTGTTCCGCGTTCCAAATTCCGTGTTCCGTGTTCCAAATTCTGTGTTCCGTGTTCTGAATTCCGTGTTCCATGTTCCAAATTCCGTGTTCCATGTTCCAAATTCCGTGTTCCGTATTCTGAATTCCAAAAAATTTGTGTTCCATGTTACATGTTCCGAATTCTAAATTCCGTATTCCGAGTCCCAATTTCCGTGTTCCAAATTCCAAGTTCCAAATTCCAAGATCTGCGTTCCAGATTCCATGTTCCATGTTCCTGAATTCCAAATTCCGTGTTCCGTGGTCAGAAAAAAAAAATCAAAAACAGAGTTGGTAAAAGGATTATCCCCTTATGTCAGTATTTTGTTGGACCACATTTTGCTTTAATTACAGCTTTTAGTCTGTTGGGATGTGTCTCTACTAACTTTGCACTAGACTTGCAATATTTGCCCTTCTTTGCAGAAATGCACAAGTTCAGGTAAATTTGATGGTGACCATTTTTTGGACTGCAGTCTTCAAGTCATTCCACAAATTTTCAATGCAATTTAAGTCTGGGCTCTGACTAAGCCATGCAAGGACATTCACGTTTTTATACTTCAACCAATATGTGGTCATTTTTGCTGTGTGCTTTGGGTCATTGGCATGTTGAAAGGTAAACCTTCTTCCCAACTTTCTGGCAGAGGTGCAGCAGATTTTTCTCAAAAATTTGATGCCATTTTGCCTCATTCATTTTTCATCTATCCTGACAATGCTCCAGTCCCTGCTGCAGAGAAACACTGTAGGAATGGTGTTATTTGGATGGTACTGGATTTCCACCAGACACATTGTTTGAATTATTTGGCCTCAACATCAATTTTACACTCATCTGACCATAACACCTTTTTCCATGTGGCCTCAGAATCTTCAAGGTATCCTGATTGGCCAGGAGGAGAAGCCAGAAACCTATAGCAAATACTGATTTGCTAGTAGCAAGTGGGAGGGTTTGGGGCACAGTGCTCTGCGCCCCAAGCTCATCCTTTTTCAAGCCAATTAGAGCCTTAGGCTCTAATCATGTGCTTGAAAAAAAAGACTTAAAAGGAAGGCATTAGTCCAGAAACCTGCACATGCAAACTATGGGAGCAGCTCTGAAAACTAGGGGGGCAGTAACCCCTTATGGAACCGCCGCTTCTGCATAGCTTGTAGGCTTTATAACTATTACACAGACTAAATAATATACACTGATTTGAGTTATTTTTTTACCAAAGAATTACAGAACAATAATTTAGAAAAAAAAAAAATTTCTGAATTTTTGGTCTTTATATAGCAAACAATAAAAGACCCAGGGGTGATTAAATATCACCAAAAGAAAGCTCTATCTCATAAAATGGATATAAAATTCATTTTGGTACAGTGTTGCATGACTGAGTAATTGTTATTCACAGTGAGACAATGAAAAACTAGAAAATAGCCTGGGCAGGAAGGGGGTGAAACAGTTCAGTCTTGAAATCGTCAATTATCACATAATATATGAAAAAAAAAGATCACAAAAACATGAACAGTCCCCAACTTTGCACAATGCACTCTTTTGATACAAATAGTTGTGCTCCACAAGAAAATATATATGTATGCTCTAATTCATCCCAAAGATGTTCTATCAGGTTAGGACTCTGTGCAGGCCAGTCAAGTTCCTCCACCCTAAACTCGCTCATCCATGAATACTCCCAGTGGAGCATATTTAAAGCCCCAGTTTTATATGGCCCTATAAATGAATGAACACCCACACTTAATAAAATATGGGAATAAAACTTTAAAGCAGCTGTTGCAGAACTACAAGTCCCATGAGGCATAGCAAGACTCTGACAGCCACAAACATGACACCCAGAGGCAGAGGCATGACGGGACTTTTGTAGTAGGGAGGTAGTTTTGCAACAGCTGGAGGTCCGCTAATTGCATATCCCTGCTTTAAAGCTAAAAAGTGTTATGCCGCGTACACACGGTCGGACTTTTCGTCTACAAAAGTCCAACGGACGCTGACGGACTAAAGCTGGCTGGTAATCCGATCGTGTGTGGGCTTCTCCGGACTTTCAACGTACTTTTTTAGCCTCAAATCCGACGGACTTTAGATTTGAAACATGTTTCAAATCTTTACGTCGTAACTACGACGGACCCCGAAGTCCGCTCGTCTGTATGCTAGTCTGACGGACAAAAAAACGACGCATGCTCATAAGCAAAAACTAAACGGAAGCACTCGGTCTAGTAAAACTAGTGTTCGTATTGTAGGTAGCACATTCATCACGCTGCAAAATCTGTGATCGTTGAATGCAGCGCATTTTATTTCTTCTTTACGAATGCTCTAAAGAACGAAGGTGTTTTGCTGTTCATAATCAGAGTTCTCCCAAACTGATTTCTGGATTCTTTTTCTCTTTGATCTCATGAATGATATAGTATGCTTTTTAAAAACAATGTTTCCATACTAATAATACTTTTTCCCTTTTTTTTTTTTTAGGTTTGTAAAGTTACCACAAAGAACCCATTATTCTATTTTTTTTTTCTAGTGATTATTTTTTAGTTTTTAGATAAAGTTAACCCAAAGCACCGTTTTTGGTTATGTAGATTTTATTTTCAAGACTTACCACTTGAACATTATTAACATTAGTAATGTATTTTTGGTGTGTTTTTTTCAAACTCAATGAGATTGTTGTCCCTTGTTAATTTAACATTGTGTGTAAAATCAATGATTTAAAAGAAAACACATAAAGTCTTTGGCTAAACTCAAAAAAGATCCATT